>NC_133326.1:4916914-5278272 GCF_042186555.1 Aquarana catesbeiana | reverse complement strand
GGCAGCATCCAGCACTTTTACTTGCCTCAGCCCTAATACAGGTGTTCAGAGACCTCTGGGAGTTGTAGGCTGAAAGGAAAACTTTCCTCACAGTAAAGCTGAAGTCAAACTACAGAGCCCAAGAGCAATCGCCAAGGGAC
Source organism: Aquarana catesbeiana (assembly GCF_042186555.1). Lineage (NCBI taxonomy): Eukaryota > Metazoa > Chordata > Amphibia > Anura > Ranidae > Aquarana > Aquarana catesbeiana. Next base: position 5,278,132 of record NC_133326.1, on the reverse strand, counting down.
AGGATGATACAAAATGAAAAGCCTGGGAAGACAACGAGGGAGTTGGAGAAAGACGTTGTAGCAGGAAGGAGTGTGTGTAAATCTGTGCCGAGCTGTGCTGTCCCGGACCTGGTTGGGTTGAGCCGGCGACAGGTGTGCCGTAAAGCTGAGGAATCTGTGAAGGAGACTGTTAAGCCGAATGTTGAGTGGTGAGAACTGCTCTTGGGAGACCATTCAGCTGCAGGAAGGAGCCACCGCAACAGCCATGTAATGGAAAAGGGAAGAGTCCTGGAAGTCGCAACGTCTCTGCACAACCCTGTGATTATCCCCTGACTAAGCTCCATGGGTGGAGTGAAACATGTTGGGGGCGTGGCCTGGTTGGAGCCTCGGCTGAGGCTGTCATACACTTTCCTACGGGGTTTTGCAGACATGTGCGACTTTCAGGACTTTTCCCTTTTTCCATTAGATGTCTAGAGCTTGGACAGAGCTCTTTCCTTGTCTGCACCCCAAGTGGTTACTACGTAAGAGGACCCAGTGAAGCCTTGAGCGGCACCAGTCAATTTAGTTTGGGTCACCTATATAGCCATGTCTTCAGGTAAAAGGGGCCCCCACAGCAAGACGATGGACTCTTCTCTGGAGTGCCGCAGGGGGATTAGTTGAGAGGGAATTTGACCCGCACTTCACTGCTACAAGCTACATTTAGAATCCGTTGCCAGCTAGGTCCGTGTAGGCTATGAACTTTAGACAATGCAATTCGTTCACGAATTTTCAACAAATTGGTTTAACGAAAACCTGTTTAACAATTTTTTTAGAAAATTTGTAAATTCGAATATTCGTAAATTTGTCAATTCGAATGTTCAAAAATTCGTAGATTCGTGAATTCGTAAATTCAAAAATTCGTAAATTCAAAAATTCGTAAATTCGTAAATTCATAAATTCGTAAATTTGAAAATTCGAAAAATCTGAAAATTCGGAAATCCAAAAATCTGAAAATTCAAAAATCTGACAATCCAAAATTTTGGAAATTCGAAAATCTGTAAATTTAAGAATCTGAAAATAAGAACGAAAATGCGAAAGAAGGAAAATTTGAAAACCCGAAAATTCGAAAATCTGAAAGAATAACTAATAATAACTAACTATTAAATTATAGGTATTGGAATTTCCATTCAAATTTGTCTGTTAGTGAATGTAACGAATACGAATTTATCCAAAGTTACGAATTATCCAAAATAATGAATGACGTATCTAAATAAATGGAACGTAACAAATTAATAATAATAAATAACAATAATAATAATAAAAGCTTTTTATTATTATTATTATTATTATTATTATTATTATTATTAATAATTCATTCCATTCCATTTGTTTAGATGTGGCAATCGTTATTTCGGACAATTCATAACTTCGGATAAATTTGTATTTGTTGCGTTGACTAACAGCCAAATTTAAAAGGAAATTCCAATACCTATTAATAGTTAGTTGTTATTAGTTAGTTAGTTAATTATGATTTCGAATTTTTGGATTTTCTTTCTTATTTTTGGATTTTCGAATCTCTGAATTTTTGAATTTCCGAATTTCCGGATTTTCTCATTTTCGAATTTACGAATTTATGAATTTATGAATTTCAATCATAACGAAACGAACGAAAAAAAAAACCAAACATGACTAAAAGCCGAAAAAGAATACGAACAAATTTTTAGGCAGTGCACATGTCTAATGAACTTCCATCAACATTGACTCTTACCAGCCTTTTATTGCTGCAAACTGCCACTTTCTTTCCACTGTTATGGCCGCCGCCTGCAGGTTGCTGAACTAAGCCACCACTTTGCTCCTCGCTTGTCAGATCCTTTTTCTTCTTTAGCTGCTTCTGTTTCAGGTCAGGCCACTGAAAGAGGGTGTTTCTGCTGCCTAAGTACCACTTCAGCTCTTAAAGTGAACTGTGCCGACAACGTTGTCTCTTAAAGGAAACTGTCCCAATCATTCCACATCTTAAAGGGACAACACCTTACTTTGTGCGCCAACATAAGGGCCCCAACTAAGCCTTAACCTTCAGACGGTTTTCACACCCAGGGTCTATTCTTCTAACAATTCTGGTGTGCAGAAGGTTCAACAGATTTTCAGGCTTAAACCTTTACTCTTCTGATGGAAGGCCTGCAAGTGAGCTAGCCAGTTGTATACTTGTTATTCATATATGTCTCACTTGGGGAGTGATCTCCCAGGCTGAGGGCTTTTGTTTATGCTCTTGGTCCTCCAGGACATAGGTGGCCACACTTTAAAGGGTACTTGACTGTATTGTATTGGAACTGTGTTGACTCTGTGTTTAACAGCTGACATTCAAACTGTTGCTGTCACGTACCTGGTTAGTGAGCCTGGCGAGAAGAGGAAGGCCTCTCGTACAGCTCTGTAGTAGTTAGCCAGCAACCATGAGAGCATGGTGGGGTATGAGGGCCTGTGGTCAGTCCAGTAGTAGCAGTTGTCAGCGGGTAGATGTGGCAGCAGAACAAGCTAGTGACCGATGAGCTGGCACCAGGCTGGGTTGGGGGCAGACTGTGGAAGTGCAGCAGGAGCCAGATGAAGCAGGCTGGATGAGAAGGGTGCAGGGTCAGACAAGCAGGGTCGGTAACAGACAGGCAGATCAGGCATATACGGCAGGTTGAAGAGTAGTGGGGTCACAGGCCAATATCAGCAACGGTGTCAGGAAGGGCATGCCAGCAACCAAGATGGTTGCCACAGAAGAAATCCGGAATCTTCAATTCCTGTTAGAAGAATGCCCCAGGTGCGCCTACGTGCGCCGGTGCGCACTGGTGCGCACGCACATGCGCATGCACCTTGTGACAGTTCATGGTGCCAAAATAGGCTAAACTGGGTCAGCACCCAGACTCAATGCTGTCTGCTCTACAGCTTTCCCTGTGTGTCTCTGCCTTACCAGTATCTGATATCTGTTCCTGTTGTGACCTGGCTTGTTTCCTGATGTTCCTTCCTTCTGCCTGCATCTGAACCCGGCTTGTCCTTCACTCTGCACCTGCCTACTCCTTCTGCCACCTCGCTGCCAGCCCGTTGCCGATCCAGCCGGTACCCTGACTCTGCCCCAGCCTCTGCATTAGTTCCTGACTTGTCCGCTTGTGTATGACCCGGCCTGCCTGCACCTGGCTCCTCTCCAACCCATTGGGAGCATCCATCCCACCAGCAGCTGCATCTGCTCCTCAGCCTGTGGTGTTCCAGTACTAGTCTGTTCCAGCTTCCTGCTTACCGCTGTTCCTTGACTTCCGCTGTGTCGGTGTCCCTCCACAGTCCCACTAGGAGCTCCAGTCCAGCTCTGCTGTCAGCGATCCTGCCAGGCACTCGTACGACTCTGTAGAAAAATGGTGTAACAACCGCGCTATAAGAACCAAAGACAAAATTCAGAACAAAAAAAAAAAAGTGGTGGCGAGGTGATTAATACCCAACTCAGCACTGAGGGAGCAGCGATAGATATGTACAACATCAATACACAGACAAATTGGAAAAAAGGATAAAATCGCGCTACCCTAAAAAATATTAGTGAACATGACACACATGTGTATACAAAAACTGCGTGATAAATATGGCATGTATATAAAAACCAAAGCCAGTAGCAAACAGAAAAAATTGATGTATCATGCAGGTGATCATGAAAAATAATAAAAATAATGATAATAATTAACGTATGTAATAACAAATGACCAATGCTCAATGAACTAACAATATCCAATGGTCAGTGAACAGTGAACAAATTACTGTAATAAACACCAGTGAATAATAAATTGAAGTAAAATAAAGTCCATCAAAGTATGCAAAATGGTGTGAAGAGATTGGTGAAATGATTAATATCTTCAAATAATATGTGAAATCCACCAAGTCAGCAGGAATGCGCCCTTACCGGAATACCATGATCCCCCATTACAGAGGAACAGGGAAGGCATGTGTTGTGTTATACACCGGCTCCATGAAACTGCGGGCAGACACCAGATAGTAGGAAGTCACTTACAGCGGGGAAAAGTCGTGGTACATAGGAGGAAATAAATGCTCCAATAGTGTAAAACCAATGATTGTTTATTAAAAAAAAAGGATAAAACACTTACAAGAAAATAGATGTAAAAAAAGTCCGAACGTCTGTTGCGCTGGCCAGAGCACAAAACAGACAGCCCGTTCCTGGTGGATAACGAGTGGAGTACGAGGTGACGTCAGCGCGTCGCTCCGTCCTATGCGTTTCGTAATAACTTACGTCGTCCAGGGGCCTGGACAACATAAGCTATTACGAAACGCGTTTCGTAATAATTTTTTTTACTAGTAATGGTGGTGATTTTTAGCGGCATTGCGGTGGACAGATCGGACACTTTTTTGGGGACTGGTGACATTTATACAGCGAGCAGTGCTATAAATATGCACTGATTACTGTGTAAATGTCACTGGCAAGGAAGGGGTTAACACTAGGGGGCAATCAAGGGGGTAAATGTGTGTCCTAAGGGGGTGTTTGGAACTGTGTGGGGGGAGGGGACTGACTGGGAGTAGAGAGATCGCTGTTCCTGATCACTAGGAACAGCAGATCTCTCTCTCCTCCCCTAACAGAACGGGGATCTGTCTGTGTACATTGACCGATCCCCATTCTGGCTCTCTGTGGAGCGATCGCGGGTGGCCAGCGGACATCGCGCGCCTGCTGTATCTATTACACGAACCAACGTACCAGTACAGGCGATTTGCGCAATAGAGCCGACCTGCCGCCGTATATGTACGGTGCCTGGTCGGCAAAGTGGTTAATAACCATGGAACCTCTCCACCCAAAACGGTGGTCAAATGTGAGTTCCGTCCAATGGGCTAATAGAGATTGGATCCCTTCCAGTAATAATAAGGGGAGGAAAGGTCTGATGGTAACATCCATCTCAATGTGCAATCTGCCCGTCCATCCATCCATCCATCCCACTCAGCTGTACTGTATCAATTTTTAAACCCCATCAAAATCTGTCCATACATGCTAATGTAGCACCCTCCACCTTTAGGTAGGTGCTAGAGTGAGATTCTTCTGGGTTTAAAGCTTTCAGTGTAGGCAAATTTAGCCAGGCCTGTGCTTTAGGCTGGGCCTGTTTGTTTTCATTTGGGACTGGGAGTGTTTGGTGTAGTGGTGGGTGTGACCACCTGTGCTCTGGCCCAGAGGCGCCTCCCCTGCTTTCAGGAAGATTCTTCTGGAAGAGAGGTTGGACCTGAGGTTTGATTGGCAGGCAGCTCATGTGAGGAGCCCTGGCCAATCACCCTTTGGTATTGGCAGGGGGCAGGCCTCCCATATAAGCTGAGGTCACATGCTGCCAGGGAGGAAGGAATAATGGAGTTTTAGGAGTTACCGCAGGGCGGCCCCACGTGGGGGTGCGCCGGGCGCGGAGTAGGGATGGAGGAGCCGCCAGGAAGTAATCTGGAGTAAAGATCTTCATCATGGAATTGGTGTAAAGCTGCTGTGATCGGGGGAACACAGGACTTGTACACAGGAGAAGATCGGTAAAGGAGAAGCAGCAGTAAAGCGGAGGAGCGTAGATCTGGGTTCTGTGGCCGGGGAACACAGAACTTGTACACAGGAGAAGATCGGTAAAGGAGAAGTAGCAGTAAAGCAGAGGAGCGTAGATCAGCGTTCTGTGGCCGGGGAACACAGAACTTGCATTTTGGAGAAAGGTCAGTGTGAGAGAAACGAAGAAGGAGAAGTTATTGAGAGTAGTGCAGAATGCTGTGGCCGGGGAACGCAGCATTAACAGCAATGGACTGGCTGGGAACAGTAGTCCGCCTATTACCATGTGTCAGGCCGTCGGGGGGGGGACCGAGTATCTCTGGCCTGGTGAAGAGCATTGGTAATACCTTCCAAAAGACTGTGTGGCTATCACCTTTATGGTCTGCAAGCCGGGGTTATTCAGAGTGATCGCTTCTTGTTTCAATGGAAGTGAAGTAATAGTAATCTAGGAGTTTTGCAGTGGAGGATTTGTACAAGAGAAGTGATATTCTGCAGGATTCAGTGCAGAGGAGGAATAGTCTGCAGAGGAGATAAAGCAGAGGAAATAGACTGTGAATGTTAGAGATGCTTCATTTCAAGACTAAAGCTGCTAATTAATGTCCTATCAATGTGAGGACAATTATCCAAGAACCATGGGCATCCCATATCTTCCTTTACCCCACCCAAGTTGTATCCTGCAATAAACGTAACAAAACTACGCAAATGACTGCTCATTGTCTCAAATGATAGATGGGGGTCTGGCGGCAGGGTGATTGGCGGATTGTTTGTCAGGAGTGCTCGTCACCATGGCTACACTACTTTATTATTCTTATTATTCTTATTGTTAATATACAGAATTTATATAACACCAACTTTACGAGATTAAGGGGTACAGTGCGATTACAATGCAGTTCAATATACGAGGAATAGGAGGGCCCGGCTCATGGAGCTTACAATCTAAAGGGAGGGGAGAGGTGGTACAAAAGGCAAAAGCTACGGGGGGTGGGGGGTCTGATAGAGGTGACTCGGGGACAGTTGTTAGGTGGGGTGTGGGATAGACTTCCCTGAATTAATGAGTTTTCAGGGATCTCCTAAAGGTGGACAGGTTAGGAGCTGACCGGACATCAGGCCTGTACTGGCCATCGGGACTACAGAGAGTTTCCCGGTGGGCCGATGGCTCAGTGGGCTGGTTTCAGTGACAGCCTGTCAAAGTAATGGCTTTCTTGGTTCGCCCTCAACTTCACACAGTGATGTGAGAAAGATGAGAAAAATACAGAGGAGAATAAGTGAAATAGTAAAAGAGGTTAGTGAGGACGCCTTATGTTATGCTACTTATGTTTTTTTTGCACAATTGCGTATAGTTTATATACTGTTTTTGTGCTTGTTTGCACAAATAAAGTGGGCCGGTCTGGATGAAGTCCAGGGCCAAATTTTTATCCCAGTCCAGCCCTGCCGGACATACTGGGGTGGGAAGTTCCAGAGGATGGGAGAGGCTCTGGAGAAGTCCTGGAGGTGAACACGGGAGGAGGAGACAAGGGAGCTAGAGAGCAGGAGGTCCTGGGAGGAACATCGGAAACCCCTTAAAGGGCCAGGAGGCCCCGGCACTAAGGGGTTAAACCACAGCTCCCAACTGTCCCTGATTTGGAGCAATGTCCCTCTGTCCCTCTTTCCTCCTCATTTGTCCCTCATTTTGATCTGATCCATATAGTTGTATATAAAATGCACCTTTTATCTTTCAAAAGTGTTTCCCAACGCTAAACCTTTCATCCGATTTCTAAATTGCTGCATTTGTAAATTTCAAAAGCCAATTTAGTAGTGGTAAAAAAAAAAACTTCTGGGTTTAACAAATCGTTTTTTTGTTGTATAATTCTCCTTTAAGAGGCGTGCCAGGGGGTGTGTCCTATCCCTACATATATTTGCTGATAGGTGTCCCTCGTTCCCATCTCAAAAGGTTGGGAGGTGGGGTTAAACTGCATTCTATTTTTAATCTGATACAAAATATAACTTGTAAAAACACAAAGAGACTTCATGCAGAAAATAAAGAGCAGGCAATAAGGAAATGAACAGGAGAAACAAAGGAAATAAATTGTGCTTCACTCTGAATGAAGGAGCAATAAAAAGCACCTTTGGACAGCACCATTGTCAATCTGGGGGGGGGGGGGGGTGTTAGATGTACTAGCAGACTTCTATGCATGAAGCTAAAAATAAAACTTCTGTATTCAGCAGCCCCCCCCCCCCCCCCATACTTACCTGAGCCCCATCTCCATCCAGCAATGCGCATGGGAGCCTCGGCTCTACCTCCTCATTGGCTGAGACAGCCATTGGCTCCCGCTACTGTCCATCACTGCCAGTGAACCAATGAGGAGAGAGCAGGGGGGGCGGGGCTGAACCACGCTTTGTGTGTATAAATGGACACACAGAGCAGCGGCTTGGGAGTGCGCCTGCTCAGGTGCCCCCCCCCCCCATAGCAAGCTGTGGGCACTCGGCAGGAGGGAGGGGCCAGGAAGCACCGGTGAGGAACTTGAGAAGAGAATCGGGGGCTGCTCTGTGCAAAACCATTAGACAGAGCTGGTAAGTTTAACATGTTTGTTATTTTTAAAGAGAGAAAAAAAAACGAGACTTTAGTATCACTTTAACCACTTAAGGACCGGTCCTATTTTTCTAACTTGTTGTTTACAAGTTAAAATCATTTTTTTTTTGCTAGAAAATTACTTAGAACCCCAAAACTTTATATATATATTTTTCACACACCCTAGAGAATAAAATGGAGGTTGTTGCAATACGTTATGTCACACCGTATGCGCACAGCGGTATTACAAACACAATTTTTGGGGGAAAAATACACTTTTTTAAAATTAAAAAATAAGAAAACAGCAAAGTTAGCCCTATTTTTTTTTCTATAATGTAATAAATGATGTTACGCAGAGCAAAATTTATACCCAACATGTTACGCTTCAAAATTGCGCCCACTGGTGGAATGGCAACAAACTTTGACACTAAAAAATCTCCATAGGCGAAGTTTAAAAATTTCTACAGGTTACATGTTTAGAGTTACAGAGGAGGTCTGGAGATAGAATTATTGCTCTCGCTCTACCGATCGCGGCGATACCTCACATGTGTGGTTTGAACACCGTTTTCATATGCGGGCGCTACTCACTGCGTTTGCTTCTGCGCGTGAGCTCGGCGGGACGGGGTGCTATGATTTCTCTTTTTTTTCTAATTTATTTTACTTTTTATTTTTACATTGCCCCCTTAAAAAAAAGTTTTGGGTCACTTTTAATCTTATTACAAGGAATGTGAACGTCCCTTGTAATATAAAAAAAGCATGACAGGTCCTCTTATATATGAGATCCGGGGGGTCAAAAAGACGTCACATCTCATATTTACACTAAAATGCAATAACAAAAAAAAAACTCAACTCACAGCCTCAGAGGGGAAAGGATCCGATCATCGCCGCTGCTACCGATGGCTCCCGAAAGCGGCTGAGATGACCGTAATGCGCCAGGAGGGGGGGCGGGGGGGCCCACTTATCCCACTGTGGATAAAAGTGATTTTGCGGCGAATCCGCCACAGAGACCGCTTTTATCTTAAAGAGGACCGCCCGCCGTTTCAGAAAATATTGAAGCCAAACTCCCGCTCACATTTTATAATCAGTTACAGTAACAGTTTTCTTTTTTTTTTTTTCCTGTTGGGGATAAAAGGTTTCACATCAGTAAAAGCTGATCATTGTAAGCACCCCTGTCAGTGGCAAATGGTTTGTCCCATCCCTGTAACCGATACATTCTGCAGGAGGGTTTGTTCTTTTTAGAAAAAACAGACTTACTCTCAGGATCACCAGATGGAAAAATAGAAGAAGGAAAGCCTTAAAAAAAGAAAACGAATGCGGCCGCCACATCTAAGAATTGGTGAGCCGCAATATTTTGGGTTAAAAAGTAAAGATTTCCTGTGTGTGGTCTGTAAATATTAAACGTTGTATCGTGGTGTATCGTGTATCATGTTTCGTGTATCGTTTATCGTGTATCGCGTTTCGTGTATTGTCTTGCGGGTGATTGGAGCCGCATTGAATAATGTCCGGTATTGTATTTTTAGGAATATTCGGAGGGTCTTTCCTCTTCTTCTCGAACCTCAAACCAAGCAGATTAGAAAAAGGGGCACAGAGAGGAGGGGGGGGGGACACCCCAACATATAACTTTTATCAGCTCATTCCCCACAGTTATAACCTTTTGTACCACCTGCCCCGCCCTATTAGATTGTAAGCTCTTCTGAACAGAGCCCTCTTAATCCTCTTGTATTTTATTGTATTGTCTCCCTTGTATATTGTAAAGCGCTGTGTAAACTGTTGGCGCCAAATAAATCCTGTATAATGATCAAAAAAGTACAAACAAAAAAAAGTATCACCGTCAGAGAACTCGGTTACAATGTATCATGTAAAATTGTAGCGCACAGTCTTCCATTAGTTCCGGGGCTCAGCACCTTGTGAGTTCACTGTATTGATGGACTACAAGTCCCAGCGGGAGATGCCATTCCTTGTAATTCCTCATCAGCTGGGGAGCCAAGATTGCTCTCTACTTGATTCTGCAGCCTTTCATTTATTAGAGGTGGAGGAAACCGGCCAAAAGGGTTTTAATTTATTTCAGTGGAACTTTGCCACCACCTAGTGGTGAAATATGAGAACTGCACATGACTAGAGTTTGGTGTGTACACTGTGGGATCAGATGGAGCAGACATCTGTTTTTTTGTTTTTGTATTTATACAATCTGAACATCCCCAGAAGTTTTATTCTATATGAACTCCTCATCTTCATCTCTTTGGCATCAACCTATACCATGGCGGCGCCGGCGATGGAGAACGGAGCGAGGGGTATACAGCAGTGGCGGCTGGTGCTCAAAATGTTGGGGGGGGGGCGCAACAAATGCTGCCCATCAAATGCAGCCACTGTGCCCATTAAACGCTGCCAGTGTGCCCATTAAACGCTACCACTGTGCCCATTAAACGCTACCACTGTGCCCATTAAACGCTACCACTGTGCCCATCAAATGCAGCCACTGTGCCCATTAAACGCTGCCAGTGTGCCCATTAAACGCTACCACTGTGCCCATTAAACGCTACCACTGTGCCCATTAAACGCTACCACTGTGCCCATCAAATGCAGCCACTGTGCCCATTAAACGCTGCCAGTGTGCCCATTAAACGCTACCACTGTGCCCATTAAACGCTACCACTGTGCCCATTAAACGCTACCACTGTGTCATCAAACGCTGCCAGTGTGCCCATCATATGGTGCCACTGTGCCCATCAAACACTACCACTGTGCCCATCAAACACTACCACTGTGCCCATCAAATGCTGCCACTGTGCCCATTAAACGCTACCACTGTGCCCATTAAACGCTACCACTGTGCCCATTAAACGCTGCCAGTGTGCCCATCAAATGCTGCCAGTGTGCCCTTGAATGCCCCCAGTATGACCCCCGCCCGCTCGCCGTCTGCCTGGCACTTACCCTGTCTTGGTGGGGCAGCGGGTGAAGGCGACGAGCGAGGTCCTCCGTGAGTCTCCTGCCATCCTCATCTCCCCTCCTCTCCTCCTGATAGGCGTCCAATAGCGGTTCCTGTTTTTTCAGTACTCCTTTGGTGTGTCTCCAGCACGATTTTGGCCCCACAAACTTCAATAGAAAAGCACCAAAAATGCTGGGGCGGCCCGTCCATACAGAGCGCAGGGGCGCTACTCCCACCCCCCCCCAATCCATGCGCCCAGCCCCTAATCTACATGCGGGGCGCTGGACACATGGATTTCAATAGTTTTTTTTTTTTTGAAGCACATGATTAGAGCCTGAGGCTCTAATAGTCTTCAAAAAAAGGTGGGCTAGGGGTGCAGAGCACTGCGTCCTGAGCCCACCCAGTAGTGTGACAATAGCGAATTAATATTCGCTAATGTCTTCCTGTTTCTTCTCCCGGCCAATCAGGAAGCAGGGCCTGAGACCCCATTGGTTGGGAGTCTTAGAGCAGGCCGGGGAGATGAAGAAGGCTACGAGCAGAGCAAGAACAACAGGTGCAAACTCGGTATCAAGAAGCCTTAGGAGCTGAGGTCCTTGAGGCTGAGCATCAACGCCAGAGAGAGGAGGAAGATGCATGATGAACGATGCCTTTGACAGCCTCCGGTCCGTCATCCCCTATGCCCACAGCCCATCCGTCTGAAAACACTCCAAGGTTGCCAGCTGCCTGTTTGCTCAGGAGGAGAAGCCCCGACTCTCCTCCCGGAGCAGCTAGAGCGAGGAGCCTCCTTATGGCATGGCCTCTGATCTCTGCCATCAGGGGGGGTGGTGGGTGGTGGCAAAGGTGTGAGTAAGGGGGGAGGTTTGTTTGCCGCCCCCCCCCCCCACCAAATATTGAGCACCAATCGCCACCGCAAAAATGAATATACTGTATATTGTCAAAAGTATTGGGACACCTGCCTTTACACACACATGAACTTTAATGGCCTCCCAGTCTTAGTCCGTAGGGTTCGATATTGAGTTGGCTCCACCCTTTGCAGCTATAACAGCTTCAACTCTTCTGGGAAGGTTTCCACAAGGTTTAGGAGGGTGTCTATGGGAATGTTTGACCATTCTTCCAGAAGAGCATTTGTGAGGTCAGGCACTGATGTTGGACGAGAAGGCCTGGCTCGCAGTCTCCACTCTAATTCATCCCAAAGGTGTTCTATAGGGTTGAGGTCAGGACTCTATGCAGGCCAGTCAAGTTGCTCCACCCCAAACTCTCTCATCCATGTCTTTATGGACCTTGCATTGTGCACTGGTGGGCAGTCATGTTGGAACAGGAAGAGGCCGTCCCCAAACTGTTCCCACAAAGTTGGGAGCATGAAATTGTCCAAACTGATGCCTTAAGAGTTCCCTTCACTGGAACTAAGGGGCCAAGCCCAACCCCTGAAAATCAACCCCCACCATAATCCCCCCTCCACCAAATGACTTGGACCAGTGCACAAAGCAAGGTTCATTGATGGAGGTGGAGAGGGAAGGCTCATTGATGAAGGTGGGGAGGGAAGGCTCATTGATGAAGGTGGGGAGGGAAGGCTCATTGATGAAGGTGGGGAGGGAAGGCTCATTGATGGAGGTGGGGACGGAAGGCTCATTGATGGAGGTGGGGAGGGAAGGCTCATTGATGGAGGTGGGGGAGGGAAGGCTCATTGATGGAGGTGGGGAGGGAAGGCTCATTGATGGAGGTGGGGGAGGAATGCTCATTGATGGGGGTGGGGAGGGAAGGCTCATTGATGGAGGTGGGGAGGGAAGGCTCATTGATGGAGGTGGGGGAGGAATGCTCATTGATGGGGGTGGGGGAGGGAAGGCTCATTGATGGAGGTGGGGAGGGAAGGCTCATTGATGGAGGTGGGGGAGGGAAGGCTCATTGATGGAGGTGGGGAGGGAAGGCTCATTGATGGAGGTGGGGGAGGAATGCTCATTGATGGGGGTGGGGGAGGGAAGGCTCATTGATGGAGGTGGGGAGGGAAGGCTCATTGATGGAGATGGGGGGAAGGATCAATGATGGAGGTGGGGAGTGAAGGCTCATTGATGGAGGTGGGGGAGGAATGCTCATTGATGGAGGTGGGGGAGGGAAGGCTCATTGATGGAGGTGGGGAGGGAAGGCTCATTGATGGAGGTGGGGGAGGGAAGGCTCATTGATGGAGGTGGGGAGGGAAGGCTCATTGATGGAGGTGGGGGAGGGAAGGCTCATTGATGGAGGTGGGGAGGGAAGGCTCATTGATGGAGGTGGGGAGGGAAGGCTCATTGATGGAGGTGGGGGGAAGGATCAATGATGGAGGTGGGGAGTGAAGGCTCATTGATGGAGGTGGGGGAGGAATGCTCATTGATGGAGGTGGGGGAGGGAAGGCTCATTGATGGAGGTGGGGAGGGAAGGCTCATTGATGGAGGTGGGGGAGGGAAGGCTCATTGATAGAGGTGGGGAGGGAAGGCTCATTGATGGAGGTGGGGGAGGAATGCTCATTGATGGGGGTGGGGAGGGAAGGCTCATTGATGGAGGTGGGGGAGGGAAGGCTCATTGATGGGGGTGGGGAGGGAAGGCTCATTGATGGAGGTGGGGAGGGAAGGCTCATTGATGGAGGCGGGGAGGGAAGGCTCATTGAGGGAGGTGGGGAGGGAAGGCTCATTGATGGAGGTGGGGAGGGAAGGCTCATTGATGGAGGCGGGGAGGGAAGGCTCATTGAGGGAGGTGGGGAGGGAAGGCTCATTGATGGAGGCGGGGAGGGAAGGCTCATTGATGGAGGTGGGGAGGGAAGGCTCATTGATGGAGGCGGGGAGGGAAGGCTCATTGATGAAGGTGGGGAGGGAAGGCTCATTGATGGAGGCGGGGAGGGAAGGCTCATTGAGGGAGGTGGGGAGGGAAGGCTCATTGATGGAGGTGGGGAGGGAAGGCTCATTGATGGAGGTGGGGGAGGGAAGGCTCATTGATGGGGATGGGGAGGGAAGGCTCATTGATGGAGGTGGGGAGGGAAGGCTCATTGATGGAGGCGGGGAGGGAAGGCTCATTGAGGGAGGTGGGGAGGGAAGGCTCATTGATGGAGGTGGGGAGGGAAGGCTCATTGATGGAGGTGGGGAGGGAAGGCTTATTGATGGAGCTGGGGAGGGAAGGCTCATTGATGGAGGTGGGAAGGGAAGGCTCATTGATGGAGGTGGGGAGGGAAGGCTCATTGATGGAGGTGGGAAGGGAAGGCTCATTGATGGAGGTGGGGAAGGGAAGGCTCATTGATGGAGGTGGGGGAGGAATGCTCATTGATGGAGGTGGGGGAGGGAAGGCTCATTGATGGAGGTGGGGAGGGAAGGCTCATTGATGGAGGTGGAGAGGGAAAGCACATTGATAGAGCTGGGGAGGGAAGGCTTATTGATGAAGGTGGGGAGGGAAGGCTCATTGATGGAGGTGGGGAGGGAAGGCTCATTGATGGAGGTGGGGAGGGAAGGATCATTGATGGAGATGGGGAGGGAAGGCTCATTGATGGAGGTGGGGGAGGGAAGGCTCATTGATGGAGGTGAGGAGGGAAGGCTCATTGATGGAGGTGGGGAGGGAAGGATCATTGATGGAGATGGGGAGGGAAGGCTCATTGATGGAGGTGGGGGAGGGAAGGCTCATTGATGGAGGTGGAGAGGGAAGGCTTATTGATGGAGGTGGGGAGGGAAGGCTTATTGATGGAGGTGGGGAGGGAAGGCTTATTGATGGAGGTGGGGGGAGGCTCATTGATGGAGGTTACATAGTTACATAGTTAGTCAGGTTGAAAAAAGACACAAGTCCATCCAGTTCAACCTTAAAAACAATAAATAAATAAAATAAAAAATATTGTACAATCCAATATACCCAATTGTATACCCTCAGTTGATCCAGAGGAAGGCAAAAAACCCCAGCAGAGCATGCTCCAATTTGCTACAGCAGGGGAAAAAATTCCTTCCTGATCCCCCAAGAGGCAATCGGATTTTCCCTGGATCAACTTTACCTATTAATGTCAGTACCCCGTTATATTATGCACATTTAAGAAAGAATCCAGGCCTTTCTTAAAGCAATCTACTGAGCTGGCCAGATCCACCTCTGGAGGGAGTCTATTCCACATTTTCACAGCTCTTGCTGTGAAGAAACCTTTCCTTATTTGGAGATGAGATCTCTTTTCCTCTAGACGTAAAGAGTGCCCCCTTGTCCTCTGGGTTGACCGTAAAGAGAATTACTCAACATCAAGTTCACTATATGGACCCCTTATATATTTGAACATGTTGATCATATCCCCCCTTATTCTCCTCTTCTCAAGAGTGACTAAATTCAGCTCCTCTAATCTTTCCTCATAGCTGAGCTCCTCCATGCCTCTTATCAGTTTGGTTGCCCTTCTCTGCACTTTCTCCAGTTCCCCGATATCCTTTTTGAGAACTGGAGCCCAAAACTGAACTGCATATTCCAGATGAGGTCTTACTAATGATTTGTAGAGGGGCAAAATTATCTCTCTCTCTGGAGTCCATACCTCTCTTATACAAGACTATATAGTCTTGTATAAGTCTTATAGACTATATAGACTATATATACAGGACTTTGCTCGCTTTGGAAACCGCAGCTTGGCATTGCATGTTATTATTGAGCTTATGATCTACCAAAACCCCCAGAACCTTCTCCACTATGGATCCCCCCAGATCCTTCTCCACTATGGATCCCCCCCAGATCCTTCTCCACTATGGATTCCCCCAGATCCTTCTCCACCATGGACTCCCCCAGTTGTACTCCCCCTAGTATGTATGATGCATATTCTTAGCCCCCAAGTGCAGAACTTTACATTTATCAACATTAAACCTCATCTGCCACATAGTCGCCCAATTAGACAGAGCATTGAGGTTGGCTTGTAAATTGGAGACATCCTGTAAGGACGTTATTCCACTGCATAG
Organism: Aquarana catesbeiana; assembly: GCF_042186555.1. Lineage (NCBI taxonomy): Eukaryota > Metazoa > Chordata > Amphibia > Anura > Ranidae > Aquarana > Aquarana catesbeiana. The sequence goes on along the minus strand of NC_133326.1, from coordinate 5,262,242 downwards.
CTTGGTGTCATCTGCAAAGACTGAAATGTTACTTTTGATCCCAGACCCAATATCATTTATAAAGATATTAAAAAGTAAGGGTCCCAGCACTGAACCTTGGGGTACACCACTGATAACCTTAGACCATTCAGAGTAAGAATCATTAACCACAACTCTCTGAATTGTCTTTTAGCCAGTTTTCTATCCATTTACAAACTGATATTTCCAGGCCTGTAGAGTTTACCTTACACATGAGCCATGTGTGAGGAACTGTGTCGAACGCTTTTGCAAAATCCAAGTATACCACGTCCACAGCCATCCCTGTGTCCAAGTATACCACGTCCACAGCCTCCCCTCTGTCCAAGTATACCACGTCCACAGCCTCCCCTCTGTCCAAGTATACCACGTCCACAGCCACCCCTCTGTCCAAGTATACCACGTCCACAGCCTCCCCTCTGTCCAAGTATACCACGTCCACAGCCACCCCTCTGTCCAAGATTTTACTTACCTCTTCATAAAAAGAAATCAGGTTTGTCTGACAACTTCTGTCTTTCATGAATCCTTGCTGTCTGTTGCTTAAAATGTTTTTTTCCAGCAAGAACTCATCTATGTGGTCTTTTATTAAACGCTCCAGTATCCTCCCGACTATAGAAGTTAAACTAACAGGTCTATAGTTACTTAGTAACGACTTTGATCCCTTTTTAAATATAGGCACCATGTTCACCCTGCGCCAATCCAGTGGCACTGTTCCCGTCATTAATGAGTCCCTAAAAATTAGATACAATGGCTTTGAAACTACAGAACTCAATTCTTTTAGGATCCGTGGGTGGATGCCATCGGGTCCAGGTGCTTTATCCACCTTTATTCTGTCTAAATAATTCTGGACCATATCACTTTTGAGCCATTGTGGATCATTCGGGGCTGTGTCACTACCACCCCCATTATGGACATGAGCTCCCCCATGCTCCTTTGTATACACAGAGCTGAAAAAAGTATTTAATAAATTTGCCTTCTCTTTGTCCCCAGTCACCACCTCTAGATTATTTTGTAAAGGGCCTACATGCTCAGACCTGACCTTTTTACTATTAATATATTTGAAGAATTTTTTGGGGTTTGTCCTACTATCTTTTGCAATCTGTCGTTCGTTTTGAATTTTTGCACCCTTGATTTCCTTTTTACATGTTCTGCTAAATTCTTTGTAACATTTAAACGACACTAGTGTTCCTTCATTTTTATATTTTTTAAAAGCTCTTTTCTTATTGTTTATAGCTTCTTTAACTTTGGCCGTGAGCCACATTGGTTTTGTTTTTAGCCTTTTAAACTTGTTACCCATGGGAATATACTTTGCAGAGAGGTCCCAAACAGTCTTTTTGAAGAATTCCCATTTCTGTTGTGTGTTTATCAATGCAAATATTCCCTCCCAGTCTAAATCCTGGAGAGCAGCCCTCATCCTTGGAAAATTTGCTCTCTTGAAGTTAAGTGTTTTTATCTTTCCCGTATGTATTTCAGGTGGAGGTGGGGAGGGAAGGCTCATTGATGGAGGTGGGGGTGGAAGGCTCAGTGATGAAGGTGGGGAGGGAAGGCTCATTGATGGAGGTGGGGCAGGAAGGCTCACTGATGGAGGTGGGGGAGGGACGATTCATTGATTGAGGTGAGAAGGGAAGGCTCATTTATGGAGGTGGGGGGGAGGCTCATTGATGGAGGTGGGAAGGGAAGGCTCATTGATGGAGGTGGGGAGGGAGGGCTCATTGATTGAGGTGAGAAGAGAAGGCTCATTTATGGAGGTGGGTTAAAGGCTCATTGATGGTGGTGGGGAGGGAAGGCTCATTGATGGAGGTGGGAAGTGAAGGCTCATTGATGGAGGTGGGGAGGGAAGGCTCATTGATGGAGGTGGGGAGGGAAGGCTCATTGATGGAGGTGGGGGAAAGGCTCATTGATGGAGGTGGGGAAGGAAGGCTCATTGATGGAGGTGGGGGGAAGGCTCATTGATGGAGGTGGGGAGGGAAGGCTCATTGATGGAGGTGGGAAGTGAAGGCTCATTGATGGAGGTGGGAAGTGAAGGCTCATTGATGGAGGTGGGGAGGGAAGGCTCATTGATGGAGGTGGGGAGGGAAGGCTCATTGATGGAGGTGGGGGAAAGGCTCATTGATGGAGGTGGGGAGGGAAGGCTCATTGATGGAGGTGGGGAGGGAAGGCTCATTGATGGAGGTGGGGAGGGAAGGCTCATTGATGGAGGTGGGGAGGGAAGGCTCATTGATGGAGGTGGGGGAAAGGCTCATTGATGGAGGTGGGGAGGGAAGGCTCATTGATGGAGGTGGGGGGAAGGCTCATTGATGGAGGTGGGGAGGGAAGGCTCAGTGATGGAGGTGGGAAGTGAAGGCTCATTGATGGAGGTGGGAAGTGAAGGCTCATTGATGGAGGTGGGGAGGGAAGGCTCATTGATGGAGGTGAGGGAGGGAAGGCTCATTGATGGAGGTGAGGGAGGGAAGGCTCATTGATGGAGGTGGGGAGGGAAGGCTCATTGATGGAGGTGGGGGGAGGGAAGGCTCATTGATGGAGGTGGAGGGGAGGCTCATTGATGGAGGTGGGGAGGGAAGGCTCATTGATGGAGGTGGGGAGGGAAGGCTCATTGATGGAGGTGGAGGGGAGGCTCATTGATAGCGGTGGGGAGGGAAGGCTCATTAATGGAGGTGGGGAGGGAAGGCTCATTGATGGAGGTGGGGAGGGAAGGCTCATTGATGGAAGTGAGGAGGGAAAGCTCATTGATGGAGGTGGGAAGGGAAGACTCATTGATGGAGGTGGGGAAGGAAGGCTCATTGATGGAGGTGTGGAAGGAAGACTCATTGATGGAGGTGGGGAGGGAAGGCTCATTGATGAAGGTGGGGAGGGAAGGCTCATTGATGGAGGTGGGGAGGGAAGGCTCATTGATGGAGGTGAAGAGGGAAGGCTCATTGATGGAGGTGGAGGGAAGGTTCATTGATGGAGGTGGAGGGAAGGCTCATTGATGTAGGTGGGGAGGTAAGGCCGGTCTTTGTATTCTGATCCAATAAAAGGACTACTGGAGCACAAATTGGTGAAAAAGGTGAATGCTGGTTCTAAAGAAAAGAAGTGAGGACACAGAGCATCGCAGTGTGTTGTATATGGGGCTGTGTAGCCGCAGACCAGTCTGGGTGTCCATGCTGACCCGTGTCCACAGCCAAAAGTGCTTACAATGGGCACGTGAGAATCAGAACTGAACCACAGAGCAATGGAAGAAGGTGGCCTGGTCTAATGAATGACGGTTTCCTTAACATCATATGGATAGTCGGGTGCGTCACTTACCTGGGAGGAGATTGCACCAGGATGCAGTATTGGAAGAAGACAAGCCGGCAGAGGTAGTGTGATGCTTTGGGCAATGTTCTGCTGGTAAACCTTGGCTCCTGCCATTCATGTAGATGTTACTTGATGTCCATGCCTCAGTGGGTCAGAGCTGTTTTGCTGGCAAAAGGGAGACCTACTCAACATTAGGTGGGTAGTCATATTGTTAGGGTCATAATGTTTGGGTGATTGGTGTATATCTCTATGGGCACCCTAAATATATATGCAAACCTACTCTCAATCAAACCAATACCCCATAACTTACAACACCAAGCTGCAAGCTAACATGACCAGTTGCCATGATAGTACATACTGCTGTGGTTGCTGCAAAATTTATACAAGAGGACATGTTTGGTGGGCAATACTGCCATTAAAGGTGACCCACTTGGCTGAGCCATTGTAGCATGGTATAAGTTGGTCAACCCTTCCTTTAGCACCAGTGAGTAGAGCTGCAATGTAGGACCCCTCTGCCCGATACAGCCCAACAGCCCGGGTCACAGTCTGGAGAATAAGAGCTTCATCGTCCTGAAAGGAATTCACTTCCACAGACCGATGTGCCATCCGAGGAGGAATATAAAGTACCTGATGCTGAGTAATGAGATGTCTACAGGAACATTTTCTGATGAGTAAGGGAACATTAATGTTGGCGGAGTCTGCCGTATAAGGAGCCCCTGCGGGAGGACACACATTAAATATTAACCCTTATGCTGCTGCAAGGTCTCATCTTCTTCACTTAATACTCTACAGAGAGAACAATGAGTACTAATCCTTTGTGACACTGGACGCATGACTGGCCTACACCCCGGCCTCGGGCCTTCCTTCATCTCTTCACGTCTCAGCTATTCTCTTCATTTCAAATGTTTAATGAGTGGCGGCAACATCAAAGGAAACCTGAGACCAAGATTTGTGTTTAATAAATATCAATTAGTACCAAAACAGCAATTACCATGAGTGGAATCACCAGACAAGCTATCGGTGACGACTTTCTCCAGCCTGCTTGTTGTAACAAGTTTGGTGAATGAAAGTCATCTCTATAATTTAGTTAAAATTGGAGCGTACAGTAAGCCGGCGGTGAAGAATACATATCAAGACAACCGGGAGACATGAGGTGTGCATTCTGAGAGTAGAGCCTGGGGAAGAGTGCAAGACATTGTATATAGACAGAGGACTATAGAAATGATACATTGTATATATACAGAGGACTATAGAAAGGATACATTGTATATATACAGAGGACTATAGAAAGGATACATTGTATATATACAGAGGACTATAGAAAGGATACATTGTATATATACAGAGGACTATAGAAATCATACATTGTATATATACAGATGATTATAGAAAGGATACATTGTATATATACAGATGATTATAGAAATTATACATTGTATATATACAGAAGACTATAAAAAGGATACATTGTATATATACAGAGGACTATAGAAAGGATACATTGTATATATACAGAGGACTATAGAAAGGATACATTGTATATATACAGAGGACTATAGAAATGATACATTGTATATATACAGAGGACTATAGAAAGGATACATTGTATATATACAGATGATTATAGAAATTATACATTGTATATATACAGAAGACTATAAAAAGGATACATTGTATATATACAGAGGACTATAGAAATGATACATTGTATATATACAGAGGACTATAGAAATCATACATTGTTTATAGGCAGATAACAATAGAAAGGATACATTGTATAATACAGAGGACTATAGAAATCATACATTGTATATATACAGATGATTATAGAAATTATACATTGTATATATACAGAAGACTATAGAAAGGATACATTGTATATATACAGAGGACTATAGAAATGATACATTGTATATATACAGAGGACTATAGAAATGATACATTGTATATATACAGAGGACTATAGAAATGATACATTGTATATATACAGAGGAATATAGAAAGGATACATTGTATATATACAGAGGACTATAGAAAGGATACATTGTATATAGGTAGATGACCATAGAAAGGATACATTGTGCAGTATATAGTCAGATAAATATAGAAAGGATACATTGTTTACAGAGAGATGACTATAAAAAGGATACATTGCATATAGACAGATGATTATAGAAAATATACATTGTATATAAACAGATGCCTATAGAAAGGTTACATTGTGTATAAACAGATGCCTATAGAAAGGATACATTGTATATAGGCAGATGATTATAGAAAATATACATTGTCTATAGACAGATGCCTATAGAAAGGCTACATTGTCTATAGACAGATGACTATAGAATTGATACATTGTATATAAACAGATGCCTATAGAAAGGATACATTGTATATAGGTAGATGACCATAGAAAGGATACATTGTACAGTATATAGTCAGATAACTATAGGAAGGATGCATTGTATATAAACAGATGGATATAGAAAGGATACATTGTATATAGGCAGATGACTATAAAAAGGATACATTGTATATAAACAGATGAAAGAAATGATACATTATATATAGGTAGATGACTATAGAAAGGATACATTGTATATAAACAGATGACTATAGAATTGATACATTGTATATAAACAGATGAATATTTAAAGGATAAATTGTATTTCGGTAGATGACTATAGAAAGGATACATTGTACAGTATATATAAATATAAAGTGATCAGCGCAACTTCTTAATCATAAACATCAATAATAATGAAAAACCAATACAAATATTGAATAACAGTGACACACTAGATGTTACAAACAATATGGTGCAAAGTAATTAATCTATAGTGCAAAAAGTTCTTCCAAGTGTTCCCGTGACTTCACACAATTGCTTAGTGTTCACAGAACTCTCACCTCTGTGTAATGTTGAATCAGCCTTAAAAGTATCTATGGTGGTGGCGGGCTTCCACTTCCAGACTCCTGATTACCAGGTCGCTCAAAGTTCCTGGTGTCATGTGAGAATAAAATAAATGCCTCCCATAGCGTAAAAACATTTAAATAACCAAAGATTTGTTGAAAAGCCAAATGGAATCTTACATAGATAAAATATTAAAAGCGCATATAAAGTGCAACAATGGAGTTCCACATGCCTCTTACGTCACTTCCGGTCCGTTCTGCACTTCCGGCCATGCCCTACGCGTTACATCACATGACTTCATCATAACCATTTGGCTTTTTAATACATTTTTGGTTGTTTAAACATTTTTACACTATGGGAGGCATTTATTTTATTCTCTCATGGTACCCGGAACTTTGAGTGACCTGGTAATCAGGAGTCTGGAGATGGAAACCCGTCACCACCATAGATACCCATAAGGCTGATTCAACATTACACAGAGGTGAGAGTTCTGTGAGCACTAAGCAATTGTGTGAAATCACGGGAACATTGTTTGTTTGCAGGAAAATTTTATTGGAAGGACCGTCTTATAGACACTTGGAAGAACTTTTTGTACTATAGATTAATTACTTTGCACCATATTGTTTGTGAAATCTAGTACGTCACTGTTATTCCATATTTGTATTTGTTTTTCATTATTATTGAAGTTTATGATTAAGAAGTTGTGCTGATCACTTTATATTTACATTTATCTTTGTGCATTGTGTACACTATAGGTCTAGCAGCAGTTTCATTTTTATCATTTTTTTGTTTTATTCACTTTGTAGCACAAGGGACCTCACTTTTCATTGTACAGTATATAGTCAGATGCCTATAGAAAGGGTACATTGTAATTAAACAGATGCCTATAGAAAGGATACATTGTAATTAAACAGATTCCTATAGAAAGGATACATTGTATATAAACAGATGACTATAGAAGGATACATTGTATATAAACAGATGACTATAGAAGGATACATTGTATATAAACAGATGACTATAGAAAGGATACATTGTATATAAACAGATGCCTATAGAAAGGATACATTGTATATAGACAGATGACCATAGAAAGGATACATTGTATATAAACAGATGCCTATAGAAAGGATACATTGTAACAAATTGTATAATAACTCTCCAGAGAGATTCTGACATTTCACAGAGTATGTAGAGGGATCTTCAGCCATTGAAGGAATTTGATGCACAGAATCTCCAAAGGATCAAATCTCCCCAGCACATCCGATGTGCAAAGCGCTGTTCTCCATTTGGTTGCCGGGGCGGGCTAAATTTTAAGGCTTGATATGTTTGGTAGATATTTACTTGACTCCACCTCATATTTTATTTTTTACCAAAAAGGTGGAATTATAATGAGTTGGAGAGCACTAAAATTAATTTCCACGTATCCTTACCCAAATATGATGAATTTGACCACATGTGCAAATATGATGCAATTTTTTTTTTTAAATACAACCTCCAGCATTGTTTACTACAGGGCCTCTGCCCTTTGGAAAATATAGATTTATTTGGGGGGGGTGTTAAGTTTTTAGCAAAAAATGTCGATTTTTTTAAACTCGTGTAAATAAATTAAAAAGTTGCTCTGGATGTGAAGTGGTTTATATGCTGTTTTCCCGGCCGTCATGCTGAGCCCATTGCTTCAACACTTTGAATGGCTGACCTGGAACAAATATGCATGGAAGGATTTCTATCCTTTGTATGACTCCTGATCTGCATACAGTCATATTTCCTACGTGACAAGTTCACTTTAAAATCGAGAAACCACTCTCGGCTGGCAGCACAAGATGGCGGACTCTAAGGCCAAGGCTAAGGCTCCACCAAAAGCCAAGGTCACACCAAAGGGCAAAGGAAAGACCCCTGGCACAGATCAAGAAGATACCTTCAGAACTAACCAAGGGAGGTCTTCCAGGATTCTACAAGAACTTGATGATGATGATTAGGGATGAGCTTCGTGTTCGAGTCGAACCCATGTTCGACTCGAACATCGGCTGTTCGATCGTTCGCCGAATTGCGAAAGATATGGGCTGTTCGCGCCAAATTCGTGTGGCGCGTCACGGCCCATAATTCACTGTGGCATCGCAGTGCATTGCTTGCTGATGATTGGCCAAGCATGCACTATGACCCGCATGCTTGGCCAATCACAGCACCGCCTTAACAGAGAGCCATAATTGGCCAAAGCCAAGGAGGCTTTGGCCAATTATGGCTCAGGGGATTTAGTACACGCCCCACACTATATAAGGCTGCCTGCACGGCGGCCCTGTGCAGTGTGTTCCGGTGTGCTTAGAGAGAGAGAGAGACAGTGTCATTTCATTTGAGTTAGCTAGATTAGGCAGGACAGTCAGTCAGTTAGCTGCACTTAAAGTGTATTGTGTATATATATGCATCCCAGGTGTTGCATATATATATATATACACTGTATTCAGTTTAGCTAGATCCATTCCTGTTATCTTCTAGACTATTTACATTTAGTGCAGTGCGTCCTGCTCACAGTGTTCAGCTAGATCCGTTCCTGTTATCTTCTTACTGACAGGCAGGCTTGTCTTGTTACAGTATTTTGAAGAAAATTACTGGTGTTCTTTTCATCCTATTAGTACCACAGTCAGGCAGCTAGACTATTTACAGTTAGTGCAGTGCGTCCTGCTCACAGTGTTCAGCTAAACCTACAAGTTAGTGGGGTGCGTCCACCTCACAGTGTTCAGCTAAACCTACAAGCTAGTGGGGTGCGTCCTGCTCACAGTGTTCAGCTAGATCCGTTTCTGTTATCTTCTTACTGACAGGCAGGCTTGTCTTGTTACAGTAAATACAGCTACGTGAAGAAAATTGCTGGTGTTCTTTTGATCCTATTAGTACCACAGTCAGGCAGCTAGACTATTTACAGTTAATGCAGTGCGTCCTGCTCACAGTGTTCAGCTAGATCCATTTCTGTTATCTTCTTACTGACAGGCAGGCTTGTCTTGTTACAGTAAATACAGCTACCTGAAGAAAATTGCTGGTGTTCTTTTGATCCTATTAGTACCACAGTCAGGCAGCTAGACTATTTACAGTTAGTGCAGTGCGTCCTGCTCACAGTGTTCTGCTAAACCTACAAGTTAGTGGGGTGCGTCCTGCTCACAGTGTTCAGCTAAACCTACAAGTTAGTGGGGTGCGTCCACCTCACAGTGTTCAGCTAAACCTACAAGCTAGTGGGGTGCGTCCTGCTCACAGTGTTCAGCTAGATCCGTTTCTGTTATCTTCTTACTGACAGGCAGGCTTGTCTTGTTACAGTAAATACAGCTACCTGAAGAAAATTGCTGGTGTTCTTTTGATCCTATTAGTACCACAGTCAGGCAACTAGACTATTTACAGTTAGTGCAGTGCGTCCTGCTCACAGTGTTCTGCTAAACCTACAAGTTAGTGGGGTGCGTCCTGCTCACAGTGTTCTGCTAAACCTACAAGTTAGTGGGGTGCGTCCACCTCACAGTGTTCAGCTAAAGCTACCTGTAGAAGGTTGGTGGTGTTCTCATACTACAGGCAGGCAGTTGATTTTGCTAGCTGCAGTATCAGTACATATATATATATATATATATATATATATACCCCAGCTTAGTGCAGCTACAGGCCATTAGTATGTCTGGAAGGCCAAGAAGGAGAGGCAGACAGTCACAAGCCAATAAGAGAGGGCAAGCAGGCTCTGTGTCTAGTGCTGGTCATGGAGACGGTGCATCCTCATCAGCACGTGGCCATGGGACACGCTTGGCCTTTTTTTCGGCAGCTGGCCATGTTGAGCCGCAACATGCGGAAGACTTGGTCGAGTGGATGACCAAGCCGTCCTCATCCTCCTCATCCTCTCTCACCCATGCCCAGGGTACTTTGTCTGGCAAAGCAGCGGCCTCTTCCCTCGGCTCAATGTCATCAGTGACTCCTTCCCTAGCCCCACCATGTCCTCCTGAGGAGTCCCTCGAACTGTTTGACCACAGTGTTGGGTACATGCTCCAGGAGGATGCCCAGCGTTTGGAAGGCTCTGATGATGATACTGAGCTCGATGAAGGCAGTAACACGAGCACGGACAGAGGGGGTGCCCAAGAAGGACAGCAATCTGGCAGTCATGCTCCCCCTGCTGCAGCATACTGCCAGGTTTGCTCCAGTGATGAGGAGGGAGGGGATGATGAGGTCACTGACTCAACGTGGGTGCTTGATAGGAGAGAGGAGGAGGAGGAGGAGGAGGAGGAGGAGGCGGCACATCACCAACGAGGCAGGATGCCCTCCAGGGGCCAGCCTAAGGGCAGCACATTGACTGCATCACACCCCAAAGCTCCACATGTGCAGGGCGCTGCAGTCTCTGCGCGTTATTCAAAAAGTTCTTTGGTGTGGGCCTTTTTTGAGACGAGTGCATCAGATCGCACCGCTGCTATTTGCAACATATGTCTCAAGCGTATCTCGCGTGGCCAAAACATCTCCCGCTTGGGTACCACATGCTTGACCAGACATATGTTGACCTGCCATGCAGTTCGTTGGCAAGCGTATCTAAAAGACCCACACCAAAGAACAAAGAGGACCTCTGCTTGCTCCTCATCAGCTGAGATTTCCAACCCCACTAGACCTTCAGTCCTCTCTGAGACCTGCACTGAGAGGAATGAAGGTGTAGAATTAGGTGTGTCACAGCCACGTACTTGTGGGCAATCTGATTTTGGTACACCGACGTCAGATTGTACCAGGCAAATTTCCCTGCCCCAGCTGCTGCACCGCCGAAAGAAGTTTGCTCCCAGCCATCCACATGCCCAACGGTTGAATGCTAGCTTGGCAAAATTGCTAGCACTTCAACTGCTGCCTTTTCAGTTGGTAGACTCTGCCCCCTTCCGTGAGTTTGTGGAATGTGCGGTTCCTCAGTGGCAGGTACCTGTAAAGAACATAGCACATATCATGAGGGACTCCATTTTAGTTTTAAGACACCATTTTAGTTTTACAGGAAAATTGAGAAAACTCAAATGTGAGTTTTAACTGAAACCAATATTATCTTTAAGCTGTTATCTATAGAAAACCTTCTCAAGGTTGCCTATACATTTTAGCTAGAATATGGAGTTTGGCCTAGCTCATGTTTGTTCTTGATAAGATTAGTGTGTCCTTCACTTGTTAAGAAATACATATATAGTAGAAATGATGCAAGATTTTGTCTTATAACACCAGCTAATAGTTAAATATTAACTGAACCTATTTTCATTTTAATGACATGTATAAGGTTAGTAAAACTCCTCCCATCCCTCAAACTGCATAAATACTGTCCCTTTTGACCAATACAGATTAGATGTCATAAAGTGGCTAAGCAAACCTGTCTCCTGTGTCACTTTATTGATATCTCCAGGCCTGGGGGTCAACGGAGGTCTTCCTGCATTACCTGAACCTATCTGGGTGGTCTTAGAAGCCGTAATCTCCTAACAGAACTGGGGGCTCGTCCTTTGGGAAAAAAAAAGCCAAAAAATCATCTGAAGGTAAGTCTCTATTTTGTCTTTATTGACGAAATATTTCTTGCCTCAGCTCTGATTAAAGCTTTTTAGACCCGTAAATTAGTAGGGGATAAGAACCACGCCAGAGGTTAATATTAGAGGGTTTTTGGGAAACCCACAAAGATAAGCAGTACTGCATACACATATATAGAGACATTCCTTTTGGGAAGGGATATGAAGTGGTTAATGAGGAAATAGACTCCGGTGACCCCAAAATCCTTTGCTTTTTCTTATCTATCGCATTAGAAGTTATAAGATAATCTGTTGTGTGTGTGTGGGTCAGAAGACTGGGTGGTAAGAACAGTCGACTCCCACTGTCAATATGGGTCAGAAACAAGGTAAAGAAGATCCTCCCCCTCTTCCCAATCCAGGAGAAACGTGTAAGGATTTTGTAGCCAGAATTTGTGGTACTAATTATGAATTCATAGTCCCATGGGTTTCAAATTTAGCGGGATGGACCGAAGCCATACACAGTGTAGACCCCTTTCCCCGGGATGGCGCTAATGATGAATTTCACATAGATATGATAAAAGGATTGTGTTTAGGAGATAAGAGAGCTTTCCCTTGGTACCCCGGGGATCCTCAATGGGATATGGATTATATGGAAAAGGGAGGAGAGAACTGGTTAAAATACGCCCCATATTGGTTTCAGAGGGATAATAAGAAACAGAAAAAGCCCACCAAATGTTTAAGTAAGGAAGATTATGCCCAGAAACATAGAGAAGAAGCCGATAAAAAGAGATTTGTCCCTGACCCAATAGCCTCACCCCTGCCAATAGTCAGTCATCCTCCACCCGCATATGTACATGTCTATCCAAGTTTAAGAAAGGAAGATATTGATCTTCTGGCTGGACATTATGCAACCAGACAACGGCAGGTCCCCCCCGCTCCACAACCACAACAGCAGATGCCTCCCGCTCCACAACAAGATAGACAGCACCCACAGAGGGCCCGAGTCGAGGTAGGGGAACCAGAAGATGATCAGGGGGCTATAGGAGGGGTAGTTTCACCACCTGGCCAAGAGCAGGAGGAAGAAGACGTTAAAGGGGATAGAATACTTAGTCCCCCTAAAACAAAGAGTGGAACTGTATATAGTAACACTAACCTTCAAACACCTTTCATGACCATTGGAAATGAATTATTAAAAAAGGTAATAGACATTGAGGACATTGACAGGATAGTAAAACATTGCCCCAAACCCACCGCCTCTGCAGGTGGCACTTTAACTTACTTAAAAAAGGCCTGTAAGGGTAGAAATTACACACAGGAAGACATGCGTCTTATCATTGATGGTATCATAGGACACACCAGTTCCTGGAACTGGACAAATGTTCCAAGTATAAACACTATTGACACTGGAAACGCGGGAGCATATGGGCTAAACACAGTACCAGGTAGGGACGCCATGTGGACAGAATTAGAGACTGAAATGATGAGAGTATTTAAAAATAAAAGTTCCCTCCCTACTGCCATAGCATGCAAACAAAAGTCAGGAGAAACTGTAGTTGAATTCTGGAAAAGGTTTCATGAAAATTGGACAACAGAAGCTGGATTAGCTACAACTACTGATGTGGGAGCTTTGTTTATTCAAACTTTTATGAATAATCTAAAACCCCAGTTCGCCTTGGTGGTGAAACAGATGATATCTGAATGGACCACACAGACGATTGACCAATTTCAGGAAACTTTAATACAGAAAGAAGCAGCAGGGTGTTTTGATGTAATAAAAGAGAAAGCAGTGAGTAGCCTTTATCAGGGTGGAGTGCAAACTCAGCCTCCCCAAGATAATGGTGGACAATGGGGCAGTGGAAACAGAGGCAGAGGAAGAGGAAGAACAAAAGGGAGAGGGCATGGTTTTTCCAGACCACCCCAGCAGTCCCGCACATGTTGTTTTAACTGTGGACAACAGGGTCACTGGAGAAATCAATGTCCTTATGAATGGAATAACCCAAATACTCAAGATCAAGATCAAATGCGTACACAGGGACCCCAATCTAGCCAACCGAATCAAGTTGCCCCAAAGCAACAGGGTCCCCGATTCCCTATACAGTGGAATCAACAGCAACTAAAATGATGGTTTAGATCTGTTACATTGGTTAGCAGACAATGGTCACAAGGTTTCTAAGAAAAAGCTACAATGGTGTCAGGAAACTGTTGAATACCTTGGTTTTGTACTCTCCAAAGGAGAAAGGAAGATCAGTCACAAGAGAGCTGCGGCTCTCGTGGGTCTGCCCCGCCCACTTACTAAGAAGGACATGCTATCCTTTCTTGGAATGATTGGTTACTGCCGCCAATGGATACCTGATTGTTCCTACTATGATAATCTCCTGAGGCAAGCCACAGGTACTGACATGCCAGATTGTGTGAAATGGAATGATGAAATGTACAATGCTTTTGTGTATCTTAAAACTGCAATGGTCACATCTCCTGGACTTGGACTACCTGAATATGGTAAAATGTTTCACTTGTTTGCAAGGGACAACTGTAAAACAATGGCGGGGGTCCTGGCTCAGGAGCATGGGGGGAAACTCCGCCCAATTGCGTTTTTTTCAAAAGTTGTGCCGATGCCAGTACAGGGCATGCCGGCGTGTCTCAGAGCTCTGGCATCCTGTGCGATGGTGGTGGAAATGGCTACATCATTCACTCTAGGGCATGCCACCACACTACACACCACTCACAATGTATCCATTCTACTAAAAAACATCCATACCCAGCACATGTCAGCCCAGAGGCTGAGCGGTTATGAAGTAATTTTACTTTCTAACCCAAAACTTGAGATCAAATATGCCTCTCCCACTTCTGGCCCAGCTCCAATCCTGAATGCCTTGCTAGGCTTGAAAGGTGAAGAAGATGAGGTAGTGCCTCAACATGAATGCATGGACCTCATCCACCAAGACACATCCCCGAGACCAGACATGTCTTCAACTGCTCTCCCTGGAGCACAGAATGTCTTTGTGGATGGGTCTTGTTCAAGACCAAATGATAACACATACCATGCAGGGTATGCTGTTGTACAGCTGCCTGATAAAATACTGGAAGCAAACCCTGTCCCATTCCAATCAGCACAAGCTGCAGAACTTATAGCCCTTACTCGAGCTTGTCAGCTTTTTGAAGGGCAGGATGTAAACATTTACACAGACTCCAAGTACGCGTACGGTGTCGCGCATGATTTTGGAGTCATATGGAAAAGGCGGGGCTACATAGCAGCAGACGGTAAATCCATCTCACATTCCACGCTTGTCACAAGTCTGTTAGAAGCTATACAATTACCAAGGTCCATAGCTATACTACACTGTAGGGCACATACAGGGCAACAGGATGACATAGCCAAAGGCAACGCCTTAGCTGACAAAGCAGCAAAAGAAGCAGCATCCACACAGCCTGCAAACATACAAATGCCATTACTCTCACCAGAAATTCCTCTTTTGGATCAAACATTGCGTGATCTCCAAGCATATGCCACAGACCAAGACATCCAGCAATGGAACTCAATAGGTGTGCAGACAAACCCAGAAACTGACCTTGTCTGCCAAGAGGGGAGACCATGTATCCCTGTAGCCAGTGCACCCATTTTTATTTCACAATACCATGGGATAGGTCACAGAGGGTGGAAAGTCACATGTGAACTTTTGGATAAGGATTTTTACATTCCAGGTCTTCCCTCTCTCGTTAAGGCATATGTTTCCAGATGCATCACATGCATTCGGAATAACCCTAGCAACCCTCACAAAGCAAAACACGAACATCTGATATATCCATCTACACCATTCACTCATCTGCAGATAGATTTTACACACATGCCCAAACTAGGTAAAAGACAGGAATATTTGCTAATAATAGTGGACATGTTCTCAAGATGGATAGAATTGTTTGTAACTACAAAGGAAGATGCACAAACAGTAGTGAGGATTCTGATACAAGAAATTATCCCAAGGTGGGGTTGCCCACTACAGATCAACTCTGACAATGGTCCTGCATTTGTGGCCAAAGTTTGTCAAGACCTGGTAAAAACACTGAAAATAGAATGGAAGTTTCATATTCCTTACCACCCCCAGAGTTCAGGTATAGTGGAAAGGATGAACAGAACCATTAAAGATAAGATCAGGAAGGCCACTGGAGGTACGTATGCAAATTGGAAGAAGGTCCTACCAGCTGTACTAGCCGAGGTAAGAATGACACCCTCTAAAAAGACAGGATACTCTCCTTTTGAAGTCTTAATGGGTAGGCCATTCCCCACCCCATGGGCCAGACAGCCACTTATGTTAGAAAGAGGGGACCTAGATCTTATTCAGGAAGAATATGTAAAAAAACTTATTGAAACTTTGGATAAAGTTGAAAGGAATGTTGCTCGCACCTCTCCTTCTTCTTCACAGGAACCTACACACCCTTTCCAGGTGGGTGACACCGTGGTGGTCCAGAGATTGAATCGCACCAAGAAACAAGAGTTTCCCTTCGGACCCCCAACCACAGTGATCGCAGTCACCCGCACAGCTATTTTGGTAGAAGGACAACAGGCCTGGATTCATGCAAGTTGCGTAAAGAAGGTCAACCAGGACCCTAAGAAGCAAGGCAAAGATAAAGCACAGAGAGGTGAAGCAGGTGATATAAATCCTCGAAAACAGAGTGAAGCAGGTGGTCAAGACTCTGAACAAGATGACGTCGCTTATTTCACCACGGACTTCTGGGAAAGCCTTGTGCCTCCTATGCTGGGCTGCCCTGATTGTGTTCCTGCCAACTTGGCTGATAACTAACTGTATTTATTATTCTGAAGATTTGGGACTCATAAAGGGTATTTGTGGGGCCTCTAACACTCTACAACAGAATAATACACATGACAGACACAAGAGAAATGAAAACTCAGAAAGTTTTACAGATAAAATGTTATTATTGAAGTTTAAATATAGCTACGCCCAGAAATCTGGATTTGAAAAATGTTGGATATGTAGTAAACTCCATCCTAGCACTGCTAGAATCCCCTTAATGGCAGTACCTCTAAACTTCACCCCACTCCTTAATGGCACACCTCCTGTCGTCCTCACAGAAGTCATAAGAACACTTTCAAATAATACCCTTACTTTCCAAATTACTGGTAGAAGTCATTCCCCAGACTGGTGTTTTAGGCTGGGAAACTCCACAAATGGAGCTGAAGTTTGCCAACAAGCTAATATTAACTTTTCAATGACTTCAATTGAAAGCCCTTTCTTTCATACTTCAGAACCTGCCCTAAACACCACTCTAATAAACTTTCTTAACTCCAGTTCCACTTCCACAGTAGGACAATTATTGTCGAGTTTAACTTTTTCCAGTTTTTCTGATGAAATGATGACAATATTCAACAAACGATCCTTAGCTCTAGGAAACAGTATTTATATTTGTTGTGGAAAAATCTGTCACCCTTGGATCCCCACCGAACCCCAAGGATGGTGTTATCTTGCATCCCTAGTCCCCATCATGGGCGTAGTAGGAGATAGCAAGGGAAGACACCTCCTTGAAGCTAGCATACATCCTAGGTACCCTCTCAAACACCGTAATACAAGGGAGTTATTTCTTACAAAAGATATGGCATGGGCTTGGTTCCCCTCATGGACTGGGTGGGGAATAGACTTAATGAAAAGGTTGAATAATTACACTGGAATCATTGATGAAATAATGGAAAAGAATTCTGATGATATTACTAAATTAAATATAGAAACTAGGGCAATTAGAAAACAATTAGAACTACACGAGTTAGCCATAGAAAGCATGAGTGCTGCCTTAACTGGGTTATGTGAAAACACAGAAGATTATGAGTGTTGTACCTGGTTTCATAACATAAGTATGGAGGTACCAGATTATTATGATATAATTGCACAACACCGGAAAGAAGTAAACAAATTACAAGATGAAGCTAGAAACATTGCTAAGACATGGGATCCTTTTGCAAACCTAAGTTCTGGGATAGGAATTTTGGCATGGATAAAGAGTGCTGCCATAACTATAATTATGATTGCTCTTTTTGTTTTGTTCCTATATGCCTGTTATAAGCTTATAATGTGTATAATTGTTAAGGCATCCCGAACCCCTGATCCTGCTGCTGCGAATAGAATTTATCTGAGTATGTATTATGATAGAAGAAAATTTACATAACTGTGAAAGATAGTGAGCCATATAAATGATGTCTCAAAGAGGGGATTGTAAAGAACATAGCACATATCATGAGGGACTCCATTTTAGTTTTAAGACACCATTTTAGTTTTACAGGAAAATTGAGAAAACTCAAATGTGAGTTTTAACTGAAACCAATATTATCTTTAAGCTGTTATCTATAGAAAACCTTCTCAAGGTTGCCTATACATTTTAGCTAGAATATGGAGTTTGGCCTAGCTCATGTTTGTTCTTGATAAGATTAGTGTGTCCTTCACTTGTTAAGAAATACATATATAGTAGAAATGATGCAAGATTTTGTCTTATAACACCAGCTAATAGTTAAATATTAACTGAACCTATTTTCATTTTAATGACATGTATAAGGTTAGTAAAACTCCTCCCATCCCTCAAACTGCATAAATACTGTCCCTTTTGACCAATACAGATTAGATGTCATAAAGTGGCTAAGCAAACCTGTCTCCTGTGTCACTTTATTGATATCTCCAGGCCTGGGGGTCAACGGAGGTCTTCCTGCATTACCTGAACCTATCTGGGTGGTCTTAGAAGCCGTAATCTCCTAACAGTACCCAAACGCCACTTTTTCTCACAGAAGGCGATTCCGGCTCTCTACCAGCATGTGGAAGGCAATGTCCATGCCTCGCTGGACAGGGCGGTCAGCGGTAAGGTGCATATTACCGCTGACTCATGGTCCAGCAGGCATGGACAGGGACGTTACCTAAGTTTCACGGCGCATTGGGTGACTCTGCTGGCAGCTGGGAAGGATGCAGGACAAGGTGCAGTAGTGTTGGAGGTTGTTCCGCCACCACGCCTCCAAAATGCTAATGATTGTGACACACCTCTCTCCTCCACCCCCTCCTCTTCTTCTTCCTCCATGGCCTCTTCCTCGGAACCAGCGGTGCTCCGTAGTCGTTCAAGGGGCTACGCAAGTACGCAGGCCAAAAGATGCCATGCGGTGCTTGAGCTGGTGTGCTTGGGGGACAGGAGCCACACTGGGGCAGAGGTTCTGTCAGCTCTGCAGGGGCAGGTTCAGAGGTGGTTGACGCCACACCAACTTAAGGCAGGAATGGTGGTTTGCGACAATGGCACCAACCTCCTCTCTGCCCTCCGACAGGGACAAATGACCCATGTGCCCTGTTTGGCTCACGTCCTTAACTTGGTGGTGCAGCGGTTCTTGGGCAGGTACCCGGGCTTACAGGATGTCCTGAGGCAGGCCAGGAAAGTCTGTGTGCATTTCCGCCGGTCATATAATGCCAGTGCTCGGCTGACGGACCTCCAAAAGGAGTTTAACCTGCCCAAGAACCGCCTAATCTGTGACATGCCCACCAGGTGGAACTCAACGTTGGCCATGCTGCAGCGGCTGCACACGCAGCAGAGGGCCATCAATGAGTACCTGTGTGACTATGGCACCAGGACAGGGTCAGGGGAGCTTGGTTTTTTTTCCCCACGCCAGTGGGCCATGATCAGGGATGCATGCACTGTCCTGTCACCATTTGAGGAGGCCATGAGGATGGTGAGCAGTGACAGTGCATGCATCAGTGACACTGTCCCCCTTGTCCACCTGTTGGAGCACACGCTGCGTGGAATAATGGACAGGGCACTTGAGGCAGAACAGAGGCAGGAAGAGGAGGACTTCCTTAGCTCTCAAGGCCCCCTTTATCCAGACAGTGTTCCTGCGTGCCCGCCGATCACACAGGAAGAGGACGAGGAGGAAGAGGAGGAGGAGGAGGAGGAGGAAGATTGTGTCAGTATGGAGGTGGAGCCTGGCACTCAGCATCAGCAGCAGTCTTTAAGGGATCAGTCCCAAGAAACACATGGACTTGTACGTGGCTGGGAGGAGGTGGCTGCGGACCATGTCGTCCTTAGTGACCCAGAGGACTCCGGACCGAATGCCTCAGCAAACCTACGCTGCATGGCCTCCCTGATCCTGCAAAGCCTGCGTAAGGATCCTCGTATTCGTGGTATCAAGGAGAAGGACCAATACTGGCTGGCAACCCTCCTTGATCCACGTTACAAGGGTAAGGTTGCGGACCTTATCTTGCCATCGCAGAGGGAGCAGAGGATGAAACATCTTCGGGAGGCCTTGCAGAAAGGTCTGTGCAACGCGTTCCCAGAGACTGGGAGGTTACAAACTCCTGTTTCTGGACAACGTGTTGCTGAGGCTTCGGTCAGTCAAAGAAGGAGCGGTGGAGAAGGTGGCCGTCTGACCGATGCGTTCAGACAATTTTTTGGTCCGCAGCCCCAAGGTATGATTGGTTCCAGCAACCATCGCCAGCGTCTGTTTTACATGGTGCAGGAATACCTAGGGGCAAGATCAGACTTGGACACCTTTCCCACCGAAAATCCTCTGGGTTACTGGGTCTTGAGGATGGATCACTGGCCAGAGCTTGCACAGTATGCAATTGAGCTACTGGCCTGTCCTGCATCCAGCGTTCTTTCGGAACGCACATTCAGTGCTGCTGGAGGCGTGGTAACCGATCACAGGGTGCGTCTGTCCACTGACTCGGTCGATCGACTGACCTTCATAAAAATGAATGAGTCTTGGATCACCACCAGCTACCAAACACCTGATGCTGATGTAACCGAATAATTTTTTTTGAAATCTCAGATCCCTTCAAAGACTGCCTATGCTGATGCTGAGTGACTATCCCTGAGTAATTATCCTCTTCCTCCTCAATCATCACGCTGATAGCGTGTAAGAACATTTTTGGTTCTGGGTGCCACCACCAGTGCCTAAGGCACAATTTTTCAGCCCCTGTTTAACAGGGGCGTGTAATTACGATTTTTGATGTAATACTTTGCAGCAGGGCTCGTTCCTGCATTCCAACTAGAGTGTCTGTGAGGGGTTGCAGTGTTGTGGCACCAGCACCAGTGCCTAAGGCCCAATTTTTCAGCCCTCGTTTAACAGGGGCGTGTAATTACAATTTTTGATGCAATACTTTGCAGCAGGGCTCGTTCCTGCATTCCAACTAGAGTGTCTGTGAGGGGTTGCAGTGTTGTGGCACCAGCACCAGTGCCTAAGGCCTAATTTTTCAGCTCCTGTTCAACAGGGGCATGTAATTACAATTCTTGATCTAATATTTCACAGCAGAGCCCTGTGAGGGCTTACAGTGTTGTGGCCACAGCAACACCTAAGGCCCAAATTTCTGCTGAGTATATAGGGCAGGACCCTACTTTCAAACAACTAACTTACAAACGACTCCTACTTGCAAACGGAAGGAGACAACAGGAAGTGAGAATAAATCTACCCCTAGGAAGGGAAATTCTCTCCTGTAAGAGTTAATATGGGAAAAACATTTCTCCTTTCCACTGATGCTTTCCAATCCATTGGGACAAAAAGTGAGGTGAAATCTTCTGAAGAGGAGGAAAGACAGCAAAACAAATGTCACAGGGGTGATAACCCTTCCCTATGTTTTCCAAAAAGCTTAAAAAAGATTTTTTGGCTGGAGCTAAACACGTTAAAAATGTACTCGTTCTAAATTACAAAGAGATTCTACTTAACAACAAACCTACAGCCTGTATACTGCTGTTCAGAGTATATAGGGCCTGGTGGCCCCACACCTTTCCTTATTTTAATTTGGGTGCGGAGTTCCCCTTAATATCCATACAAGACCCAAAGGGCCTGGTAATGGACTGGGGGGTACCCATGCCGTTTGTCTCACTGATTTTCATCCATATTGCCAGGACCCGACATTACATTAAACCCGCAAGCAGTTTTAAATGAGATTTTTTCCTTTAAAAATGACATTTGGTGCAGGGACTGTTCTAAACACGGGAAACACGCGTCACTTTACAGGCATACTATAGACACCCCTGACTCGGTTGAATTGATGATAGGCAACTCCTATCCTCATATTGATTAGTGGTTCCAAATTAATAATAACTACTGCAGTAGGGAACAGACACAAAAGATACGCTCAGCATCTTTCCAAATTACTGTTCTGCTTTATTATGACGCAATTGAAGGTTTTTATGCACATGATTACGTAGGTATCACATTAATATTACAATTGTACATTTATGGTAACAAGGGGAGATACATAGGCAGGCTTATTCTAATCAGGACTCGAAAGAATGTAAACATTTACTGAAAACATTATTAGTGCTGTTGCACAGTGAGGGCAGTGTGCAATACATACAAAATACAATACAATTATATACAGAACTTACAAATTTCCATTACAGTCTCCCCTCTTTTGATCAATATTTTGATCACTAACCATACCTGCTATCACCTTTAACCTGGAACCTCCACACGCTTAGGTAGAGGTAGTCCTGGCCAAAGAGGCAAAAAACTCCATTGTGGAGAAAATAATAGCTGAGCAACTTTTTCATTACAAAATGACTTTTCATTGTGAAAAACAAATGATTGATAAGACATATTTACAGAGTACTGGCTGTACACTCCTGTGGCCAGAATGGCCTTCTAGCTGAATTGTGGACATGCTGACTTATCAGCACATGTAAACACAGACAATTCTACATGAAATGGAAGACGCACAAAAGACAAATATGACTTCAACTTGGCTGAACTACTTTTCAAATATATATATATATATCCCTTACAATTAAAGTAATTGAATAAAAAAGTACCCTAGACTGTGATCACAAGAGGGAAACAAATCAAACACAGAGATTTCTTTAATTAAGTCATTTTTGCAGTGTCTGGTGTGGATCCAGGTGACTTTTCCTTCAAGTTTTGCAAAAACTGTACATGAAATAGATGCTGTATTGAGTCTCCAAACATTTCCTTATATATAAATGTCTCTTAACAATCCAAAAGTCACCTGGCTTTAGTTTTAGATCCTTCCAAACTTTTAGGATCTGGAATTAGGGAGAAAACACATAAATGAGTTTGTAAAAAACCTTAAAAGATCATCAGCATTCTCCGTGAGATCCGAATGGAGGACTTCAGCTGCTGAGACAAAATATAAGCAAGTGAGTAACACACTCCCAAACCAAATCCCATAGGGAGAGAGTCCAACATCCCCCTTAGGGGCTTCATAAAATATAAGAAAACATTCAGGCAAAAGTTTTCTAGTTTCTTACTCTACTTTGTCTGATACATTGTAGACAGTAGGGGGTGTAAAAATAAAACCTCAAAACTTCTAGTAAGGACTCTCCTATAAAAAATTATTTCCTCTGTTACTCTCTGTACTTTCTGCACCCTATACTTACAAACTACTTCTGATAACACTTTTTACTGTGGCCTTTGCAGTAGCATTTGCCACTGGACATCCACAAAACATGTCCATACAGACAAAATGCATACTTGTAAGATCCTAACTTGGGCATCTGGATTTATCTTTTTTGTAATCTCTGGAAGGGATGTTCAGCTTTTGGTAACACCTTTGGTAACAGGTAAAACAAGAAGTGGTGTGTTATAAAAACAACTGCGGAGAACCCTGGCTCTATCCCATGCTCATTTACTAAGGCAGCCATAACTTCTTGTGACTGATGACACGGTCCATGTGTCAAGCTGAAGGGAAAAGAGTGGCTGACAGACATAAATGATCACCTTTTCCAAAGTCCTGTTTCATAAGAAGTTGCCCCCTGTGGACCACTTGTTCTTCTCGTTCTGGGGTCCTTAAAGTTGAATTATTAATCCCAGCTATACTGGGCCAGAACTAGGGTGGAATCTGTGAGTTGCACAGACCCATCAAGTGTCCGGGGCTGTAAATGCAGCATCCTTAGAGTCACCTGGTCTGCTTCCATGTGTGAAAGTTAATATGGCTACCTCAGCAAGAACCTGGAAGGCTGAAAACAGCCAATCAAATTAACTTGGCATGCTTGGTTGGTTTACCTGCCGAAGTAAAAACAAACTTCTGGCCCTTCAAATGGAACCAAAAGCTCTCTATATCTTGACTATCTATATAAATATACACTCTTTTTATAGCTCACAGGCTTTGCTAAAACATGGAGCTCTGTTTCTTGAGCTGGGGAAAAAGGATCCAATGACTCTGAATACAGAGTATCCTTCTGGGTGATAAACTGCATACTCAAATCTACAAAAAATGTAATATCTGGGTCTTCAGGGAGTGTGTCCTGCACTGGGCTCACAGCAGCTGATTCCCACATCAATTTAACACATGTGTCTTTTCCTTTCTTTTGAATAAATGTACGCATTTTTCATTGTTAGATTTGTACATAAACTCATATTTTAAACCTTTCATTAAACAAACATTTAGTTAGCTGTATATTTGCTGCACAGAATGTCGGACCATTAAAAATTAAATGTTTGACCAAAACAATATCTAACTTTGTCTAATAGCACCTTTGCATAAACCTGCAGCTCTGATATATCAGGATGAACCTTTCATTACTGGGTCCAGCTTCCATAAATATATTACAATGGCTTGTTTTCTATCACGCTATTTGTGTAAGAACTCCAGTCTCATGTTTCAAAAGACAACTTTTTCCTGGCAATATTATAATAAATGATAACAATACCCTGCGGTCATGCAGAGATGCCCATAAATCCAAAATATTCTTCTGCTTATACCACTGTACTTACAAGAAAAAGGGGCGCATCATTTCACAATCCACACATTCTGCTTTGGATTTCAAAAATAAAAATAAATAAAAACAAAAGGATCAACAATCTGTATGATGGACCAGAAAGCATCAAAAACTATAAAACAACTGGCTGCAGGTGCCGTCTATCCTAACAGGGTGTGTGGACTTGATGTGATGGGTCTGTTATATTTAAATTTTATTTATAACAACTCTCACATCATGGACTGACATCAAGTTATTATCAAGAACCTTGAAATTTCATTTTTGTAGAAAAACTTCTTATGTATTCCATCCATCTTGGCTTTGTTAAATATTATGGCAGCTTTATTCAAAATAACAACCTCATCTTAATCTTTTTTTTCTCTCAATAAGGGCTTATTGAATAAATGTAAAATTGCAAAATTGTTATCTTAATCTAAACTAATCCCATTCATTACAAATTTCCCCATTAACCTGGATTTCATTTCCAACCAAAGGTTGTCTAAACCAGTTTCAATATATCTATATTATTAATAAAATTGTTAAACTCATATTAGAAATTAATACTCATTATTACTTAATTTTACTTAATTTCCCTTTTTTAAATGCACTGTTTCCACTATCAAAGGATATTCAATTTGTGTAATACATGGTTAAATGTAACCTTCATTTTACCATGTTTGGAAAACAGATTCAAAATAATTGTGATCACATTGTTTACCATTAGATTCGTTAACCCGGCACATTTTGTTATAAATGTTTTGTCTAAAAAACAGAAATTGGCATGGTGTCCTTCCAGCTTATCACTGACCTCTCATCCCAGCCACATTTCTTTCAGGAGAGCACAAAGGAGGGGGTCACATCTGCGTACATGACACACACAAGCAATAGAACTAAAGGTCCCAGCATTCGCACACACATACACCAATATCTCTCTAAAATCGCTTACATTTTTCCCATTTGTACACAACACATGCATATCATTCTCTCACTTTCTTTTAACTCTTTAATATTTCCCTGCCTAAATTCTGCTTTCCTTATTTTGTTTAAATAACTTTTATATCTAGCTTCTATGATTCTATGATCAGATGGGGAGCCACAGTGCTCATCCCATCTTCCCTCTCTGACAACATATAAAGTATTCTGTTTTACCTCTCATTTCTCTGTTTCTGACTCTAATAGTTGTAGTGCCTGACCCCAAATTCATCCCACAACTTAACATGAAAATGTCCCTTTCTGTCTAGTGTTAATGTCACCCTTGATCCATCCTGCTCACATAGATAGCTGTTTCTCTAGCTGTTTACTCTGCATGATTCTTAGTCCCTGTGGACCTTGGTAACCCAGTTACCCATTGTGGACCCATGTCCACTCTAACCATTAATCTAGGGGCTCAGTATAGGCGGAACCGCACCTTCAGTTCATATATAGCGCTCCTCTTCGCTGGGCATTTTTGAGGGTCTGTTACCCTTCATTCCCTTACTTAATTCAATGCCCATAATGACTGGCCAGTCTTCTCTCTTCTCTACGTGTGTCTATACCCTCTTGCCTCTAAACTACTTTATCTAGCAGATGTACTACATATACCTGTGAACAGCACTATTCTTCCCTTTCTTATCTATAACACTCCGATGGACAATAGACAGGGACAACATAACATATAACCACCAATCAATACAGTTCGATTAAGGGGAGTAAAATAGGTACCCTTTGTCCCGAAAATGCCTTACCGATCAAGGAAGTCTGATAACTCAAATGTAAGCAAAAGGCTTACCTCAGCCGGCTGATTATCAGAAATTCCCGGATCGTCTCAAGCTCCTCGTTTCGGAAACTCAGGGTCACCTGGAATCCCCTCCTAAGGCAAAGCTCGCCATGCTGACACGGTTAAATTGATGATAGGCAACTCCTATCCTCATATTGATTAGTGGTTCCAAATTAATAATAACTACTGCAGTAGGGAACAGACACAAAAGATACGCTCCGCATCTTTCCAAATTACTGTTCTGCTTTATTATGACGCAATTGAAGATTTTTATACACATGATTATGTAGGTATCACATTAATATTACAATTGTACATTTATGGTAACAAGGGGCGTTACATAAGCAGGCTTATTCTAATCAGGACTCGAAAGAATGTAAACATTTACTGAAAACATTATTAGTGCCGTCTGCACAGTGAGGGCAGTGTGCGATACATACAAAATACAATACAATTATATACAGAACTTACAAATTTCCATTACACCCCTCAGGTACGATATTTAAAGGAATATTTCACTTTTTTTTTTTTTTTACTTTAAGCATCATTAAAATCACTGCTCCCGAAAAAACGGACGTTTTTAAAACTTTTTTTTGCATTGATACATGTCCCCTGGGGTAGGACCCGGGTCCCCAAACCCTTTTTAGGACAATACCATGCAAATTAGCCTTTAAAATGAGCACTTTTGATTTCGAACGTTCGAGTCCCATAGACGTCAATGGGGTTCTAACGTTCGTGCGAACTTTCGGTCCGTTCGCAGGTTCTGGTGCGAACCGAACCGGGGGGTGTTCGGCTCATCCCTAATGATGATGATGGGTGATGGGTTCAAGGCTCCAAGTCATGTTCTGGTCCTAGATGGCAGATCACATCTCCTTGGTCAGCTCACCACCATTGTTGCTAAGCAAGTTTTGCTTGGATGTAAAGTGGCTGTTGTGAGATGTGAAGGTATCAACATTTCTGGCAGCCTTTACCACAATAAACTCAAATACCTTACTTTCCTGCGTAAACGAAGCAACACAAACCCTTCCCGTGGTCTATACCACTTCAGAGCACCTAGCCGCATCTTCTGGAGGACTTTAAGAGATATACTGCCACACAAGACTAAGTGAGGACAGGCCGCTCTGGAGCGACTGAAGGTCTTTGATGGTATCCCACCTCCTTATGATAAGAGGAAGCGTATGGTGGTCTCTGCTGCCCTGAAGATTGTGTGCTTGAAGCCAATGCGTGAGTTTGCTCTCCTCAGCTGCCCTTGCCCATGAGGTTGGCTGGAAGTACCAGGCAGTCACTGCCACCCTGGAGGAGAAAAGGAAAGTAAAGGCCAAGCTGCACTATAACAAAAAGAGGCTGGTCATGAAACTGAAGAAGCAAGCAGCAAAGAATGTTGAAAGTAAAATTGCAAAGTACACAGATGTCCTCAAGAAATATGGTGTCCTCACTTAAACATGCCCACAGACCTGGAATAAAATATTTGGAAAAAGTAAAAAAAATGTAAAAAACTGTTTATTTACCAGATTTAATTGTAATAATCTGAAGCCCGAGATGACCCCACTACTGGCTCAGAACATTTCTGTGTGCACAATGGCTGACATTATAAGGGTTGGCGTTCGTAAAATAAAATGTAAAGTCAAAGTTTTAAAGCTTCTTGTGAGGCTGATGAATTATTAAGAGAAAGAAACTCCTACGTGTGTCTGGGAAGGAAGGCTGACAGTGACAAGGATCGGTTCTTCTGTGTCTTCTGCACTAAGGAACAATAGCAGAGGAGGTTTGCAACATAAAGAATATAAAACAGCAAGACTGAAAAAGAGAAAAAGGAGGAAACATTCACATTGTAGATTTTTCGTTTTCATTTCCAATATCAGTACCGGATTCTGACCAATGGCCGCAATGGAAAGCCAAGCTCCGCCTTCATTTATGTCTTTTACAAGAAACAGACCAACCTCCGGACTTCATTCCTTGCAATGAAGAATCCAGTTATAACAAAATCTCCACAGATGGATTTTATAAAATATAACAAATGTATGTGGGGTATCAATAAAAGATAAATTGTCTATTAGGTCTTAGATGTCACCCCCCCCCCCCCCAATTAAATAAAAGGGCCCTTGTGGGCCACTGAGGCAGCCTGGCGGGACTAAGTCATTGAATCGTATCTCCAGGCAAAAGCTTTGATTTTAGTTTTGGAGGGAGGGAGAATGGTTAGACCCTCTGTCAATGTTTTATTGTTGTGCATGTCCCCCATTGAGAAGATCCCATTGGTATCCAGTTGAGGACACTGGACATGCTACACACGCCCCCCCCCCCCCCCCAAAAAAAAAGTCCTCAAAGTACACAGGCTGTGTGTAGTGTGACCAGTCCTTCTGCTCCTCGACTGCACCCCCCTTCCCCCCATCCCCCACCCATATTGCTGGCAATTTTCAGCTCTGACAATGAAGCCAAGAGTTGCTGTGTACATACTGCAGCTGTCAAAAAAATGACCATCTGACTCAACACAGTTCAGACAGGAGATAGAGAGATACAAAGTAACATTGTTTATAAACATTGATCAGATGAGAGATACAAAGTAACATTGTTTATAAACATTCATCAGACAGGAGATAAAAAGGGACATTGTTTATAAACATTCATCAGACAGGAGAGAGAGATACAAAGTAACATTGTTTATAAACATTATTCAGAGGGGAGATAGAGAGATACAAAGCAACATTGTTTATAAACATTGATCAGACAGGAGATAGAGATAAAAAAGCTACATTGTTTATAAACATTGATAAGACAGGAGATAGAGAGATACAAAGTAACATTGTTTATAAACATTGATCAGACAGGAGATAGAGAGATACAAAGTAGCATTGTTTATAAACATTGATCAGACAGGACATCTGTTTCTATATACAGCAATATAGAATAGAATTGCCCTTATAGAATAGTTCTCACCTCCTCGTTGATTTGGAATGCTGTGTTTGTACAAATGCTCCCCCATTGGTTTGTCCATGGTTTAGGTCAGACATGGTAGTAATATTCACCCAAGCCAGAAAGATTAGGAGGTTGTGCATCTCTCTATGGGATTCAGAAGGCCGGCATACAGAATACACACCTAATTCCAGCAGACGCTCCGTATTCTATGTTCATCTTTACAAATATCAGGCTGAGGAAAGGAGTTGCGGTAAGTCGGAGATACAGGAGAAGAGGGATTTTCTCTGGAGAGGAAGATAATGAAAGGTGGGATGTCTGCAGGAGACAAACTATTAGAGAACTTCTGATTCTATATTCAACAAATCTCCTTAAGCTCCCCTAATACTGGCACGATGGGGAATTGGGGTGAGACATTGTTTTTTCACTGCACCATAAAACTGGAAATACAGCCGATTCCACGAGGAATTTATATCTTTTCTGTGATATTGCTCAGAATGTCTTGGACTGTTCCTGCTGTCCCAAGGGAATAAACGATGAGATGTTCCTTACAAAGAGATACGTGTGCCTCTCCTTTACTTGGATGTATTTCTTCCTTTTTTCAACACAGAAAAGCCACATAGTGAGTCAGTGGTAGGGATGAGCGGAACATACCGGGGTTCAGCTTGTGGGAGGTTCACCAAACCGTGCCAAAATTCTGAACCCCATCAAAGTCAAAGGGAGACAAATATTTCAAATCAGTTCTGACTATAGGTGTGCGCAGCCTATTGCATTAGGATGTGCACCCCAAAACTCAAACACACATGAGTGTGGCTATGTGTGTATATATATATATAGAGAGAGAGAGAGAGAGAGAGAGAGAGAGAGAGAGAGAGAGAGAGAGAGAGAGAGACAGAGAGAGACAGAGAGAGAGAGAGAAACTCTTTTAAAGAAATGTAAACAAACATTTTGAAATGTATAAAAACATGTTTTTAATGTTTTAATACTTTTTACATCTTATGGCAGAGCCAGTCAGAGGGAGAGAGAGAGAGAGAGAGAGAGAGAGAGAGGGATGAGAGAGATGTGGAGAGAGGAGAAGAGGGGGGAGAGGGGGTGAGAGAGAGAGGGAGGAGGGAGAGAGAGGGGGTGAGAGAGACATGGAGAGAGGAGAAGAGGGGAGAGAGGGAAAGGAGAGAGAGGGGCGGTCAGAGAGATAAGCAGATGAGAGAGGGGTGTGTGTGTGAGAGAGAGAAAGAGAGAGAGAGCAGTGGCGTCTCCAGCTTTCATATTTAGGGGGGGCACATGGGGGGACAGGAACTAAAGTAGGGGGCAACTATAAAATGCAATTATATATTATATATATATATATATTATATATATATATATATATATATATATATATATATATATATATATATATATATATATATATATATATATATATATATATATCCTGGGGCCCTTTACTACAATCCCACAACAGCCCTTTCACATGTTCTGCGGTGAGCTCCCTTCCTACTGTATTGGGGCCCCCCAGGGTGGCAGAAAACAAGAGATATATGTCACCAGCATACCAAGAAAATATAAGGGTCCAAAGCAGTGGGAGAACTATCAGGGTTGCAAAGGTTCTCTTGCCACCGGGCCCTGGTGTTCTGCCACTGTGGGGTTCCCCAGCCTCCTCTTGCTGTCCTGCCTCTGCTATTGACAGCACTGGTCTGGCATCTCTTGGAATTTATAGGCTGGTTCTCCTTTCCTAAGGACGGGAGAAATCAGTCTGTTTTTTCAGTAACTGAGAGTCCTGGTGGAGTCCTTCCTGCAACTCGCTCTTCTCCCTGCCAATGAGGATGCAGGGGAAGGAGCAGATCGGGCGGCCGTGGTTGTGTGAGCGCTCGCATTATGCAGTGTCAGCGAGCAGAGGGAGGGGGGAGGAATCACCCGCAGGAGCTGACTGGGGACGCTCTCCCTCTTAGACATTACCTTTTTGTAAAAAAAAAAAAAAAAATGTTTTTTTAATTGGAGGGGCACATGGTGGGGCACAGCATAATGTTGGGGGGTCAGGGCCCCCTCTGGCCCCCCTAGGGACGCCATTGAGAGAGAGAGGGGGTGACAGAGAGAGAGAGACACCAAGAGAGAAGAAGAGGGGAGAGAGGGGGGTTAGAGAGAGGGGGAGGTCAGAGAGAGAGGAGGATTTGAGAGGGGGGGTGAGAGAGAGAGGGAGGAGAGAGAAGAAGGTGGGAGAGATGGGGGTGAGAGAGAATGCGGGTGAGAGAGACATGGAGAGAAGGAGAGGGGGGTGAGAGAGACAGGGGTGAGAGAGAGAGGAGGATTTGAGAGGGGGGGTGAGAGAGAGAGGGAGGAGAGAGAAGAAGGTGGGAGAGAGATGGGAGTGAGAGAGAATGCGGGTGAGAGAGACATGGAGAGAAGGAGAGGGGGGGGGGGAATGAGAGAGGAGGGGGGAGAGGGGTGAGGGGGTCAAAGAAAGAGAGAGGAGGGTTAATGAGAGGGGGGGAGGGAGAGAGAGGGGAGGGGTGAGAGAGAGAAGGTGTTCAATATGACTGCAAGTTACAATTATGGCCCAGGCCCGAGTGCTTTCCCACTGGAGCGGTGCGCTTGCAGGACGATAAAAAAAAGTCCTGCAAGCCGCATCTTTGCAGCGCTGTAGAAGCGGTGTATACACCACTCCTAAAGTGCCCCTGCCCATTGAAAACGATGGAGGAGTGACGCCAAACCGCCGGCATAGCGCTGCAGCAGCGTTTTGTGTGCGGTTTTAACCCTTTTTCGGCTGCTAGCGGGGGTTAAAACCGCTCCGCTAGCGGCTGAATAGCGCCCCTAAAAATGACGGCAAATCGGCGCTAAAAATAGCACCGCTTTACCCCTGATGCCCCCAATGCCCCAGTGTGAAAGTAGCTTTATTTTCCTCTCCTTAGGCTCTTTTCTTCTGTTTCTTTTGTCCTTTTTGCTCTCTTTCTCTTTATATATCCCCCCTTTTTTTCTGTCTGTTCTCCTTCCCTCCTCCCCCCTTTCTTATCTCCTTTTTGCCGCCATTAATCTTTATCTGTTTACACTTTCCTGTGTCCTCCATTACTTCTTGGTCTGCCTTTTCTCGTTTACCCGTTTTCCTTCTGTGTCTCCTTTCCTTGTATGCACTCCCGATCTGATGGCTTCACTTCTCTCTGCATTTTACACTCACGTTTGCCGTCTCCTTCTCTCCTCTTGGTTTTTTGAATGGACGTAATCTGCCTAGGTGGGCGGGGTCTCCTGACGTCATACGTTTCCATGACATCAGCAAGCCCCAGCCCTGGCAGCGTCCCCCGTTGCCTAGCTATCGCCGACCGCAGTGCGTGTGCGTGGATAGCGATCGCTGTTTTAATTGGATCCGACCTGCTGCCTAGCAACCAAGGATCCCTGCACTCACAGCTGTCAGCGTTCAGATCTCCGGCTCCTCCTCCTGCTCTGCTGATAGATGACATCTGGGAGGAGAGCCTGGAGAGGAGACACAGGCACGACCGCAAAGTGGGAGGTGAGCGGCGACCGCGGCCTGTGTTAACCCTATCCAGGCTGTGTTCGCCGCTTACCTCCTGCTGTGTGGCCCGGTCATCAACATGCA
The DNA here is from genome assembly GCF_042186555.1 of Aquarana catesbeiana. Taxonomy (NCBI): domain Eukaryota; kingdom Metazoa; phylum Chordata; class Amphibia; order Anura; family Ranidae; genus Aquarana; species Aquarana catesbeiana. Next base: position 5,229,630 of record NC_133326.1, on the reverse strand, counting down.
TCGGATCGCGGCCCCGAGGTTGAGCCCAGCTGTTCTGCCGAGAAAGTTCCGCTCGGCGTATAAGTTCCCCCCTCTACTGCACCTGCGCAGTAGGTATCAGCGGAAATAGCCGAAGCAGAAAAGCCGTACACGGCGCCTGTAAGAGGGCCCCTCGCGGGCTCGCTTCGCTCGCCATGCTTCGCTCGCCATGCTTCGGGCACGGCCTCGCTGCGCTCGGCACTTTTAGATTCCCCCTCTAGGTACACTTGGATGGTGGGGAAGGAACCTGGACCCAGAGCGCAGGCGCTGTGTACAGCTGATTGAAGCATTTGAGCTTCGGCTATCTCCGGCGGCTGAGAGTAGTATGTACTGCGCAGGCGCTGCGCCTGCGCAGTACAAGGGGGGAACTTATCCGCCGAGGGAACATTCTCGGCAAGACACCGGCCCACCAGGCAAATGCCCGGTGTGCCCTATGGCCAGTCCAGGCTTGGTCTAGGTAGATATGGAGAATCATGGAGTAGCATCTAGAAATAAAGCCCTTGAACTTAGACACCCCAGCCATATATTGGAATGTGGGGGTCGGAGATAGATTCCACGGAGTCCCGCTTGGCTGTGCCGCGACCGCATGTTGCAGCTGCAGATAGTAAAAAATCATCGACTGCGGGAGGCGAAATTGCTCCCTTATTGAAGAAAAAGAGCACAGTTTTCCAGAGGGTGCGTAGCCCCATGCCTCCTCCACCGAGCCCCGCACTCCAATGACTGCAGCTCCTCATAATAGCCATTGACCCAAATCGGGCTATAACTGGTAAAGCCATCGACCGCCTGCAGCTGTCTGAGCTTATTCCACACTTTTTGCATAACGACATATGTCGGGAATCGTTTATTGGATTTAGCGTAGGCCAGGGCCTCCAATTCCATAGCTACATCGGTAGTCCCAGTGGCATGGCACATAAAGGCCCTAATGGGGTCTAGGTCTCCATTCCCCTCTCCCTTTCCTGGCACCTCTGGCATGGTCCGGGCAATATGCTGCAGCTGAGCCGCTAAATAGTTTTATTTTATTCGATAGTCTAATTTCTGGCACCTTTAAAGTCCCACCCTCATGCAAGGTATTTAGTACAGTATTTTCATCATTACCATTTTTTTTTTTTTTTTGGTAGTAAATTATGGTTTCATCTTTTATTGAGAAAAGATTGGCCAGGACATTGGAAAGCCCAGGGACCAAGCAGCTCTGTGCCATGGATCCTAGAATGAGCTCTGAAAGACAGATGATGCTGTCCCCAATCCTCCCCGATCCTCCAGTCCCAGTTGGGAATATTCTGTAGGTGATCCTAATGCCGCGTACACACGGTCGGACTTTTCATCTACAAAAGTCCAACGGACGCTGACGGACTAAAGCTGGCTGGTAATCCGATCGTGTGTGGGCTTCTCCGGACTTTCAGCAGACTTTTTCAGCCTCAAATCCGACGGACTTTAGATTTGAAACATGCTTCAAATCTTTACGTCGTAACTACGACGGACCCCGAAATCCGCTCGTCTGTGTGCTAGTCCGACGGACAAAAACCCACACTAGGGCAGCTATTGGCTACTGGCTATGAACTTCCTTATTTTAGTCCGGTGTACGTCATCACGTACGAATCCGTCGGACTTTTGTGTGGTCGTGTGTAGGCAAGTCCGTTCGTTAGAAAGTCTGCTGCAAGTCCGCCGAAAGTCCGCCGGAAGTCCGCCGGAAGTCTGTCGGACAGGCTGTCGGACTTTTGTAGACGAAAAGTCCGACCGTGTGTACGCGGCATAAGACAAGAATTGTTGAAGGTCTACATTGTAAGCTATTCCTACGATGTATGACTTCAATGATAACCATTTGCTGCCCTCTAGTGTCAAAGGAAACAAACTGAGGGAGTATAGGAACTATTCATAAAAGTTGGGAATTGGGGCGATAATTTTACTCGGGTAGAAATACATGTCTATGGTAAACGTACTTCTGTGCTGTGCACTCTACAAATTGTGGACAAAAACAAGTTCCTTTAGGAGCAAAAGCCACAATGCAAAACATCAAAAATGATAATTTACAAAACGAAAATTATGTACAATGACAGTAGCAATGACTCGCCTGGTGAAAGTTCCAGACATTTGTCGCCTGGTAAACGTAACTCCGGCAGTGTTAAAATAAGAAAGGGGGAGACGAAATCCATATTTGGTGGTCCTGTCCCCCGCTTTGATTGAATTCTGTTTTTTGGGGCTTCTGTTCACCCTTTTCCACATACCCATCCGCAAGGACACCAGTCTAGCATTGCTTCATTGTCCGATCGCGGGCCTCTTTTCCGATCAGCAGAAATTGGCCACCTACCTATTCATAGCTGCTAAACATACAATAGTGAGGGCCTGGAAGAAACCGTCTGTTTCGTTTGCAGAGGTGAAGAGCACTTTGACGACCCTCATGATCCACAAAAAAATGTCAAGTATCCTCCAATGATACTCATGCTAAATACCTTAAAGTGTGGAATCCATGGTGGTCTTACGTCCTTCCAACCCTGTGCCCAACCACCCTAGGCCTGCCAAACCAATCCTCCTCAACCCCCAACCTGGGGGAACTCCCCTCCCTTTCCTATGCTAATCTGTCTCTCATCGCTCCCCTTTTCCTCTCTGGACTCCCTGTCCGCCACTCTATATTTCTTTTATTCTATTTGCCTCCTGCTTTACTTAACAGTCCCCCCCCCCCTTTTTTTTTCTTTTTTAATTTATTTATTTCTATTAGTATTATTTTTTTTTTTTTTAATTCATTCATTCATTTCCTTTTTGTTTTGGTTTTGGTTATCCCATTTTTGCCGTACACGTCTGCTCCCTTTGCTTACCTTAGGCCCTGAGTCTTACAGCTCAGGCATTATGCATTGGTCCCTGAAATGGGATTCAGCAGTAATTGCCACATTATTTAATGCGGTAATTTACCGCATTTCGCTGGTTGTTAAGGAGCGGGCCGGGAAGCCGGCCGCTGCGTCCTTAACAACGGATGACTCATCAGCTGTCAGCGGGTTTACGGATGACTCATCAGCTGTCAGCGGGTTTACGGATGACTCATCAGCTGTCAGTGGGTTTACGGATGACTCATCAGCTGTCAGCGGGTTTACGGATGACTCATCAGCTGTCAGCGGGTTTACGGATGACTCATCAGCTGTCAGTGGGTTTACGGATGACTCATCAGCTGTCAGCGGGTTGTCCATCAGAGGACAGCAGGAGAACACTGCCAGGAGTTCCACGGAGGCAGCCAGGTGGGCTGGTGAATGACACACAGTCAGGAGGACTGGGAGGTTGCAGTCTGAGATGGGTGCGGAGCCAGTGGAGTGGACTGTGGTGGCAAGGGCAGTGGAGAGAGGCAGCTGCAGCCAGGAGGGCTGGCAGGGCTTGAAGATGTGGTGCTGGGATCCAGTAGCCATGTGGACAGCTAGCACTAGGACTACCTACATTTTTGCTACACCAAAGGGGGCTGCAGTCCCTGCCTGCAAAGGGCATTTGCTAAGGGCAGGCCTAAACTTTAGTGCTAGTTGGTCCTGGAAGTGAGATCAGTAGTCAAGTGATGGTCTGGAGCTGGAAGTGAGGAGGTGTATATACAAAGAGTGTATATAGTTGAAGTCCCAATTCTTTATTTCTTCAATCGACTGGGCATCCCATACTTACCCTTACCCCATCCAAGTTTAATTTCCCTCAATAAAACATAGAAAAACAAAGTACAAGGACTGCTTCTTGACTCCTGAGTGTCTGAAGATTGTGTGCCTGGCTGTGCAGGGTGAGAGACGGACCTACGGGGGTACCGCTACCAGTATACGAGTGGATAATACCGCATCTTTCCATGAGAGATTGGTTGGCTTGAGGGTTTATTTTGTGGAGAGCATTCTGAACAGCTCATTATCCCCGGATCATTTCAGATCTGGGTAGATTCAGCATTTCCACCTATCCAGTGGCTGTAGGAAAAAAAAAATAGAGATTCCTGGGTCTATTTGGTATTACCTCCATGATAAAGCAAAGAAGAGGATAAGAGGCATTTCCTTCTTTTGTTCCTTGTTGACCACTAGTCCTGCGATGATCGAAGATATTGACATGTTAAAATGGGAAAAGGGTTTTTTCCACAAACTTTCCCTTTAGATCAATGGAGAAAGGCTAGCTGCTTAAGCTTTAAGGCCTCATCATGTATCGACCATTGGAATATATATTTGGGGGGCCTTCACCCCGCCCATTGGGTCATCAGGTCAGATCGGGTCCAAAGGCGGCCGGTGGAAATATTTTTTTTGGGGGGGGGGCAAACAGTATGTCACCCGCCCCCCCCGGGTCAATTGGTCGGTAGGACTTACCCCATTACCAGCTGCTTCTCCTGCTGTTCTCCTGCCGCCTCTTGTTCTCCGGGTCATCACGGCGGTGGCAGCGGCTTCCGTTTCCTCCCTTTTTGGCCAGTCGGAAAACGTGTCTCACACCTGCTTCTGTTTGGCCGGGTTGAGGATCAGTGTTTCAACAGCGAATATTCATTTGCTGTTGTAACACAGCTGGGTGGGATCGGATTGCATCCTCAGCGTAGCCTATTGGAGCCTCTGGCTCTAATCAGGGGCTTAAAAAAAAAAAAAAAACACCCCGCCCCTGTAATTCGTGCACCCGGTGCCCTGAAAGGGGCCGGACACATGAATAGGGGGTGGGCGTGGCGGCCATGGATTGATTCATGCCATGCATGAATCTATCCATTGCATATGGTGGGGTGGAGTGGAGAGAGGGGGCGGTGCCCGGGCGCCCCTAATGGACGGGCCGCCACTGGTTGGGTCGGTAGGTGCACTTACCCCATCCATGGCGGACAATCACGGCTTCCCTGGCTCCCCTCCGTGGGCATCATGAGCAGCTTCTCCTTCCCCTGCTCGGCCTCTGGCTCTAATCGGTGCTTCAAAAAAAAAAACAACCCCCCCGTATTGGAATCCATGTGCCCGGCAAAAAAGGGACCAGGACGCAAGGATAGGGGGGTGGCGGCGATGGATAGGGGAGGCGGCGCCCTCTATGGACGGGCCGCCCCTGGTAGCAGAGCTGCATGATGATGTAACTGGTAACAATTCTCCTATTACGCCAGAGATGGCGCTTCTCAATCTAGGACTTGCGATACAGGGGAACTGCGGTTAACGAACGGCTCGAAAGACGAGCAACTTTTTTTTTTTTAATCCTGACTCAGTTTGCGAGTGTTGTCTCGCAAAACGAGCAGAATTCAAGCTAAAGGGGCGTGCAGTACTGCATTTGACCAGAGGTGCAGGGGGCGCCGGTGACACTCGGAACAGTTCGGAGCCATTCGGAAATACTCGGAACCACTCGGAAATACTCAGAAACACTTGGAAATACTCCACTCCCGAGTGTTTCCGAGCCTTTCCGAGGGTTTCCGAGTTCAGCCGAGCTGCCCCCGAGTATTTCCGAGGCTCTCTGGCACCCCCCCACTTCTGCCCACATGCGGTATTGCATGCAATAGAAGTCAATGCGGAAGGAATTATCTTCGTTTCCATTGACTTCTATGGGGAAAGTCGCTTTGATATGCGAGTGCTTTGGATTACAAGCATTCTCCTGGAAGGGATTATCCTCGTAATCCAAGGTTCCACTGTATATCCCATGCCCCAAAAACCAGCAGTCACTCCTGCATTATTTGCAGCCCGAATTATTATTACTATCCACTGGAAATCTCCTAAACCTCCTGAGCTGAATGATGTTGTAGCACGTTTAACTGTACAATGTCAACATGGAAAACTATTGGCCTATAAAAATTTTAAAATATCTCCCTTCCATAAAAAAATTGATAATTTGGTTATTCACTTGCCAGCCGTATAACATGTACGGCTCTCCTGTGCTGGATCACATACTAGGTAAATGATGCGGCATTTCTGGGTAGGGGTCGTGCGCCCGCTGGCTTCAACCCGGCTGTGCTGTGATCAGTGCAGGCCGCTCCATATGGGGTGCAGGGGCACCGCCCCCCCCCCCCCCAATCCATGCACCCGGCCCCCAATCTACATGCAGGGCACCGGACACATGGATTTCTATGGATCTTTATTTTTTTTTAAGCACATGATTAGAGCCAGAGGCTTTAACTGGCTTCAAAAAAGGGCGGGCTTGGGGCGCAGAGCACTGCCCTCCAGCCCACCCACTTGTGTGACAATAGAGAATTAAAGGGGTTGTAAACCTTCGTGCATCCTATGCATTAGGGTGAAATAACACCTGGCAGTGACCAGCCCCCCCCCCCCCCCACCCCCGTTTTACTTACCTGAGCCCTGGAATTTCACCTGGCAGATACGTTCTTCCTCTGCCCAGGCTTCTCAGCTCTTGATTGGATAGATTGATAGCAGCACAGCCATTGGCTCCCGATGCTGTCCATCAAATCCAATGACGGGGGCGCCAGGGGGCGGGGCCGAGTCAAGCATTCGTGTCTATGCACGAAAATGCTGGACTCGGGAGCGTGCCCATGAGGTAACCCCCTCGGGGGGAGGGCTTCCCCTAGGGGGTTATCTGATAAGAGGAGGCCGCCGGGGGACCCCAGAAGAGCAGGTTCGGGGCTACTCTGTGCAAAACGAGCTGCACAGTGGAGGTAAGCATGATATGTTTGTTATTTAAAAAAAAAAAAAACCTTTACAATCACTTTAATATTCGCTATTGTCTTCCTGCTTCTCCTCTCGGCCAATCAAGAAGCGGGTCAGAAGACCTGATTGGATGAGAGGAGAAGCGGCCGTATTGGCTGGAAGCGGGGGGGGGGGAGGAGCGCCGAGGAGGAGATGCAGGTGGGGGGGCCACCGAAGCTGCTTGCAGCCTGGATGGGGTAAGGGCTGATAGACGGACGGATGATCGACCAAGCGACGGGGGGGGGGGGGGGAGTTGACCGACCAAGTGAATAATGGGGGGGGTGCTGGGTTTGGCCGAGCAACAGGGGGGCCCAAAAAATGAGAGCACCAGCCGCCACTGGCTGTGATTATATACAGCAGATGACGGTGAGTTGGTGGCATTCAATGGATGAGCGCCGGCACCTGCAGATCGTTGGGAAGACACACAGGACAGAGATCTTCTTATGTAAACAAGGCAGAGTTCTGTCCTATCAGCGGGGAAGTCATGGATTTGTTCCCACCCCCCCAAAGCAGGGAATAAAATCCAGCACATCGCTTGGCAAAAGCAACACACGCAGTACACAAAAACACTGGCTAGGCACACGTTTAACCCTTTGATCGCCTTAGATGTTTAACCCCACTCCCAGCCAGTGTCATTAGTACAGTGACAGTGCATATTTTTAGCACTGATCACTGCATTAGTGTCACTGGTTCCCACAAAGTGTCAGTTTGGTGTCTGATTTGTCGGCCGCAGTATCACAGTCCTGCTGATCACCGCCACTACTACAGGTAGTAAAAAATAAATAAATACATAAATAAATAAATAAAAATTCCAGTATTTATCCCGTAGTTTGTAGACGATATAACTTTTGTGCAAACCAATCAATATACACTTATTGGAATTTTTTTTTTTTTTACCAAAAATACGTAGCAGAATACATATTGGTCGAAATTTATGAAGAAATTTCATTTTTTAATTATTTTTTTTTATTTCATTGGATTTGGTTTATAGCAAAAAGTAAAAAAATATTGTTTTTGTTTTTCAAAATTGTCGCTCTTTTTTTTGTTTATAGCGCAAAAAAAATAAAAAGCCTCAGAGGTGATCAAATACCACCAAAAGAAAGCTCTATTTGTGGGGAAAAAAAAGGGACATCAATTTTATTTGTCTACCGCGCAATTGTCAGTTAAAGTAACGCAGTGCCGTATCGACAAAAAGTGGCCTGGTCATGAAGGGGGGTAAATCTTCTGGAGGGCAAATGGTTAAACAATTCTAAAGCCTCTAAACGTCTCAGAGAATAATGCAGTGAACAAATCTCCTCTATTTGTTGTGGGATGTACAGCATGAATAGTTGGCTATGTATTGTAGAGCAAACCGTAAAGGGTACTAAGATTGTGGAACCCGTTTTGTGCTCATTTCATATAAAGTCTTACTAAATCCACACCAGTAAAATCAGTCTGTATATGCAGTAAAGCATGCTTGTTATAATCACTGTGGCACCTAAGGGGTTAATCATCTGCATTGTGTAAAAAGGCTGTTTGATCCTGTCTTTTCTGATCCTCCTCTTCTTCCACTGTCCCCAATCCATCTTCTAATAGTAGAGAACCTTGGGGGCACTCTGCACATGCTCAGTTTGTCGTTGCTAGAGAGTTTTTTTGTTTTTTTTGGGGGGGAGGGTGCATGTGATCAGCACTGTCCAGACAGAGAGTCAGGGGTCCTGCAGCCTCATAGGACAGTCATAGAATAATAAAAACTCCTCCTACAAGCTTTAACCAGACACTTATAGAAGTCACAAGACTGCTATATACTGCTGATGAGAAAAGCTATTTAGCAGTTTATATTTACTAAAATAATCACATTTTCATGTTCTGTGTACTGTGGGAGATCAGATATAGTGAATGCAGAGTCCTGGGGAGGGCAGATATAGTGAATGCAGAGTCCTGGGGAGAGCAGATATAGTGAATGCAGAGTCCTGGGGAGAGCAGATATAGTGACTGCAGGGTCCTGGGGAGGGCAGATATAGTGAATGCAGAGTCCTGGGGAGAGCAGATATAGTGAATGCAGGTTCCTGGGGAGACCAGATATAGTGACTGCAGGGTCCTGGGGAGGGCAGATATAATGAATGCAGGGTCCTGGGGAGAGCAGATATAGTGAATGCAGGTTCCTGGGGAGACCAGATATAGTGAATGCAGGGTCCTGGGGAGGGCAGATATAGTGACTGCAGGCTCCTGGGGAGATCAGATATAGTGAATGCAGGGTCCTGGGGAGATCAGATATAGTGAATGCAGGGTCCTGGGGAGGGCAGATATAGTGAATGCAGGCTCCTGGGGAGATCAGATATAGTGAGTGCAGGCTCCTGGGAAGATCAGATATAGTGACTGCAGGGTCCTGGGGAGGGCAGATATAATGAATGCAGGGTCCTGGGGAGAGCAGATATAGTGAATGCAGGTTCCTGGGGAGACCAGATATAGTGAATGCAGGGTCCTGGGGAGGGCAGATATAGTGACTGCAGGCTCCTGGGGAGATCAGATATAGTGAATGCAGGGTCCTGGGGAGATCAGATATAGTGAATGCAGGGTCCTGGGGAGATCAGATATAGTGAATGCAGGGTCCTGGGGAGGGCAGATATAATGAATGCAGGGTCCTGGGGAGAGCAGATATAGTGAATGCAGGTTCCTGGGGAGACCAGATATAGTGAATGCAGGGTCCTGGGGAGTGCAGATATAGTGACTGCAGGCTCCTGGGGAGATCAGATATAGTGAATGCAGGCTCCTGGGGAGATCAGATATAATGAATGCAGGGTCCTGGGGAGGGCAGATATAGTGAATGCAGGCTCCTGGGGAGATCAGATATAGTGACTGCAGAGTCCTGGGGAGATCAGATGTAGTGACTGCAGTGCCCTGGGGAGGGCAGATATAGTGAATGCAGGCTCCTGGGGAGAGCAGTTATAGTGAATGCAGGGTCCTAGGGAGAGCAGATATAGTGAATGCATGGTCCTGGGGAGGGCAGATATAGTGAATGCAGAGTCCTGGGGAGAGCAGATATAGTGACTGCAGGGTCCTGGGGAGGGCAGATATAGTGAATGCAGAGTCCTGGGGAGAGCAGATATAGTGACTGCAGGCTCCTGGGGAGATCAGATATAGTGAATGCAGAGTCCTGGGGAGATCACATATAGTGAATGCAGAGTCCTGGGGAGAGCAGATATAGTGAATGCAGAGTCCTGGGGAGATCAGATATAGTGAATGCAGAGTCCTGGGGAGATCAGATATAGTGAATGCAAGGTCCTGGGGAGGGCAGATATAGTGAATGCAGAGTCCTGGGGAGAGCAGATATAGTGACTGCAGGCTCCTGGGGAGGGCAGATATAGTGAATGCAGAGTCCTGGGAAGATCAGATATAGTGAGTGCAGGCTCCTGGGAAGATCAGATATAGTGACTGCAGGGTCCTGGGGAGGGCAGATATAATGAATGCAGGGTCCTGGGGAGAGCAGATATAGTGAATGCAGGTACCTGGGGAGACCAGATATAGTGAATGCAGGGTCCTGGGGAGGGCAGATATAGTGACTGCAGGCTCCTGGGGAGATCAGATATAGTGAATGCAGGGTCCTGGGGAGATCAGATATAGTGAATGCAGGGTCCTGGGGAGGGCAGATATAGTGAATGCAGGGTCCTGGGGAGATCAGATATAGTGAATGCAGGCTCCTGGGGAGATCAGATATAGTGACTGCAGGCTCCTGGGAAGATCAGATATAGTGACTGCAGAGTCCTGGGGAGATCAGATGTAGTGACTGCAGTGCCCTGGGGAGGGCAGATATAGTGAATGCAGGCTCCTGGGGAGAGCAGATATAGTGAATGCAGGGTCCTAGGGAGAGCAGATATAGTGAATGCATGGTCCTGGGGAGGGCAGATATAGTGAATGCAGAGTCCTGGGGAGAGCAGATATAGTGACTGCAGGGTCCTGGGGAGGGCAGATATAGTGAATGCAGAGTCCTGGGGAGAGCAGATATAGTGACTGCAGGCTCCTGGGGAGATCAGATATAGTGAATGCAGGGTCCTGGGGAGGGCAGATATAGTGAATGCAGGGTCCTGGGGTAGGGTTGCCACATCATCCCTTTAATCCAGGACACATATTAATTACACAGGTTCTGAGGCTGATTTAATGCAGATAGGGCACCAAGTGAGTTTAATTACCACCTTAATCAGCCACAAAACCTGTGTAATTAATGCGTGTCCTGGTTTAAAGGGATGATATGGCAACCCTATCCTGGGGAGATCAGATATAGTGAATGCAGAGTCCTGGGGAGACCAGATATAGTGACTACAGGGTCCTGGGGAGAGCAGATATAGTGAATGCAGGCTCCTGGGGAGACCAGATATAGTGAATGCAGGCTCCTGGGAAGTCCAGATATAATGAATGCAGGCTCCTGGGGAGATCAGATATAGTGAATGCAGGCTCCTGGGGAGAGCAGATATAGTGAATGCAGGCTTATGGGGAGATCAGATATAGTGAATGCAGAGTCCTGGGGAGACCAGATATAGTGAATGTAGGCTCCTGGGGAGATCAGATATAGTGAATGCAGGCTCCTGGGGAGATCAGATATAGTGAATGCAGAGTCCTGGGGAGATCAGATATAGTGAATGCAGAGTCCTGGGGAGATCAGATATAGTGAATGCAGGCTCCTGGGGACATCAGATATAGTGAATGCAGAGTCCTGTGGAGATCAGATATAGTGAATGCAGAGTCCTGGGGAGAGCAGATATAGTGAATGCAGAGTCCTGGGGAGAGCAGATATAGTGAATGCAGGGTCCTGGGGAGATCAGATATAATGAATGCAGGCTCCTGGCGAGAGCAGATATAGTGAATGCAGAGTCCTGGGGAGATCAGATATAGTGAATGCAGAGTCCTGGGGAGATCAGATATAGTGAATGCAGAGTCCTGGGGAGATCACATATAGTGAATGCAGAGTCCTGGGGAGAGCAGATATAGTGAATGCAGAGTCCTGGGGAGATCAGATATAGTGAATGCAGAGCAGAGTCCTGGGGAGATCAGATATAGTGAATGCAGAGTCCTGGGGAGATCACATATAGTGAATGCAGAGTCCTGGGGAGAGCAGATATAGTGAATGCAGAGTCCTGGGGAGATCAGATATAGTGAATGCAAGGTCCTGGGGAGGGCAGATATAGTGAATGCAGAGTCCTGGGGAGAGCAGATATAGTGACTGCAGGCTCCTGGGGAGGGCAGATATAGTGAATGCAGAGTCCTGGGAAGATCAGATATAGTGAGTGCAGGCTCCTGGGAAGATCAGATATAGTGACTGCAGGGTCCTGGGGAGGGCAGATATAATGAATGCAGGGTCCTGGGGAGAGCAGATATAGTGAATGCAGGTTCCTGGGGAGACCAGATATAGTGAATGCAGGGTCCTGGGGAGGGCAGATATAGTGACTGCAGGCTCCTGGGGAGATCAGATATAGTGAATGCAGGGTCCTGGGGAGATCAGATATAGTGAATGCAGGGTCCTGGGGAGGGCAGATATAGTGAATGCAGGGTCCTGGGGAGATCAGATATAGTGAATGCAGGCTCCTGGGGAGATCAGATATAGTGACTGCAGGCTCCTGGGAAGATCAGATATAGTGACTGCAGAGTCCTGGGGAGATCAGATGTAGTGACTGCAGTGCCCTGGGGAGGGCAGATATAGTGAATGCAGGCTCCTGGGGAGAGCAGATATAGTGAATGCAGGGTCCTAGGGAGAGCAGATATAGTGAATGCATGGTCCTGGGGAGGGCAGATATAGTGAATGCAGAGTCCTGGGGAGAGCAGATATAGTGACTGCAGGGTCCTGGGGAGGGCAGATATAGTGAATGCAGAGTCCTGGGGAGAGCAGATATAGTGACTGCAGGCTCCTGGGGAGATCAGATATAGTGAATGCAGGGTCCTGGGGAGGGCAGATATAGTGAATGCAGGGTCCTGGGGTAGGGTTGCCACATCATCCCTTTAATCCAGGACACATATTAATTACACAGGTTCTGAGGCTGATTTAATGCAGATAGGGCACCAAGTGAGTTTAATTACCACCTTAATCAGCCACAAAACCTGTGTAATTAATGCGTGTCCTGGTTTAAAGGGATGATATGGCAACCCTATCCTGGGGAGATCAGATATAGTGAATGCAGAGTCCTGGGGAGACCAGATATAGTGACTACAGGGTCCTGGGGAGAGCAGATATAGTGAATGCAGGCTCCTGGGGAGACCAGATATAGTGAATGCAGGCTCCTGGGAAGTCCAGATATAATGAATGCAGGCTCCTGGGGAGATCAGATATAGTGAATGCAGGCTCCTGGGGAGTCCAGATATAGTGAATGCAGGCTCCTGGGGAGACCAGATATAGTGAATGCAGAGTCCTGGGGAGAGCAGATATAGTGAATGTAGGCTCCTGGGGAGACCAGATATAGTGAATGCAGGCTCCTGGAAAGTCTATATATAGTAAATGCAGGCTCCTGGGAAGTCCAGATATAGTGAATGCAGGCTCCTGGGGAGTCCAGATATAGTGAATGCAGGCTCCTGGGGAGACCAGATATAGTGAATGCAGGCTCCTGGGGAGATCAGATATAGTGAATGCAGAGTCCTGGGGAGATCAGATATAGTGACTGCAGGCTCCTGGGGAGATCAGATATAGTGAATGCAGGCTCCTGGGGAGATCAGATATAGTGAATGCAGAGTCCTGTGGAGATCAGATATAGTGAATGCAGAGTCCTGGGGAGAGCAGATATAGTGAATGCAGAGTCCTGGGGAGAGCAGATATAGTGAATGCAGGCTCATGGGGAGATCAGATATAGTGAATGCAGAGTCCTGGGGAGACCAGATATAGTGAATGTAGGCTCCTGGGGAGATCAGATATAGTGAATGCAGGCTCCTGGGGAGATCAGATATAGTGAATGCAGAGTCCTGGGGAGATCAGATATAGTGAATGCAGAGTCCTGGGGAGATCAGATATAGTGAATGCAGGCTCCTGGGGACATCAGATATAGTGAATGCAGAGTCCTGTGGAGATCAGATATAGTGAATGCAGAGTCCTGGGGAGAGCAGATATAGTGAATGCAGAGTCCTGGGGAGAGCAGATATAGTGAATGCAGGGTCCTGGGGAGATCAGATATAATGAATGCAGGCTCCTGGCGAGAGCAGATATAGTGAATGCAGAGTCCTGGGGAGATCAGATATAGTGAATGCAGAGTCCTGGGGAGATCAGATATAGTGAATGCAGAGTCCTGGGGAGATCACATATAGTGAATGCAGAGTCCTGGGGAGAGCAGATATAGTGAATGCAGAGTCCTGGGGAGATCAGATATAGTGAATGCAGAGCAGAGTCCTGGGGAGATCAGATATAGTGAATGCAGAGTCCTGGGGAGATCACATATAGTGAATGCAGAGTCCTGGGGAGAGCAGATATAGTGAATGCAGAGTCCTGGGGAGATCAGATATAGTGAATGCAGGGTCCTGGGGAGGGCAGATATAGTGAATGCAGAGTCCTGGGGAGAGCAGATATAGTGACTGCAGGCTCCTGGGGAGGGCAGATATAGTGAATGCAGAGTCCTGGGAAGATCAGATATAGTGAGTGCAGGCTCCTGGGAAGATCAGATATAGTGACTGCAGGGTCCTGGGGAGGGCAGATATAATGAATGCAGGGTCCTGGGGAGAGCAGATATAGTGAATGCAGGTTCCTGGGGAGACCAGATATAGTGAATGCAGGGTCCTGGGGAGGGCAGATATAGTGACTGCAGGCTCCTGGGGAGATCAGATATAGTGAATGCAGGGTCCTGGGGAGATCAGATATAGTGAATGCAGGGTCCTGGGGAGGGCAGATATAGTGAACGCAGGCTCCTGGGGAGATCAGATATAGTGAATGCAGGCTCCTGAGGAGATCAGATATAGTGACTGCAGAGTCCTGGGGAGATCAGATGTAGTGACTGCAGTGCCCTGGGGAGGGCAGTTATAGTGAATGCAGGCTCCTGGGGAGAGCAGATATAGTGAATGCAGGGTCCTGGGGAGGGCAGATATAGTGAATGCAGGCTCCTGGGGAGATCAGATATAGTGAATGCAGGCTCCTGGGGAGATCAGATATAGTGACTGCAGGCTCCTGGGAAGATCAGATATAGTGACTGTAGAGTCCTGGGGAGATCAGATGTAGTGACTGCAGTGCCCTGGGGAGGGCAGATATAGTGAATGCAGGCTCCTGGGGAGAGCAGATATAGTGAATGCAGGGTCCTAGGGAGAGCAGATATAGTGAATGCATGGTCCTGGGGAGGGCAGATATAGTGAATGCAGAGTCCTGGGGAGAGCAGATATAGTGACTGCAGGGTCCTGGGGAGGGCAGATATAGGGAATGCAGAGTCCTGGGGAGAGCAGATATAGTGACTGCAGGCTCCTGGGGAGATCAGATATAGTGAATGCAGGGTACTGGGGAGGGCAGATATAGTGAATGCAGGGTCCTGGGGTAGGGTTGCTACATCATCCCTTTAATCCAGGACACATATTAATTACACAGGTTCTGAGGCTGATTTAATGCAGATAGGGCACCAAGTGAGTTTAATTACCACCTTAATCAGCCACAAAACCTGTGTAATTAATGCGTGTCCTGGTTTAAAGGGATGATATGGCAACCCTATCCTGGGGAGATCAGATATAGTGAATGCAGAGTCCTGGGGAGACCAGATATAGTGACTACAGGGTCCTGGGGAGAGCAGATATAGTGAATGCAGGCTCCTGGGGAGACCAGATATAGTGAATGCAGGCTCCTGGGAAGTCCAGATATAATGAATGCAGGCTCCTGGGGAGATCAGATATAGTGAATGCAGGCTCCTGGGGAGTCCAGATATAGTGAATGCAGGCTCCTGGGGAGACCAGATATAGTGAATGCAGAGTCCTGGGGAGAGCAGATATAGTGAATGTAGGCTCCTGGGGAGACCAGATATAGTGAATGCAGGCTCCTGGGAAGTCTATATATAGTAAATGCAGGCTCCTGGGAAGTCCAGATATAGTGAATGCAGGCTCCTGGGGAGTCCAGATATAGTGAATGCAGGCTCCTGGGGAGACCAGATATAGTGAATGCAGGCTCCTGGGGAGATCAGATATAGTGAATGCAGAGTCCTGGGGAGATCAGATATAGTGACTGCAGGCTCCTGGGGAGATCAGATATAGTGAATGCAAGCTCCTGGGGAGATCAGATATAGTGAATGCAGAGTCCTGTGGAGATCAGATATAGTGAATGCAGAGTCCTGGGGAGAGCAGATATAGTGAATGCAGAGTCCTGGGGAGAGCAGATATAGTGAATGCAGGCTCATGGGGAGATCAGATATAGTGAATGCAGAGTCCTGGGGAGACCAGATATAGTGAATGCAGGCTCCTGGGGAGATCAGATATAGTGAATGCAGGCTCCTGGGGAGATCAGATATAGTGAATGCAGAGTCCTGGGGAGATCAGATATAGTGAATGCAGGCTCCTGGGGACATCAGATATAGTGAATGCAGAGTCCTGGGGAGATCAGATATAGTGAATGCAGAGTCCTGGGGAGAGCAGATATAGTGAATGCAAAGTCCTGGGGAGAGCAGATATAGTGAATGCAGGGTCCTGGGGAGATCAGATATAATGAATGCAGGCTCCTGGCGAGAGCAGATATAGTGAATGCAGAGTCCTGGGGAGATCAGATATAGTGAATGCAGAGTCCTGGGGAGAGCAGATATAGTGAATGCAGAGTCCTGGGGAGATCAGATATAGTGAATGCAGGGTCCTGGGGAGATCAGATATAGTGAATGCAGGGTCCTGGGGAGATCAGATATAGTGAGTGCAGAGTCCTGGGGAGATCAGATATAGTGAATGCAGGGTCCTGGGGAGATCAGATATAATGAATGCAGAGTCCTGGGGAGATCAGATATAGTGAATGCAGAGTCCTGGGTTTAGTAACACTTTAAGTGAAGGTGATTTTTTGTCCATCGCCTTTCTGTCTATACTGACCGGTCGGCTCATCCCTTTACCTGGTTGTGTTTTCTCCCGGTGGAATCAACTATGTCTCATTGTATATTTTCTTTGATAAATCTCAATAAAAAAATGGTTAAATAAACCATAGAGGAACCACCAACATCATTTAAGTGAAAAATATTTTTCTCAAACTCTGACAAAGTTTGGAGAACAAAGTTGAATGATTCCAGAGCCAGCCATGGATGATTGCGGTTTGGAGTCTATTTATTGTTTGAAGAAATGATATTAATGATGATTTTGAATCCTCCGGAATGCCGCCTATCCAACAATCTTCAGATTAATGAATCTGCGATGTTAATTTGCGGCTCATTTCACTATTACCTGTCAGCACACATCCAGGAGGACGTTTCTCAGAGTAACAATGTGTTAATGAGAAAGCTTTACACGCAGAAATCCCACTCCGACTTGTCATTGCCGGAGTATGAAACTTTAATTAAGTAGCGAGTGTCAGGAGCTCGTTAGCGGAGTATAGAATGTGTGATAGGTGGGGGAACCGACGAGTCCTACTGGAAGGTGAGGAGCTCCATACACACTATAAGAAAGGAGAAGGACAGTGGATGAATCGAATGACAATGTAACACATGGAGGACGACTAATAGACCAGAAAACAATCTGCTGATCTTACTGATCAAAACAAGAAATCGTAACAAAAAATCAACACATAATATAAATAACAGAAAAGGAAGCCAGACCTAAAGGGAACGTATGACGTGTTCCATATATTTCATTTATTATGATCCGGATTAAAGATTAATTCGGTTAATTTTTTTTCTTAAAGGAGAAGTACGAGGAAAGCTGCTTTGGCTGTACTTCTCCTGTGGACTGCCGTTCGTTCTGCACTCCTGTGATCCGTTTTCAGCAGACAGCGGGTTAAAGGCTGTCGGCTGACGTCACAGAGCCGGTCCAGACTCTGGAAAGATCGCAACCATATGGATCCGCCCACATCATACTGTTTTGGAACAGACCAATCGTCTGATGGGTATCTGCCCCCATCCTGATTAACCCTTAGTGCATGCACGAGAAAAGATCACACTGAAACTGTTCTCTGATTGATGATACTCTCTTTATTGGTTCCGGATTCATGGGGGTTTTATAGGTAAGCTACTAAGGCGGTGAGCCTATGTATCATTAGCACAATGTTATCTAGGTATTAGTAGTTTCTGATTGGTTGTGTCCATGTAAGGTGAACTTCCTCCGTGATCTGGGCGTCACCAAGTCGGGCCTATTCCTGGGTGGAGGCGCCATATTAGTTTCACATTCCTTTGACACGATGGGAGGGGGTGCTACTAGTGGCCATTTAGAGCAGGAATATAAAAGCAGTTTATATATACAGAAAAAATATAGACTTTATAGTAAAAAAAAGATGCATAGAAAAAGGGGATTTTACCTGATCCATCACAATACTTGCCAACGGTCCCGATTTTCCCGGGACAATCCCGATTTTTGGACCCTCGCCCCGATCTGAGGCCGTCCCGATCAAAATCCCGGGATTTTGCTTTTGTCCCGGGAATCGGGATTGTTTTTGGCACTGAAAGCAGCTTCTGGCTCTGAAAATATGTCCGCCGCCGTGAGATCTCTTTCCCCGTGTGTTCAGTGGCGAGGGGAAGGGCCTCTGATCCGTGCAGCCAATCAGCTTCTATCTTCAGTGTACAAGTATACAATTCGCTTGTACACTGAAGCCGGTTAGCTGGTTGGATCAGAAGCACCTCCCCTCTCCACTGTTAACACATGGGGAAAGAGACCTGCAAATGGAGCTGCCGCCAACCCCCCGCCCCCCATGGCCTGCTGCCAATGAGAGTGAGTTTGTTGTCCCCTCAAAATAACTCAACACACAGCCATTATTGTCTAAACCGTTGGCAACAAAAGTCAGTACACCCCTAAGTGAAAATGTCCAAATTGGGCCCAATTAGCCATTTTCCCTCCCTGATGTCATGTGACTCCTTAGTGTTACAAGGTCTCAGGTGTGAATGGGGAGCAGGTGTGTTAAATTTGGTGTTATCTCTCTCACTCTCTCATACTGGTCACTGGAAGTTCAACATGGCACCTCATGGCAAAGAACTCTCTGAGGATCTGAAAAAAAGAATTGTCGCTCTACATAAAGATGGACGTTATCATGTTGGCAATCTTCTTATAGCCTAGGCCATCTTTATGTAGAGCAACAATTCTTTTTTTCAGATCCTCCGAGAGTTCTTTGCCATGAGGTGCCATGTTGAACTTCCAGTTACCAGTATGAGAGAGTGAGAGCGATAACACCAAATTTAACACACCGGCTATAAGAAGATTGCCAAGACCCTGAAACTGATCTGCAGCACGGTGGCCAACACCATACAGCGGTATAACAGGACAGGTTGCACTCAGAACAGGCCTCGCCATGGTCCACCAAAGAAGTTGAGGTCACGTGCTCAGCGTCATATCCAGAGGTTGTCTTTGGGAAATAGACGTATGAGTGCTGCCAGCATTGCTGCAGAGGTTGTAGGGGTGGGGGGTCAGCCTGTCAGTGCTCAGACCATACGCCGCACACTGCATCAAATTGGTCTGCATTGACACTTTGGGCCCAATTTGGACATTTTCACTTAGGGGTGTACTGACTTTTGTTGCCAGCGGTTTAGACATTAATGGCTGTGTGTTGAGTTATTTTGAGGGGACAGCAAATTTACACTGTTATACAAGCTGTACACTCACTACTTTACATTGTAGACAAGTGTCATTTCTTCAGTGTTGTCACATGAAAAGATACAAGAAAAGATTTACAAAAATGTGAGGGGTGTACTTACTTTTGTGAGATACGGTATATACACATATATAAATATACATATAGTAGTTATACCAGGATCATATCTGCAGGTCCCCCTCACCAACCATTGTGGTTCCCAGGCTCTCCCATTCCTCCAGGTAACCCAGGACCATAGTAAGCAATTGGGACGACTCCTCGCAGAGGAGATGGAGGAACATCCATTCGTTGATCTCCTCAGTGACTTACAATCCTGGAAGTGATGTGGATTTTGGGGGCTAACAAGGCTTGTCAGGAAAGGTGGGGGGATGAGCGAGCCCCCCCCCCCTCCCGAACCATACCAGGCCACATGTCCTCAACATGGGGGGGGGAGGTTGCTTGTGTTGATGAGGACAAGGGTCTCTTCCCCATGACCCTGGGTGATGGTTGTGGGACTCTCCGGGCGGGGGGCTTTTCATAATTGAGAAGCCCCCTTTAACAAGGGGGTCCCCAGATCCTGCCCCCCCCCCATGTGAATGAGTATGGGGCACATAGTACCCCTACTCATTCACCAAAATAGTGTAAAAAGGAATAAAGACAGTGCACAAGTTTTTGACAATTCTTTTAGTAAAAATTAAAAAAAAAATGTCCCCCCGATGTAGATCCATCATCAATCACTTGGCCGCCGCCCAGACCCGAAAAAAGAAAAGAAAAAAACTCTGGCCCCGTCCAAGGCTCCCTGCCGACTGCCTGCTTCTCCGTCTGACATTTCTTAAATAGGTAAGGGGCGGAGTCCTGTTGACGTCAACCCCCGCCCCCTTGTGACGTCACTGACTGCTCCTTCACACAGAATTCAAATTGTTCCAAAAATGTTAAATTCGTTAGAAAACGAATAAACTAAACAAATTTTAATGAATTTCATTTAAATTCATTACCATTTAATTTGGAGAATTGGATACAAAATTCAAAGCAAATTGCACATGTTTAATTACAGACTATAAGACTAAAAAGCAAGAGAACGCTCTTCTCTGAGCTAAGCTTCTCAGAAACAATATTTCTGCTGAGCTTCAGGATACAGTTCTCCTTGAGAGACTAAGAGAAGGCCAGAGGTAGGACCCCATGCAAGCAGCCCTCCCCCCACTGATACCCCAATAGTACACAGTCACCAGGATCTGTACTCATAAGGCAATGGGGCAGCGGCACATTCTTAGCTTCCTCCAAGTGCCTTCCAGTGAGATTCTTTTAGACCGAATAATCCATCAGGTGAGATCTTGGGGTATCGGAGATCATTTCTGGTGTATGCCCCCCCTCCCCTCCCCCCCCCCAGCTCTGCCACAGCTGGGACCTCGATAAATATCAGCTTGAATTAGTATAAATGTCTGCAAGAGGGGGGTATCAACCCCTACCCAGGCTGGTGGAATCCCTGCAGGAGGAAAACCCTTCTGTTCTAGAGCCCATGCTATTTATTAGCCTCTCCAGCCACCTGCTGGGCACACCTCCCAGGGATTGGCTGGCACCCAATAAATATTTAGAACTGCTTTTTGACTCTCCCCTCCATGTTCTGGAAGCATCCAGAACACAGAAGGGGGTAATCAAACCTACAGCCTGTGAACTCTAGAACAGCCCAAATCCATTGAAGGCCTGTCCACTGATTACAGTGCAACCAAAAGAACAAATGTACCCAACATCCGAGCAACCCATCTAAGAGGGTGCAACATTAGTGTATCTTTCCCTGAAAATTTACATTTGATAGATATCTGCGCACATATCGTGCAAAACAAAAAATGCAAATGCCACCATTTTATTCTTCAGGGTCTTTGCTTTCAGATAATAAATACATATGAGGAGCTTTAAAGTCAATTCAAGCAAAAAATGCATATTTTTAACTGGTGTGTGAAAAATGTAATAATTGAAAGGGTGTTGAAAATAGAGAATTTTCTGTTTACATAATCAATCCTCAATGATACGTGTCATACCAGGGAGATGATGTCACCGATCCTCAATGATACGTGTCATACCCGGAAGATGATGTCACCAATCCTCTATGACACGTGTCATACCCGGGAGATGATGTCACCAATCCTCTATGATACGTGTCATACCCGGGAGATGATGTCACCAATCCTCAATGACACGTGTCATACCCGGGAGATGATGTCACCAATCCTCTATGATACGTGTCATACCCGGGAGATGATGTCACCAATCCTCAATGACATGTGTCATACCCGGGAGATGATGTCACCAATCCTCTATGATACGTGTCATACCCGGGAGATGATGTCACCAATACTCAATGATACGTGTCATACCTGGGAGATGATGTCACCAATCCTCTATGACACGTGTCATACCCCGGAGATGATGTCACCAATCCTCAATGACATGTGTCATACCCGGGAGATGATGTCACCAATCCTCTATGACACGTGTCATACCCGGGAGATGATGTCACCAATCCTCAATGCTACATGTCATACCCGGGAGATGATGTCACCAATCCTCTATGACACGTGTCATACCCGGGAGATGATGTCACCAATCCTCTATGGTATGTGTCATACCTGGCAGATGATGTCACCAATCCTCAATGCTACATGTCATACCCGGGAGATGATGTCACCAATCCTCAATGACATGTGTCATACCCGGGAGATGATGTCATCAATCCTCAATGACATGTGTCATACCCGGGAGATGATGTCACCAATCCTCTATGATACGTGTCATACCCGGGAGATGATGTCACCAATCCTCAATGACATGTGTCATACCCGGGAGATGATGTCACCAATCCTCAATGAGACGTGTCATACCCGGGAGATGATGTCACCAATACTCAATGATACGTGTCATACCTGGGAGATTATGTCACCAATCCTCTATGACACGTGTCATACCTGGGAGATGATGTCATCAATCCTCAATGACATGTGTCATACCCGGGAGATGATGTCATCAATCCTCAGTGATACGTATCATACCTGGGAGATGTCACCAATCCACAATGACACGTGTCATACCCGGGAGATGATGTCACCAATCCTCAATGACACGTGTCATACCCGGGAGATGATGTCACCAATCCTCTGATATGTGTCATACCTGGGAGATGATGTCACCAATCCTCAATGCTACATATCAAACCCGGGAGATGATGTCACCAATCCTCTATGATACGTGTCATACCTGGGAGATTATGTCACCAATCCTCATACCCGGGAGATGATGTCATCAATCCTCCATGACACATGTCATACCCGGGAGATGATGTCACCAATCCTCTATGACATGTGTCATACCTGGGAGATTATGTCACCAATCCTCAATGCTACATGTCATACCCGGGAGATGATGTCACCAATCCTCTATGACATGTGTCATACCCGGGAGATGATGTCACCAATCCTCTATGACATGTGTCATACTCAGGAGATGATGTCATCAATCCTCTGACACGTGTCATACTCAGGAGATGATGTCACCAATCCTCTATGACACGTGTCATACCCGGGAGATGATGTCACCAATCCTCTATGACACGTGTTATACCAGGTAGATGATGTCACAGGTAATCTACCTGTAAGGCAGAGTTCCACCTGCAGGGGGCATATTTCCACGGCAGTCCTGGTAAAGGTGAAGACGTTCAGACTGCCGCAGAGAAGTCAGGGCACGGTGGTTGCTGTTCAAGCCGCTCCTAGCAGTGAATATCAGTCCTGACATACTCCCTTCAGTCTTATCAAATATTTATTTTGCTGATTTATTTCTTTCCGAGAGAAAGAAAATATTTTATAAGGAATTGTAGAGTCGCACAGTGCTGGTGATGAAGTCACACAAAGGAAAAGTCGTATCGCCGTCATTATTTTGGAAGCGTCCCCCTGCTCGGGGTCTGTGCAGAATTTGTAAGATATCGCCATCGCAGCATCCGCCCGTTCCATCCGTCACAAAGAAGAGAACTTTCTATTATCTGAGCAACTTTTCTGCCGCTCTGCAGATTATTCTCTGAGTGTTGGTGTCACCCGCGGTTCTGGTGTCGGCCCGCCTCGCTGTGCTGAATAAATCATGAATCCCCGCCGCGGTCAAGCCGCTCATTCTTTAGGTTTCCTTGCTTGTGGTTATTATCCTTTATTCGTAAAACACCATTTGTATTGTAGAGACTTACAAGAGACACAAAAAAGAAAGCGAAGAAGACAAGTCATCCCAGATACAGCCAGTAAAATAAGTATAGAACACCTCATAATTTTTCTCAGTAAATCTATTGGTAAAGGTGATATTGGCATGAAATGTTCCCCACATGTTGGTGACAACCCATCCAATTCATACATACAAAGACACCAAAACTAATCCCTTCAAAAATGAAGTTCTGTGTAATAAAATGGAAGGACACAGAGAAAAAGTATTGAACCCGCTAAAACGAGTCGCATGCATTGCTCAGGTGTGATTTTGGCCCATTCTTCCACACAGTCTTCAAATCTTGAAGGTTCCGTGGGCCTCTTCTATGAACTCCGATCTTTAGGTCTTTCCATAGATTTTCTATTGGATACAATTCATGTGATAGGCTGGGCCATTCTACCTTAGGGTATTACACTAATAATACTGAACCTTGGGGTACCCCACTAATAACACTGTACCTTGGGGTACACCACTAATAACACTGAACCTTGGGGTACACCACTAATAACACTGAACCTTGGGGTACACCACTAATAACACTGATCCTTGGGGTACACCACTAATAACACTGATCCTTGGGGTACACCACTAATAACACTGATCCTTGGGGTCACCACTAATAACACTGAACCTTGGGGTACACCACTAATAACACTGAACCTTGGGGTACACCACTAATAACACTGAACCTTGGGGTACACCACTAATAACACTGAACCTTGGGGTACACCACTAATAACACTGATCCTTGGGGTCACCACTAATAACACTGAACCTTGGGGTCACCACTAATAACACTGAACCTTGGGGTACACCACTAATAACACTGATCCTTGGGGTACACCACTAATAACACTGATCCTTGGGGTCACCACTAATAACACTGAACCTTGGGGTACACCACTAATAACACTGAACCTTGGGGTACACCACTAATAACACTGAACCTTTGGGTACACCACTAATAACACTGAACCTTGGGGTACACCACTAATAACACTGATCCTTGGGGTCACCACTAATAACACTGAACCTTGGGGTACACCCCTAATAAATTTGAACCTTGGGGTACACCACTAATAACACTGATCCTTGGGGTACTCCACTAATAACACAGAGCCTTGGGGTACACCACTAATAACACTGAACCTTGGGGTACTCCACTAATATCACCGAACTTTGGGATACACCACTAATAACACTGAAACTTGGGGTACTCCACTAATAACACAGAGCCTTGGGGTATCCCACTAATAACACTGAACCTTGGGGTACACCACTAATACGTTGGCACCAATGACAAAGTCAGAGGCAGATGGAGTGTCCTAAAGAACGATTTTAGGGACTTAGGAGCTAAATTGAGGAAAAGGACCTCCAAGGTAGTATTCTCAGGAATACTACCGGTACATCGAGCCACACCAGAAAGGAAGAGGGAGATTAGGGAAGTAAACAAGTGGCTGAAGAGCTGGTGTAGTAAGGAGGGGTTTGGGTTCCTGGAGGACTGGGCCGACTTCTCAGTTGGTAACCGGTACTATAGAAGGGACGGACTGCACCTAAATGAGGAGGGTGCAGATCTGCTGGGAAGGAAGATGGCCAAAAAGTTAGAGGGGTTTTTAAACTAGGCGATGGGGGGGAGGGTCCAGAGGCAGAGATAGCCAGCGCGGAAGATATTCCAGAGGCTAGTATTGGGGGCATTAGTGGTAGGTTAACCAAAGCACAAAAACACAAGGTGAGTATAGTAGCAAGTCCTAGTTGCAATCTCGAAACACCCAATACGAGGACAATATGCGACCGGTCTAAACTATGTGGCATGTTCACCAATGCCAGGAGCATGGCGGACAAGATGGGTGAACTAGAGATACTGTTGTACGAGGAGGATTTGGATTTTGTGGGAATTTCAGAGACCTGGTTCAACAGCTCTCATGATTGGCTGGCAAACATTCAAGGGTATACCCTATACCGCAAGGATAGAGAGGGTAAAAAAGGGGGAGGGGTATGCCTATATATCAAGAATAATGTACAAGTGAATGTGAGAGATGACATCACTGAGGGAGCTAGAGAGGAGGTGGAATCCTTATGGGTAGAGCTCCAAAGGGATAAAGCTAAGGGGAAAATAATACTGGGAGTATGCTATAGGCCCCCAAACCTGAGGGAGGAAGTGGAGACGGATCTCCTATCACAAATTGGATTAGCAGCAAGAATGGGAAGTGTTATCATAATGGGGGATTTTAATTATCCAGACATAGACTGGGCGGAGGGAACCGCACATTCATTTAAGGCTCGCCAGTTCCTTAATGTCTTGCAGGACAATTTTATGGGTCAGATGGTAGACGCACCAACTAGAAATAAAACATTACTGGATCTACTGATTACCAACAATACAGACCTGATCACGGATGTGGAAATGCGGGGCAATTTAGGTAACAGCGATCACAGGTCAATTAGTTTCAGTATAAATCACACAAATAGGAAACATAAAGGGAATACAAAGACACTGAATTTCAAAAGAGCCAACTTCCCTAAACTACAAACCTTGCTAAAAGGCATAAACTGGGATAAAATATTAGAAACAAAGAATACGGAGGAGAGATGGGTTTGCTTTAAGAGCATATTAAATAAGGGCATTAGCCAATGTATCCCATTGGGTAATAAATTTAAAAGAGCGAACAAAAGTCCTGGATGGCTTAACTCCAATGTAAAAATGCATATAAAAGCAAAGGAGAAGGCCTTCAAAAAATACAAGGTTGAGGGATCATCCTCAGCATTCAGACTTTATAAAGAATGCAATAAGAAATGTAAGCGTGCAATTAGGACAGCTAAGATAGAACATGAAAGACACATAGCGGAGGAGAGCAAAAAAAATCCCAAGAAATTCTTTAAGTATGTAAACAGTAAAAAAGGGAGGACAGACCATATTGGCCCCATAAAGAATGAGGAAGGACATCTGGTTACAAAGGATGGGGAGATGGCGAAGGTATTGAATTTATTCTTCTCCTCAGTCTTCACGAGTGAATCGGGGGGCTTCAGTAACCAAAACTGCAGTGTTTATCCTCATGACACAACACAGGAAGCACCTACATGGTTAACAGAGGACGGAATTAAAATTAGACTTGAGAAACTTAACATTAATAAATCACCGGGACCAGATGGCTTGCATCCGAGGGTACTTAGGGAACTCAGTCAAGTGATTGCCAGACCGTTGTTCCTAATTTTTACAGATAGTCTACTGACTGGAATGGTACCAGCTGATTGGAGAAAAGCCAATGTAGCACCTATATTTAAAAAGGGCCCAAAATACATCCCTGGGAATTACAGACCAGTTAGCCTAACATCGATAGTATGTAAACTCTTGGAGGGGATGATAAGGGACTATATACAGGATTTTAGTAATACGTACGATATCATTAGCAGTAATCAGCATGGATTCATGAAGAATCGTTCTTGCCAAACCAATCTATTAACCTTCTATGAGGAGGTGAGTTGCCATCTAGATAAAGGAAGGCCTGTAGACGTGGTGTATCTGGATTTTGCAAAAGCATTTGACACAGTTCCCCATAAACGTTTACTGTACAAAATAAGGTCTGTTGGCATGGACCATAGGGTGAGTACATGGATTGAAAACTGGCTACAAGGGCGAGTTCAGAGGGTGGTGATAAATGGGGAGTACTCAGAATGGTCAGGGGTGGGTAGTGGGGTTCCCCAGGGTTCTGTGCTGGGACCAATCCTATTTAATTTGTTCATAAACGATCTGGAGGATGGGATAAACAGTTCAATCTCTGTATTTGCAGATGATACTAAGCTAAGCAGGGCAATAACTTCTCCGCAGGACGTGGAAACCTTGCAAAAAGACCTGAACAAATTAATGGGGTGGGCGACTACATGGCAAATGAGGTTCAATGTAGAAAAATGTAAAATAATGCATTTGGGTGGCAAAAATCTGAATGCAATCTATACACTGGGGGGAGAACCTCTGGGGGAATCTAGGATGGAAAAGGACCTGGGGGTCCTAGTGGATGATAGGCTCAGCAATGGCATGCAATGCCAAGCTGCTGCTAATAAAGCAAACAGAATATTGGCATGCATTAAAAGGGGGATCAACTCCAGAGATAAAACGATAATTCTCCCGCTCTACAAGACTCTGGTCCGGCCGCACCTAGAGTATGCGGTCCAGTTCTGGGCACCAGTCCTCAGGAAGGATGTACTGGAAATGGAGCGAGTTCAAAGAAGGGCAACAAAACTAATAAAGGGTCTGGAGGATCTTAGTTATGAGGAAAGGTTGTGAGCTCTGAACTTATTCTCTCTGGAGAAGAGACGCTTGAGAGGGGATATGATTTCAATTTACAAATACCGGACTGGTGACCCCTCAATAGGGATAAAACTTTTTCGCAGAAGAGAGTTTACCAAGACTCGTGGCCACTCATTAAAATTAGAAGAAAAGAGGTTTAATCTTAAACTACGTAGAGGGTTCTTTACTGTAAGAGCGGCAAGGATGTGGAATTCCCTTCCACAGGCGGTGGTCTCAGCGGGGAGCATTGATAGCTTCAAGAAACTATTAGATAAGCACCTGAATGACCACAACATACAGGGATATACAATGCGATACTGACACATAATCACACACATAGGTTGGACTTGATGGACTTGTGTCTTTTTTCAACCTCACCTACTATGTAACTATGTAACTATGTAATATCACCGAACTTTGGGATACACCACTAATATCACTGAACTTTGGGATACTCCACTAATAACACTGAAACTTGGGGTACACCACTAATAACACTGCAAAGCTTCACTTCCTGATTCCCTTACCGAAGATGGTGGGGCCTCCACCCGAGAGCCGACGGACAGATCGGCTTCGGGTGAGGACATCGCTGGACCCCGGGACAGGTAAGTGTCCTTATATTAAAAGTCAGCAGCTGCAGTATTTGTAGCTGCTGACTTTAAAAAAAAAAAAAAATTGTCGGAACCCCGCTTTAATAAATAGCAGATTGATTACTTTCTTATGATTCTGATTTTCTTCTACAGATTTATTTTCCATAACTGAAGTTTTGTGACATTATTTTTTTTTTTTTTGTGCTCCTCCAGCTACATTAGTATCACTATTATATAAATAAAATCCCAGCATGGACTTTGGGAACACCTCGGAGGTCTCTAATACTGGCAGTTGGTCAATTCTGAGTTCTGTCTGTGCCACGTTCCGCTCTTGGGTGAAGATCAGATTATTCGCTGGTAATTAGTCTCTGGGTATCTCTCTTTGTTTTATCTGTGTCCAAATTTGTGTTTAGATTTTCTGCCATCAGAGCGCCTTCTAACCCAACGCTTCTCCAATAACCAAGATCAATTGTAATCATGCAACTTTGTTAAACGTAACACGTAGAAGAGCCGCTGGCAGGTGCCGAGGTCTGCAGGTTCCAGAAGGGTGGATAGTTTGTATAGGATGCATATAAGACCAGTCTAATGCAGCCGTGGTTCATTTATGAGGTATAGGGGCCTCACCAGTGGCCCCTGACATCACCAAAGGGCCACAGTCACATACCTGGTTGCAGGGCCGGTGCAAGCATTTTTTTCTACACAGACGAAGGTGCATTTTGCCATGACAGGTGGGGGGCACTGTGAAAAGAAGAGGGGCAGTATGACAGGTGGGGGGCAGTATGACAGGAGGGGGGCACTGTGAAAAGAAGAGGGGCAGTATGACAGGTGGGGGGCACTGTGAAAAGAAGAGGGGCAGTATGACAGGTGGGGGGCAGTATGACAGGTGGGGGACAGTATGACAGGTGGGGGGGCAGTATGACAGGCGGCAGGCTGTATGACAGGAGGGGGGCAGTATGACAGGAGGGGGGGCAGTATGACAGGAGGGAGGCAGTGTGAAAGGAGGAGGGCACTGCAACAGGTGGGGAGCAGTGTGAAAGAAGGGTGGCAGTATGACAGGTGGAGGGCAATTTGACAGGTGGGGCAGTGTGAAAAGAAGGGGGCAGAGTGACAGGTGGCACCATGACAGGAGGAGGGCAGTGTGAAAGGAGAGAGCAGAGTGACAGGTAAGGGGGCAGTGTGACAGGAGGGGGCAGTGTGACAGGTGGGGGCAGTGTGAAAAGAAGGGGTCAAAGTGACAGGTGGGGGGCACCATGACAGGAGGAGGGCACTGTGAAAGGACAGGGGGAGGGGCAGTGTGACAAGTGGGGGGCAGTGTGAAAGAAGGGTGGCAGTATAACAGGAGGGGGCAGTGTAAAAAGAAGGGGGCAAAGTGACAGGTGGGAGCAGTATGACAGGTGGGGGCAGTATGACAGGAGGGGGGCAGTGGAAAAAGAAGGGGGCAAAGTAACAGGTGGGAGCAGTATGACAGGTGGGGGCAGTATGACAGGTGGGGGGCAGTGTGAAAGGGGGAGGGCACTGTGACAGGTGGGAAGCAGTGTGAAAGAAGGGTGGCAGTATGACAGGTGGGGGGCGGTATGACAGGTGGGGGCAGTATGACAAGAGGGGGCAGTATGACAGGTGGGAGGCAGTGTGAAAGGAAGAGGGCACTGTGACAGGTGGGGAGCAGTGTGAAAAGAAGGGGGCAGAGTGACAGGTGGCACCATGACAGGAGGAGGGCACTGTGAAAGGAGAGAGCAGAGTGACAGGTAAGGGGGCAGTGTGACAGGAGGGGGGCAGTGTGACAGGTGGGGGCAGTGTGAAAAGAAGGGGTCAAAGTGACAGGTGGGGGGCACCATGACAGGAGGACACTGTAAAAGGAGACGGAAGGGTGACAGGTGGGGGGCAGTGTAAAAGAAGGATGGCAGTATGACAGGTGGGGGGCAATGTGACAGGTGGGGGGCAGTGTGACAAGTGGGGGGCAGTGTGACAGGTGGGGGGCAGTGTGACAAGTGGGGGGCAGTGTGAAAGAAGGGTGGCAGTATAACAGGAGGGGGGCAGTGTAAAAAGAAGGGGGCAAAGTGACAGGTGGGGGGCAGTGTGAAAGGAGGAGGGCAGTGTGAAAGGAGAGAGAAGAGTGACAGGTAGGGGGCAGTGTAAAAGAAGGGTGGCAGTAAGACAGGTAGGATCTGTCACCACCTATTACTGTCACATGGGATGTTTACATTCATTATAGACCCCAGATCTCTCCATAAAGAGGACCTGTCACCATCTATTACTGTCACATGGGACGTTTACATTCATTATAGACCCCAGATCTCTCCATAAAGAGGACCTGTCACCATCTATTACTGTCACATGAGATGTTTACATTCATTATAGACCCCAGATCTCTTCATAAAGAGGACCTGTCACCACCTATTACTGTCACATGGGATGTTTACATTCATTATAGACCCCAGATCTCTCCATAAAGAGGACCTGTCACCTCCTATTACTGTCACATGGGATGTTTACATTTATTATAGACCCCAGATCTCTCCATAAAGAGGACCCGTCACCTCCTATTACTGTCACATGGGATGTTTACATTCATTATAGACCCCAGATCCCTCCATAAAGAGGACCTGTCACCTCCTATTACTGTCACATGGGATGTTTACATTCATTATAGACCCCAGATCTCTCCATAAAGAGGACCTGTCACCACCTATTACTGTCACATGGGATGTTTACATTTCTTGTGACAGCAATAAAAGTGATCAAAACTGTTTTTGTTTTTTTTTAAAGGGGCAGTGTAAAAAAAAAAATAAAGGACGTTTATATTCCTTGTAATAGGAATAAAAGTGTAAAAATAAAAAATAAAAAGTAAAATAAATAAGAAAAATAAAAATAAAAAATTTAAAGCACCCCATCCCTTCGAGCTTGCGTGCAGAAGTGAACTCATGCGTAAGTCGCGCCCGCAAAAGTAAACAGCGTTCAAACCACACATGTCAGGTATCGCCGCGATCGATAGAGCGAGAGCAATAATTCTAGCACTAGACCTCCTCTGTAACTCTAAACTGGTAACCGGTAAAAAAATGTAAAGCGTCGCCTATGGAGATTTTTAAGTACTGTCGTTTGTCGCCATTCCACGAGCGTGCGCAATTTCAAAGCGTGACATGTTAGGTATCAATTTACTCGGTGTAACATCATCTTTCACAATATACAAAACTGCGTTTACTTCACTGTTTTTTTTTTTTTTTTTCGAATTCATGAAAGTGTATTTCTTCGAAAATAAAAATTACATTTGAAAGACCGCTGCACAAATACCGTGTGACATCAAATCTTACAATTTTATTCTATAGGGTCTCTGCTAAAATATATACATAAATATATGTTTGGGGGGGTTCTAAGTAATTTTCTAGCAAAAAATACAGATTTTAACTCGTAAGCAACAAGTACTGTAAAAAGGCTTGGGCATGAAGAGGTTAAAACCACAAGTGTTTTTTTTTTTTTTTCCCACTACTTTTCTTTTATATTGACTTTTGAAATTTACAAATGTAGCAATTTAGAAATCAGATGAAAGGTTTATCACTGGGAGACACTTTTTGATAGATAAGAAGTGCATTTTATATACAACTATATAGAACAGACCAAAATGAGGGACAAATGAGGAGGAAAGAGGGACAGAGGGACATTGTTCCAAATTAGGGACAGTCCCTCGAAATCCGGGACAGTTAGGAGCTAGGCGGACAGTCATGGGATCTCGGAGAAGATGACACCTTGACCAGGTGAATACATGCGGCCGCAGCAAACGAGGATTTTGGGGAGTTGGATGGCAGCGCGGTCTCAGACAGAACGCCCTGCAGACCTGTCATTGCCTCTATGTTTTAAAAAGGCCAATCTTGTCTGTTTCCGGCGATTTATACCGGGAATTACTTGTTACACGCAGAGGAGGAATCGTGTAGAGATGGTTTTGTACTTTATTAGAGAATATTCGGCTTTGCTGAGACGAGACGCAGAACAAGGACATTTTTGCTGCAATTAGGGTGATGATGTGGCTGTTCCTGTGCAGTGACTGGTGATTGGACAGTAGGGGGCACTGTGCTTCTACGATAAATCCTCTATACATCTCTACAATGTCAGAACCTAACAAGGCGCTCCGCAGTCACTGTACTGTATTATATGTACCGCACATCTAGCATGCAACACACATCCTACAGATGTCAGAGAAGTTCCAGAATACTGTGTCACCTATAGGTACATACCTGCACAAAAATACAACCTTACAGCTCAACTCGGGGATGAATAAATACCATCTATATCCATCAGTCATGTGTCTTCTTCTGGAATCTTGTGATCGTTGTGTATTTCTTCTAGATCTGTTGTCACGAGAGCCACGTACCTGATGTGAGACTGAAGTAGTGGGGAGGCCTCCCTTGCACCTCGGGTCCTTGAAGCCTCTGGAGATGGAGAGAGACTTGGTGGACACCGAGTGGAACGGGTGCCAGGGGTGCGGAGCACCGTGCAAGTCCGAGATCCGAGCTGAGGTCCAGTCCAGTTTGGCAACGAAGAATAAAAAGGTTAATGAGAAGAAGAATGGTCGAGATCCAAGCCGGGGTCGGTTCCAGTCTGGCAGCTGAGTACAAATGGAGCAAAGAAGTAGAATGGTCAAGGTACAAATCCGAGGTCAATGGCAAGCAGCAATCAAGAGTAGTCAAACAGGTTTCCAGGTCACAACAAGTTCAGACAGATCACACACTAGCACAAGAACAAGGAGGGACTGAAGATAATCCAGCAATTTGGCAGCTTCTGGGCTGGGCTTATATAGGGAAGTTTGAGGTCACTTCCTGTGCGCTTCCTGGGGATTTTCCCGCCTTTCTCCATCAGGTTGATGTCACTTCCTGTGCGCCTCCTGGGTATTTTCCTGCCTTTTTCCATCAGATCTTCTGCTCAGGTGCAGGTTGGCACAGTGAGGCATCTTTGGCGCATGCTCAGTTGGCACAGATTTCCTCTTGCGGCAACGCGCCATTGGTGCATGCATAGTAAGCCGTGGACTCTTACATCTGTGTAGTAATCCGGTGTGAGACTTCCTGTACTAAAGGTCGCTCACTGCTGCTCCCTCTCCTTGTGCAGGGGGACTGGTCTTGTCTCCGCCCCCTCCTGTAGTGAGAGGAGCCTGCTGGGCCCCTCCAACATCTCTGCTCGCTTTCCTTGTGCAGGGGGACTGGTCTTGTCTCCACCCCCCTGTAGTTTTCTGCAGGTAGCCTGTAGTGGGTGGGACCTGCTATCCCCCGCCCCTCCAGCTCTGCTCTCTCTCTCGTTGTGCAGGGAGACTGGTCTTGTCTCCGCCCCTCCTATATCGGGTGGAGCCTGCTGGGCCCCTTTTACAGTTCTGCTCTCTCTTCTTGTACAGGGTGACTGGTCTTGTTTCCGCCCCCTCCTGTAGTTTTCAGCAAGTAGCTTAAAGTAGGTGGAGCCTGCTGGGCCCCCCATGCCTCTGCTTCCCCTCTCTCACCTTGTTCAGGGTGACTGGTCTTGTCTCCACGCCCCTGTAGTTTTCTGCAGGCAGCCTAAAGTAGGTGGAGCCTACCAGGCCCCTCTCACAGCTCTGCTTTCTCTCTTTCACCTTGTTCAGGGTGACTGGTCTTGTCTCCGCCCCCCCTGTAGTTTTATGCAGGTAGCCTAAAGTAGGTGGAGCCTACTGGGCCCCTCCCACAGCTCTGAGCCCCCTCTCACCCCCTGTAGTAAAATAGTTTAAAAATGTTCCATCAACATGGTGACAAGGTGCTTTGGGGTGGGGAGACAGAATTCGCTCCCCCCCTTTTTCCTGACCTGCCAGACTGCATGCCCAGATAAGGGTCTGGTATGGATTGGGGGGGGGATGCTGTTTTTTTTTAAAATTTTTTCAATAGCCGGTTGCCGGCAATTGTAACCACCAGTCATTTTAAATGGGATTTGACTAGTTTTTTTCTTTAGAAATTAATTTTTTGCTGCAGCAGGTTCTATACATGCTACAGGTCTGCCACTTTACATGCAGACTTAGGAGACCCCCCAGGCACTATATTTAAAGGAATTTTTCATTTTTATCGTTGCACTTTAAGCATAATTAAAATCACTGCTCCTGAAAAAAACAATTATTTTTAAAAAGGTTTTTTTGCATTGATGCATGTCCCCCAGAGCAGTACCCGGACCCCCATGCCCTTTTTATAGCCAATTATTTTCATATAGACCTTTAAAATGGGCACTTTTGATTTTTCCTGTTCGGCTCTCATAGATTTCAATGGGGTTCACCATTCAGGTTAGAACTTTTCAGGGGGGATGTTCAACCCATGTCTAGTGACCACTAATGTAAGGGACATTTTTGCCATTGACCCCCCCCACCATGAATTGGCTTTAGTAAGGGTTTACCCCAAGACCTGAACATCATTATTTTAGAGGTTCCTCTGGGGTAAAAAGGATGAGAAAGGCTGCTGTAGCCTAATGAGGAGACAAATAGACAAGTACAAAACTATTTGTTATTTACCAAATGTTGTTCAGTTGGATTTGTTAAATTCTTTTAATTCTTTTTTTGGAATTTGTTTTGTTTATTCGCATTCAAATTCAAATAAAAATTTTGAATTCAACCGAATTCAAAAAAATTGGATCGCATTCGAAAACATTTTAACCGCATTCGAAAACATTTTAACCGAATCTGTGTGTGACAGATGTTGATGGGACACTAGTTGTACAGATGTTTTTGCATAGTAATAGTAGTATTTATTCTTTTTTTCTATTCTATCATTTCTTTTTGAAATTCGATTTTCAGAAGAGGGTTATATTCTCTTCTAATCTATTCTATTCCTTTATTTTCTATTCTATTACATTTTGTTCTGTTTTACTCTATTCTTTCTATTCTTTATTTTCTATTCTACAGTGCTTTGAGAAAGTATTCATACCCCTTGAAATTTCCCACATTTTGTCATGTTACAACCAAAAACGTAAATGTATTTTATTGGGATTTTATGTGATAGACCAACACAAAGTGGCACATAATTGTGAAGTGGAAGGAAAATGATAAACGATACAAATAAATATGTGAAAAGTGTGGGGGGTACATTTGTATGGCGCCCCCCGGAGTCAATACTTTGCAGAACCCCCTTTCTCTGCAATTACAGCTGCAAGTCTTTTTGGGGATGTCTCTACCAGCTTTGCACATCTAGAGAGGGACATTTTTGCCCATTCTTCTTTGTAAAATATCTCAAGCTCTGTCAGATTGGATGGGGAGCCTCTGTGAACAGCAATTTTCATGTCTTGCCACAGATTCTCAATGTGATTTAGGTCTGGACTGTGACTGGGCCATTCTAACACATGAATATGCTTTGATCTAAACCATTCCATTGTAGCTCTGGCTGGATGTTTCGGGTCGTTGTCCTGCTGGAAGGTGAACCTCCGCCCCAGTCTCAAGTCTTTTGCAGACTCTAACAGGTTTTCTTCTAAGATTGTCCTGTATTTGTCTCCATCCATCTTCCCATCAACTCTGACCAGCTTCCCTGTCCCTGCTGAAGAAAAGCATCCCCACCACATGATGCTGCCACCACCATGTTTCACAGTGGGGATGGTGTGTTCAGGGTGATGGGCAGTGTTAGTTTTCCCCACACATAGCGTTTTGCTTTTAGGCCAAAAAGTTCAATTTTGGTCTCATCTGACCAGAGCACCTTCTTCCACATGTTTGCTGTGTCCTCCACATGGCTTCTCGCAAACTACAAACAGGACTTCTTATGTCTTCCTTTCACCAATGTCTTTCTTCTTGTCACTCTTCCATAAAGGGCAGATTTGTGGAGAACACGACTAATAGTTGTCCTGTGGACAGATTCTCCCACCTGAGCTGTGGATCTCTGCAGCTCCTCCAGAGTTACCATGGACCTCTTGGCTCTTCTCTGATGAATGCTCTCCTTGCCCGGCTGGTCAGTTTAGGTGGCCATGTCTTGGTAGGTTTGCAGTTGTGCCTTACTTTGCAATAAAATTTGGAAATTCGGAAACATCCGCATTTCCAAATAAGGAAAATTTGTCTAAATTTCGATTTGGAACGAAAATAACTGCACATGTCTAGTGACAAAGCTCAGAGTAGCAAGAGAATTAAAGCATACATATAGCTTATCCCTGACAGTGCCTTCTCTGTACTTGACCTGTTTTTATAGTTGCGTTGCTGTCCCAGTTCCTAGAAGCTGACAATTTGTTTCCAAAGTCTGTGTGCAAAAAGCTGCAGTATTACGACTCTAAACAGAGTTCCTTTCTGACAAAATACCTCAATTGTGATCTTCAAAGCTCTGCCAATCTCTGTCCACGTTCAGCGTGCCAAAAGGTTTGTGCTGACAGAATATGTTATTTTGTATTCTAAAGCTGAAAACAATTTCTCAGCTCAGTGTACTGTAGGCAGCATTTATTTGTGAACAGAAATATAGTTCTATTTGCTAAAAAAATTGCTAATTTTCCCAAGAACTGACAATCTATTTTCACAGTAGATGTTGGACATGAATGCCCCATCCATAGTCTACAAGTCCTCCCGGGGTTCATTGACCTCTATGACCACTGCGGTGATTGTTCTGCTTGTGTTTGCCAATCTAAGGCTCTGAGTCTTTTGTATGAGTAGCACTCTGTCCTAAACAAGGGTGACATAGAAACATAGTGGTGACCCCTCTAGTGATATAAAGATCTATATAGAGGAATCAGGACCTCCTGCTGGTGACCCCTCTAGTGATATAAAGATCTATATAGAGGAATCAGGACCTCCTTCCTCCTGCTGGTGACCCCTCTAGTGATATAAAGATCTATATAGAGAAATCAGGACCTCCTTTCTCCTGCTGGGGACCCCTCTAGTGATATAAAGATCAATATAGAGGAATCAGGACCTCCTTCCTCCTGCTGGTGACCCCTCTAGTGATATAAAGATCTATATAGAGGAATCAGGACCTCCTTCCTCCTGCTGGTGACCCCTCTAGTGATATAAAGATCTATATAGAGGAATCGGGACCTCCTTCCTCCCGTTGGTGACCCCTCTAGTGATTAGGAATGAGCCGAACACCCCCCTGTTCGGTTCGCAGCAGAACATGCGAGCAGGCAAAAAATTTGTTCGAACACGCGAACACCATTAAAGTCTATGGGACTCGAACATGAATAATCTAAAGTGCTAATTTTAAAGGCTTATATGCAAGTTATTGTCATAAAAAGTATTTGGGGACCCGGGTCATGACCCAGGGGACATGTATCAATGCAAAAAAGAGTTTTACAAATGGCCGTTTTTTTGGGAGCAGTGATTTTAATAATGCTTTACGGTTCAGGAGGGGGGGGGGGGGCGCTCTCTCGCCCCCCACCCCCCTCTTTTCCTGCGGCGTGCCAGGTTGCGTGTTCGGATAAGGGTCTGGTATGGATTTTGAGGGGGACCCCCACGCCATTTTTTTTTTTTAATTTTGGCGTGGGGTTCCCCTTAATATCCATGCCAGACCTGAAGGGCCTGGTATGGAATTTTTGGGGGACCCCCACACATTTTTTTTTTTTAATTTTGGTTCGGGGTTCCCCTTAATTTTCCTACCAGACCCATAGGGCCTGGTAATAGACTGTGGGGGAATCCCATGCCATTTTTAATCAATGAACTTTTATGTGTATTGCCAGGACCGACAATTCATTATAGCCGCGAGTACTTTTAAATGATTTTTTTTGCTTTAGAAATGTAATTTTGCTCTCGGACTGTTGTAAACGGGAAACACACGCCACTTTACAGGCATATTATAGACACCCCCAGGTACGAAATTTAAAGGAATATTTCACTTTTATTGTTTCACTTTAAGCATTGTTAAAATATAATATATATACATATACATATACATATGTATATATACATATATATATATATATATATATATATATATATATATATATATATATATATATATATATATATATATATATATATATATATATATATATATATATATATATATATATATATATATATATATATAATATTAATAAAAAAACCTCCATTTTTAAAACTTTTTTTTGCATTAATACATGTCCCCTGGCCATGCATATAAGCCTTTAAAATGATCACTTTTGATTTCTCCCATAGACTTTTAAAGGGTGTTCCGCGGCTTTCGAATTTGCTGTGAACACCCCAAATTGTTCGCTATTTGGCGAACGGGCAAACAGCCAATGTTCGAGTCGAACTCATGTTCGACCCGAACACATAGCTCATCCCTACTAGTGATATAAAGATCTATATAGAGGAATCAGGATCTCCTTCCTCCCCTTGGTGACCCCTCTAGTGATATAAAGATCTATATAGAGGAATCAGGACCTCCTTCCTCCCCTTGGTGACCCCTCTAGTGATATAAAGATCTATATAGAGGAATCAGGACCTCCTTTCTCCTGCTGGTGACACCTCTAGTGATGTAAAGATCTATATAGAGGAATCAGAACCTCCTTCCTCCCCTTGGTGACCCCTCTAGTGATATAAAGATCTATATAGAGGAATCAGGACCTCCTTCCTCCCCTTGGTGACCCCTCTAGTGATATAAAGATCTATATAGAGGAATCAGGACCTCCTTCCTCCCCTTGGTGACCCCTCTAGTGATATAAAGATCTATATAGAGGAATCAGGACCTCCTTCCTCCCCTTGGTGACCCCTCTAGTGATATAAAGATCTATATAGAGGAATCAGGACCTCCTTTCTCCTGCTGGTGACACCTCTAGTGATGTAAAGATCTATATAGAGGAATCAGGACCTCCTTTCTCCTGCTGGTGACACCTCTAGTGATGTAAAGATCTATATAGAGGAATCAGAACCTCCTTCCTCCTGCTGGTGACCCCTCTAGTGATATAAAGATCTATATAGAGGTATCAGGACCCCCTTTCTCCTGCTGGTGGTCCCTCTAGTGATATAAAGTTGTATATAGAGGAATCAGGACCTCCTTCCTCCTGCTGGAGATCCCTCTAGTGATAAAAGGTCTATATAGAGGAATCAGGACCCCCTTCCTCCCGCTGGTGACCCCTCTAGTGATATGAAGATCTATATAGAGGAATCGGGACCTCCTTCCTCCTGCCAGTGATCCCTCTGGTGATGCATCATAGAATTCTATTTGCTTTTCCCACTGCCTGGTCATACTGTTTATTATCTAAATTACTAAATGTAGTCTTGTTGGGTGGTAGTCAGCCCAAACTGATTTATAGTTTATATATTCATTTTCTTTTTGTGATATAAGTGGGAGGAGGGACTGTGTCTTATTCAAAATATCCAACATCATCCCCCATTTAATTGTTATAGACATAAACAGGGAAGAGAACTCCAAATCTCCAAACAGGGAGATTGGAGTAGGGGGGTGTAAGAGTGTCATACAATACACAAAAATTATATAGTATTATAAAAATTAATACATCTTTATTTGTACATAAAATAGTTATCTTGTTAAAATATGTGTCCATATGTACATGCTAGAAGTATACAAATATAGAGCCTAGTGGACCGATGTGTTTCGCATAGATCCAGTGCTTCTTCAGGATCCACAAGCTCTCTATATCAAGATATGGATACAATATCTAAAAACACCAATAAATATCAACCTGCCGGTGCATCTAGGGTTTTCCAAGTCATCTACCAATGAATTGTAGAGGTATATTAAGCCCAGATTTCCAGGTAATTCATTATAGGGTAATCCCATAAAATAAGGGGTAGATACAAATGTAACCCAGTGGCAAAATTCTATTAAATATAAAGGGGCTCATTATAAATCAGACAGGTACACCAAATCCCAAGGTACAATGTTCCATAATTCCATCAGGCAGTAGCTAGCATGCACCGGCCGTTGACCACACCACAAATGGCTGAGGGCTTTAAGAAGTGGGACAATACTGGACAGGAAGGTGTCTTGCACCAAGCACATCCAAAAGCCAAGCTGATTGCTGAAAATGCACCCAACCCCCCCAAGGCCACAGCCTAGTGGAAAGAGATCTCACATGTTCCATCCCAAATACTGATGCCCTTTCCCAGCATGCATCAGTAGCAATAAACAACCTAGTGGATGGCTAGAGGAAACAAGTGTAGCACCCTCTAGTGTGTGCTAGAAGTAGTTGTTAGTGTAGGAAATGTTTAGTTTGGTTGAGAACCAGGCTTGGGTTGTAAATGTGGGTCGGGGTTCAGTGACTCAAGTGCTGGATGACTCACCTGGGAAATCTCCCTGGAACATTCCCTGGTCTGAAAGCTGGTGGCAACTTACAGAGCTGGAGGGTGGGAGTAAAGAGGGGTTCCCATGCATAATTATGAGGCGTCAGTCAATCCCCAGCTTTGGGCTGACAGGGGGCAGAGCTTACCTCATAAATAGAGATGAGTCATGCCAGCAAGAAGAGTCAGATGGAAGATGGAGATGTAGTACTGAGAAGGCTGTCAGTGGCCCTTGAGGGTGCCCCCTAGTCTGGGGGGGTTGACTTCGGGCATGGGGCTTGGGTACTGGAAGATTCCCCCTAAAACGCATGGAGGAAACCCTTCCTGGAGGCACAGGAGCAAGGAGAGGACAGCGGGAGCAGGTCAACATGTCTGAGAGATCTCTTGAGAGCCAGCCAGGTGGG
This sequence comes from Aquarana catesbeiana, assembly GCF_042186555.1. NCBI lineage: Eukaryota > Metazoa > Chordata > Amphibia > Anura > Ranidae > Aquarana > Aquarana catesbeiana. The sequence goes on along the minus strand of NC_133326.1, from coordinate 5,188,713 downwards.
CTGGAGAGTGTCAGTCTGGAGGACTGTGGGGAGAAGTTAGTTTGAAGGGCTACTGAAAGGGGCAGCTGCTGCCAGGTGGGTTGGCAGTGCTTGAAGAGGCAGTGCTGGGATCAGTAGCCACAGAAGAAATGTAAGCTGGACACTGAACTTACTACACACCCAAGGGGTCTCGGGTTCCTGCCTATAATGGGCTATTGCTTTATTTTGACTGAGTGACTTTCAGACATACACAGTGTACCAGCTGGGTTCTGCAAGTGAGTTCTGGAGACAGAAGAGGAGCTGTATATAGCGACTGTGCATAGGAAGAGTTGGTCAGGTGAGCATTGCACCCTGAGCCCACTCAGTTGTGTGACAATAGAGAATTAATATTCGCTATTGTCTTCCTGATTCTCCTCATCAGGAAGCGGGTCTTAAGACCCAATTGGCTGAGAGGAGAAGTGATCATGTTGGGCGCTGAGGGATAAAGAAGGGAAGCCGCTGAGGGAAGGAGGACGGAAGCCGCCGAGGTTGAAGCCGCCGTGAAGCCGGAGACGCAGGGTGTAAAGCCACCGAGGAGGAAGCCACCATGAAGAAGCCGGAGACGTAGGGTGAAAAGCCACCAAGGAGGAAGCTGCCGTGAAGCCAGAGACGCAGGGTGAAAAGCTACCAAGGACGAAGCCACCGTGAAGAAGCCGGAGACGCAGGGTGAAAAGCCACCAAGGACGAAGCCACCGTGAAGAACCTGGAGACGTAGGGTGAAAAGCCACCGAGGTGAAAGCCACCGTGGAGCCGGAGATGTAGGGTGAAAAGCCACCGAGGAGGAAGCCGCCATGAAGCTGGAGACGTAGGGTGAAAAGCCACCGAGGAGGAAGCCATCGCCATGGAGGAGGAGACGCAGCTGCTAGATGGGGTAGGTGCGGGACGAGCGAGCGACTGACCGACGGGGGGTGGCGATGGGTGTCTTGTTTGCCCCCCCCCCAAAATATAGAGCACCAGCCACCACTGAGTCACAGGAAAAAAAAAAACATTCAGAGAGTTCACTGGCTGAGGTTAGAGTGCTCACAACGGACAGGGCTATCCTCAAATGGGAACCCAGCAGGTTACCAGAAAAAAACAATAGAAAGAGAGCCGGAACAAATGATGAAAAAGTTCAAATTAATGTATTGGTTTCCATTAAAAAAAAGCCCCCCCCCCAAAAAAAAGGGAAAGCCCTGGTGAAGGGGGAGTATTTTTTGGCCCCCGAAACACATTAACGTTTTATATAGAAAAGCAATACATTCATTGGAACTCTTTTATCATTTGGTTTGTGCTCCTTCCATTGATTTTCTCTGGAAATCAAGGATATTTCATGGAAGTTACGGGACACACAAAGCCCAGTAAGAAAGCCTCAACCTCTACAATAGAAAACAAAGCTGAACTTTCATGAGACGAGGATCAGGAAAAGACATGCAAATAATCACGATCTTAGGGGGAAAAAAATCAGTTCAGCTAAAAGCTCTCTATTGAAGATGATTTTATCAAACGAGGCCCGATGTTTTTCACATGATTGGAAAGGTTGAAAGAAAAGCGTCTGTCACTGTCTGATTATTTAGTGCTGTATACTCCCAGCATGCTCTGCCAGAGACACTTTTTTTTTACAGCGCTGAAACTTTTAATAAATGTGCTTGATTAGCTGGAAGAATGCGCGCCCTTGATTTTCTTTTTCTGTCTCATTGACGGTTGGCTGTTTTGCAGCTGACACCTGCTGAAAAGTTCGGGGGTTGGAACACGCGGTTCTTATCTCTATACCGCTAATCACACACCAGGAACGAACGCAGAACTGTGCGCTTGGCGGTTAATCGTGTTTTTTTTTTTAAAACTCACCAGCTAGAACTAGGTCTAAAAAATTATGCTCTAGGTCAGGAGGGGTCTCCAAACTTTCTAAACGTAGGGCGCGTTTACTGTCCTTCAGACTTTAGGGTGGACCAGACTGTGGAAGTAGAAAATGTCCCGCTGGAGGCAGCCTAGAAGGTAGCCTTTTGCCGCGTACACATGGTCGGACTTTCCGGCGGACTTGGTCCGGTGGACCAGAGTGTGCCGGACAATCCGCCCGTGTGTAGGCGCCAGCGGACTTTTCCGGCGGACTTTTTCCCCAAAGTCCGCCGGACCAAGATTTGAAACCTGTTTTAAATTTATCCGCCGGACTCAGTTTCGGGCGGAAAGTCCACTCGTCTGTGTGCTGGTCCGACGGAAAGCCCGCTCGTGTGTATGCTGGTCCGACGGACCAGATACGACGCGAGGGCAGGGTATTGCATCTCGCGCTCGCTGCAATAGGAAAAACAGATTTTCCTATTGTGGTGAGCGCGGGGCATACCAGGCCCTTAGGTCTGATATGGATTATAAAGGGGAACCCCCTACGCCGAAAAAACGGCGTGGGGTCCCCCCTAAAATCCATACCAGACCCCGATCCGAGCACGCAGACCGGCCGGTCAGGAAAGGGGGTGGGGACGAGCGAGCGCCCCCCCTCCTCCTAAACCGTACCAGGCCGCATGCCCTCAACATGGGGGGGTGCTTTGGGGGAGGGGGGCGCCCTGCGGGGCCCCCCCACCCCAAAGCACCTTGTCCCCATGTTGATGAGGACAAGGGCCTCTTCCCGACATCCCTGGCCGTTGGTTGTCGGGGTCTGCGGGCGGGGGGCTTATCGGAATCCGGGAGCCCCCTTTGATAAGAGGGCCCCCACCCTATGTGAATGAGTATGGGGTACATGGTATGGAGTACCCATTCACCTAGGGAAAAAGTGTCAATAATAAAACACACTACACAGGTTTTTAAAATAATTTATTAAACAGCTCCGGGGGGGGCTTCCTCCGGCTTCGGGGGTTCCTCCGGTTCCTCTTCTCCCGGCGTCCGGTTGGTTCTTCTCCGCTCTCTTCTCCCGGTGTTCCAGTTCTTCGGCCGGCTCCTCTGCTGTCTTCAGGTAGCTCTCTTGCCAGCAGAGGTCCGGGCTACTGGGCTTCTGGGCTTCTTGGCTTCTTCCCTCTTCTCTTCTCCAGATGTTGACACGACGCTCTCTCCGGCTGGACTGCTCTCTGAGGGCTCCGTTGTGACTTATATAGGCGGAAGACCCCGCCCCCTAATGATGTCACAGTCCCTGGGCATGCTGGGACTGTGGCGTTTTAGGGGGCGTGGTCACCGGGCGATGTCTCCGCCTATATAAGTCACAACGGAGCCCTCAGAGAGCAGTCCAGCCGGAGAGAGCGTCGTGTCAACATCTGGAGAAGAGAAGAGGGAAGAAGCCAAGAAGCCCAGAAGCCCGGACCTCTGCTGGCAAGAGAGCTACCTGAAGACAGCAGAGGAGCCGGCCAAAGAACTGGAACACGGGAGAAGAGAGCGGAGAAGAACCAACTGGACGCCGGGAGAAGAGGAACCGGAGGAACCCCCGAAGCCGGAGGAAGACCCCCCCGGAGCTGTTTAATAAATTATTTAAAAACCTGTGTAGTGTGTTTTATTATTGACACTTTTTCCCTAGGTGAATGGGTAGGGGTACCATGTACCCCATACTCATTCACATAGGGCGGGGGGGGCGGGATCTGGGGGCCCCTCTTATCAAAGGGGGGCTCCCGATTCCAATAAGCCCCCCCTGCCCGCAGACCCCGACAACCAACGGCCAGGGTTGTCGGGAAGAGGCCCTTGTCCTTATCAACATGGGGACAAGGTGCTTTGGGGTGGGGGGCCCCGCAGGGCGCCCCCCTCCCCCAAAGCACCCCCCATGTTGAGGGCATGCGGCCTGGTACGGTTTAGGAGGGGGGGGGCTCGTCCCCACCCCCCTTCCTTACCGGCCGGGCTGCGTGCTCGGATTGGGGTCTGGTATGGATCTTTGGGGGAACCCCACGCCGTTTTTTTAGGCGTAGGGGGTTCCCCTTTATAATCTATACCAGACCTAAGGGCCTGGTATGCCCCGCGACGGGGCTCGCAAGGTGTCAATCTTGCCGATAAAAGCGGCAAGATTGATTTCCTTTTCTAGTTCCGTCGCACATGAGTCACGTTCAAAATGAACGGACTTGTCCGTGTGTGGGCAAGTCCTTCATTCTGAAAGTCCGCCGTACCTCCGGCGGAAGTCCGTCGGAAAGACGGGCGGACTTAGCCCGCCGGAAAAGTCCGGTCGTGTGTGGGCAAGTCCGTCCGTTTTAAAGTCCGGCGCACCTGGCGGACAAAGTCCGTCAGAAAGTGTGCCGGACCAAGTCCGCCGGAAAGTCCGACCGTGTGCACGTAGCATTTCTCAACCTTTTCACCACAGAGGAACCCTAGAAATAGTTCTCAGGACTCGAGGAACCTCTGCTAAAAATCTGAAATCTACAACTCATGATACATTAGTGTGATGGTCAGTGAGAGGAATGGTCCTTACACTTGTGGTCATTGGGAAGAATTACCTCCTTACAGATAGATAAAAAGATCAGTGGTGTCAGTGGGAACTTTTCTGAGAGGCAGAAAGTGCCCAATGCTGAAGGAACCCCTAGCAACCTCTGGAGGAACCCTAGGGTTCCATGGAACCCTGGTTGAGAATCACTGCCATAAGGTCTTCCTTCAGTGGTACTGGATCCAGGCACCGTATAGCCAAGTCAAACCCATCCTATAGTGACAGATACTTCTGGGGCTGGGGTCAGAGTGGTGGCGAAATCCATATTTGGTGGTCTTGCCCCCCTGTCTTGTGGGTTGTTGGTCAAGGGTTTTAGGACTCCTGTTCACCCATTTCCATGTATCTATCTGCAAGGAGGGCAAATTTCCCTCTCTCCAATGACCCGATCCCAGGCCTCTTCTCCTACCAGCAGAATTTAGATGCTTATCTCTTTATCGTAGCTAAACACGCAATAGCCAGGGCCTGGAAAAAGCCGACTGTTCTGTTTGCAGAGGTAAAGAGCGCCTTGACGACCCTCATGATTCATGAAAAAATGACGAGTGTCCTCCTTGATACTTATGCTAAATTTCTCAATGTGAGGGCCCCGTGATGGTCTTATGCTCTCCCAACCTTACACCCGACCAGCCTAGGCCTCTCAAATTGACCTAGCCCTATCCTCAGCCTAAGACAACCCTTCTCCCCCTTCCTTTTCGTTCTTACCTATGCCCCTCTTCCCCCTCCAACTACCCTTCCTTTCTTCCTGTTTCTCCATTCTCCCTCCATTCTCTCCCTATACTATTCCCCCCCTTCCCCATTTTTTTTCATCTTTCCATGTTTAGTCTGGTTTTGTTATTTCCTTTTTAGCGGGTGAATCCACTCCCTCCACCCACCATTAGCCCCTGAGCCTTTGGGCATTTAGCCTTGACCCCCAGCCTTGGCTGGAAGGGTCTCTGTTAGTTCACAGTTCACACCCTATGACTCCTTATCTTCTGTGTCTAATGCTCATATCCCCTGTGTGGGAACTTTGCATTTGTTCTCTTTGAATTTCAATAAAAAACATTGTACCGTAAATGTCCCGGCATCAGTGAAAGTAAACAAATCCCCATCTTTGGTGTCAGTGAGAGGAATTGTGCTCCATTGTTGGTGATATTAGGATGAATTGTGCCCTATTGGTGATATTAGGAGGAATTGTGACCCATTGTTGGTGATATTAGGAGGAATTGTGACCCATTGTTGGTGATATTAGGAGGAATTGTGCCCCATTGTTGGTGATATTAGGATGAATTGTGCCCTATTGGTGATATTAGGAGGAATTGTGACCCATTGTTGGTGATATTAGGAGGAATTGTGACCCATTGTTGGTGATATTAGGAGGAATTGTGCCCCATTGTTGGTGATATTAGGAGGAATTGTGCCCCATTATTGGTGTCAGAAGATGAAATGAAATATTACCCCAAGGGCCTGATAAAAGCAAGAAAAGGGCTGCAGCGTGGAGACTGCTGTTTTAGGCCAATCTGTAGGCGCCAGGGTCAGGACAACCCTACGACCTGAAATATTATTCCTTAATCTTCTTCAACTTGTACTTGCAGCTCAGTCTACCAAAGAGCGTCATTCGTCGGTCACAAAACAGAGATTTATCCAAACATCCGTACTACCATGGATGTCTCTTTGCAGAGAATGCTTCACTGCTGGTACAAATCAAACACAAAATATTAAAGAATAAAATCAAAGAAAGAAACACAAGAGGGTGCCATCATCTAAGTGTAGCAGGGGGGTGTCAAACTCAATTTAATCATGGGACCATATCAGCAAGCATTATGGTTGCCCTCAATGGGCTGGTTTTACCTGTAGGACTAAACTTCCAGAGAGAGCACCCCCCCCCCCCCTTACATCAGATGTCAAGGGTCTCCCACCCTTCCTTACATCACAGCGCATCCCCCTCAGCTTGTGCTACCGCAAAGCTGGGAAGCAAAAAGTGCAGGGTCTGGAGGAGAACCAAAGGATGGCTGGAGTCAGTTGAATGCTGAGATTATGGGTGGAATAGCTTTTACCAGACCGCTCCAAGAGACGTCCTCTTGGCAGCGGGAGAGTCCATATCAGCACATCTGCCTTTGTGACCAAATCTCTACAGAAGACCAGACTGGTGGGGACTGGAGCTTGAGGACTGAGAGTGGTGAAACCAGGGGACCTTTATGATCCCATCCATTGCACCCTTGCTGCAGGGGAACCAGAGTGCACTCTCACCCTCCTCTCTTCCATTGTTTATCGATGGAATCCTCTGTGTGGAGGCAAAGGAGCCCCTTTCAGTGGGAATCTACAGGGACTGTTGAGAGGGCTCACTGTCCGTTATTTTCCTAATGATAGCAGAGACTGGGTTACTGGAGGCAGGAAACTTAGTACACAAACCCTTTACTGTATCTATACTGCATGCTGGTTTATTAAGACTGTTGTTAAGTACACCAATACTCACAGGGCCCCAACTATAGCCGGCAGAAACACACAATAATGCTCTACCCACTATAATTCCATTCCAGGAGCCCCCCCTTTTTCCTACTACTTCCATAAAGGGTACCTCCATCCAGTTGGCCTAGGCCTAGCATAGTCAACCTTACTGAACTTTGGCAGTGTAGTTTCTCCAGAACGCAGCAACCTAATCGCATCACTGTCCACCACTGCACTTATGGTGGCCTTGCTACTATTTATGCTGATCCTGATGCATAGCATTATTCTGTACCCACTGCTAACTACTGGTCTGACTCTATGTTGACTTGCATTACTACTATTTTCAAATCATTTCATGCGTATCGTTACCAATCATTCTGTGCGACAATATATTGAGATCTGCCTTCCCTAATGTGTTTGGTGTTTGCTTTCTGATACAGCATCATTATAGTGTACTTGATGTTGCCATCAGTGATTTCTGTGATATTGCATGCTTTGTGCGCTCAACATAGAGTGTCAGGGGGGCTGAAATCATTAACGAGGGCGAGGCTGAGTACATAGGACCCAACTTTAAACTTTAAAATGGCATCCCAGTCTTATGCCCCGTACACACGATCGAGATTTTGGTCGGAAAAAGATATGATGGCTTTTCCGACGGGATTCCACTCAAGCTTGCCTTGCATACACACGGTCACACAAAAGTTCACTGAACTTCAGACCGTCAGGAACGCGGTGACGTATAAACACTACGATGAGCCGAGAAAATGAAGTTCAATGCTTCCGAGCTTGCGTCGAATTGATTCCGAGCATGGGTAGGAATTTTGCGCATCGGAATTGCTACAGAGGATCGCATTTTCGGATTGGAACTTTTTCCGACCGAAAAATTGAGTACATGCTGTCAATCTTTTGCTGGCTGGAATTCGGTCAGCAAAAGTCAGATGGAGCGTACACACGGTCACATTTTCCGCCCAAAAGCTCTCATCGGTCTTTTGCTGGCCGAATTTCCGATCTTGTGTACGCGGCATTCGTCCGTAGGGTTCAATATTGAGTTGGTCCACCCTTTGCAGCTCTAACAGCTTCAACTCTTCTGGGAAGGCTGTCCACAAGGTTTAGGAGGGTGTCTATGGGAATGTTTGACCATTCTTCCAGAAGAGCATTTGTGAGGTCAGGCACTGATGTTGGACGAGAAGGCCTGGCTCGCAGTCTCCGCTCTAATTCATCCCAAAGGCATTCGGGTTAGGTTCAGGACTCTGTGCAGGCCAGTCAAGTTCCTCCACCCCAAGCTCACTCATCCATGTCTTTATGGACCTTGCTTTGTGCACTGGTCCAAATCATTTGGTGGAAGGGGGATTATGGTGTGGAGGGAGGGGGGATTATGGTGTGGGGGTTGTTTTTCAGGGGTTGGGTTTGGCCCCTTAGTTCCAGTGAAGGGAACTCTTAAGGCGTCAGCATACCAAGACATTTTGGACAATTTCACGCTCCCAACTTTGTGGGAACAGTTTGGGGACGGCCCCTTCCTGTTCCAACATGACTGCACATCAGTGCACAAAGCAAGGTCCATAAAGACACGGAGGAGTGAGTTTGGGGTGGAGGAACTTGACTGGCCTGCACAGAGTCCTGACCTCAACCCGATAGAACACCTTTGGGATGAATTAGAGTGCAGACTGCGAGCCAGGCCTTCTCGTCCAACATCAGTGCCTTAGCTCACAAATGGTCTTCTGGAAGAATGGTTAAACATTCCCATAGACACCTTCCTAAACCTTGTGGACGGCCTTCCCAGAAGAGTTGAAGCTGTTATAGCTGCAAAGGGCGGAGCCAACTCAAAATTGAACCCTCCGGACTAAGACTGGGATGTCATTAAAGTTCATGTGCATGTAAAGGCAGGCGTCCCAATACTTTTGGTAATAGATCTATCTATCTATCTATCTATCTATCTATCTATCTATCTATCTATCTATCTATCTATCTATCTATCTATCTATCTATCTATCTATCTATCTATCTATCTATCTATCTATCTATCTATCTATCTATCTATCTATCTATCTATATACACACAGTATTTTATACATAGTTACATTGTTCCAGCTTGGACCAATGTAATTCTGCATACATATACCATACCTGCCCCTGGAAAACACTAAAGTAGACACCACTACTACACTCCTACTACAGTGATCTCCACCAGCTCTGGGTCCTGTGCTGAGTGGTAGGGCTGATGCATTTTGAATACAGGGGGTCAGCTGCTCAGCATGGGCGCCATTCAATGAATGCAAAGTGTTCTGTGACTGGTCAATGCGGAGAGTATGACATCACCACCCCACCTCTCCACCTCGTCCAATCAGAGAATAGCAATCATGAGCAGATCAGGAGAATCAAAGAGCAGATCAGGTGGAAGCCGGGATCAGTAGCGCAGTCAGACTCAAGTTCAGGATCAGGAATTGCAGGAACACAGACTGAATGACCAATCAGCAACGAGCCTCTGCAGAACTCATTTTGGTCCGTTTGGTGGCAGCATCTATTATGGAGGTCCTCACACGCCATGACGAGAGCCTGATGACCCGTGTATGAGCTGAGGACTTTCATGATGTTCCTGACACTGGGAGGTGTAAGTAATAACCAATCAGAAGTCCTCTTTCAATGAACTGGGAGAACAGAGAAATCGATTGAACTCAAGAGTAAGCGGGTGAACACGATACAATATGGCGGACTACAAGATGTGTTCTATGGAATTCATGTCTGGTCTTCTCTGGAATAGGTCAATGAAGACGAAAGCTCAATAAAATTCTGCTTTTACCTGATTGGTTGTTTTCAGCGGCTGAAAAATTTCAAGAAGTTTCATCAGTCTGAGAGCGAGGAGGAACCTCCGGCCTGAGGAGGACTCTCAGCATCTATTAATGTACCTCCTATTCTACGATCACATTTTTAGCTATAATTCCGGTGTGTTTTCGAGCGATTGCAGATGAATAAATCGGTACGACTGAACTACATACCAAATGGCATTCTTAAATATTGATCAGTCGGGGGGAACACGATGCTACGCAGGAGCCTAAGTCCTTGTGAACGGGGGGTGCTTATCGGCACCTGTGGGCCGAGGTGTAAAATTCTTGATATTGATTAAAAAAATATGTGGGGTCCCCCCCAAAAATCTACATCCTAAGCATTCAGAGCTGGCTGGTGAGGAAAAAGAGGGGGCAGCAAGCCTGCAGACACGTACCCTTAAACATGGGGAGGAGAACATCCCTGGAAAGGCACCATGTCCCCATGTTAATGAGTATAAGGGCCCCCATCCTTGGCCCAGTGGATGTGGGGGGTCTAAGGGGGGCCTTTTCAGAATTTTTATCTTAATGCGACCCCCGGATATGCACCCCGCTACTAGCAGGGGGGGGGGCCTAATAAAGTGGCCGGTGAGTGTAGTTTCCCTTTAAATGCTTGCCGACCAGCGCACGACAATGTACATCAGGACAATGGCCACAGCAAATGGCCGTACCTGTACGTCCCCTTTAAGGCGCGGCTTACTCCGTGAGCGTGCCCGCGGGCTCGATGTCCGCCAGGGGCCCGCAATCGTGACACAGAGCGGCAGAACAGGGAGATGTCTACTGTATGTAAACAAGGCACTTCCCTGTTCTGCCTAGCAACATGACAGGGATCTACTGCTCCCAGTGATCTCTGTCATGTTGTAGTGAGCCCATCCCCCCCCCCCCCACAGTTAGAATCACTCCCTAGGACACACTTAACCCCTTGATCGCCCCCTAGTGTTTAACAGCTTCCCTGCCAGTGTCATTTACACAGTAATCAGTGCATTTTTATAGCACCGATCGCTGTATAAATGACAATGGTCCCAAAATAGTGTCAAAAGTGTCCGATCTGTCCGCCGCAATGTAGCAGTCCCGATAAAAATCGCTGATCGCTGCCATTACTAGTAAAAAAAAAAATTCCTAATAAAAATGCCATAAATTTTTTCCCATATTTTGTAGACGCTATAACTTTTTGTGCAAACCAATCAATATACGCTTATTGCAATTTTTTTTTTTTTTAACAAAAATATGTAGAAGAATACGTATTGGTCTAAACTGAGTAAGAAATTTGTTTTTTTTATATATATATATATTTTTTTTTTTTTGTATATTTTTTAGGGATATTTATTATAGCAAAAAGTAAAAAATATTGTTATTTTTTTTTTAAAATTGTCTCTCTTTTTTCGTTTATAGCGCAAAAAAAAAAAAAAATGCGGAGGGGATCAAATACCATAAAAAGAATGGGAGGGAAAAAAAGGGCGTCAATTTTGTTTGGGTGCAACGTCGCAACGACCGCGCAATTGTCAGTTAAAGCGACGCAGTGCCGTATCGCAAAAAAGTGCTCTGGTCAGGAAGGGGGGGGGGGGGGTAAATCCTTCCTGGGGCTGAAGCCATTAAGAACCGGGGTGATGGAAGTAGCTCGACTGTTGGGGTTCCATCTCCTTTGGGAACAATCTATTCTGTATTCTAGATCTGAAAGCCGTCATGCCACATAAACAATCGAGGACATGAAGAAACTTGAATCTGTGGGAATATGAAGCTAATCATGATGCCACCTACCGAGCCGGTTCAGTCTTAAGTAGATTGAAGCAAACGTAGGGGGAGGGGGGGGGGGGAGAAGAATCCGCACGGCGGAGTCAGCTGCCGCCACAATTCCAGTTTTGTCTTCAGCGGCATAAAACGGCAAGACATGAAATATATATATCACCTCCACACATCACATTTTTGCAATTAAGATTTATATTGATTTTGGTTATTTAATGATAACACATTTCGCCAGCACGCCGTCAATACAAAATTAATTTTCAAAATGTCCAATCAATTCTCGAGCCGCGTAGAAAACACTGAAAGTTTGTAATTACGCTCTGCAATTTATTTATTTATTTATTTTAAATACGGCAATAAAGAAGACATTTCACAAACATACGTCGTTCTTTTAGAACCTCATTTACAATGAGCCGCGCGTCGCAGCCGCGCGCGGCGAGAAACAATGCGTGAATATTATCAGCCGCGTTGTATCTCGGTATTAAATTCTCTTCTCTTCAGAACACCGATAAGTCGAGGTAAATGTCTTCCCGGCCCGGAGATTCCTCTTATCGTAAAAAGTTTACATTTTTTGTCGTTAAATGTAATAAGGAATTTATGTCTTGCGTGTTCAGCTCTTTGGCTAATGGCGTCAAAAATTGATGCAGCCGATTTCACGGGGAAAAAAGACGGAAGTTTTACTCCTAGTGACTTATTGTTCACGGAAGATGAAAAGGGCCGGCGCCACATAACTTAGACCATAAAGAAAAATAGATTGGAAGGGGGAAGTAATGACCCAACTACACCATGGCGGCTTCACTTGTTGGGTTATGGATCTGCTGCTTTTTAAGTCGAATTGCTAATCATCCCTTCTGATAAATCTACGCTGGTTGGATAGGCTTATATCGGCAATGCTGTTACCTGCAAGACAAACTAATTTGGCCTAAAGCTTGTAAGCCGGCTGGTATAAAAGGAAATGATAGTACAAGGAAGAGCATGAAAGTAAGCAAGATGGCTCCTCGGGGTGGATTCCCATGTGCAGTCCAAGATCACTTCACTGCCCTTCACGTGCACTTAGGAAATGCTCATGTGCTCATGCACACACCCCTCCTTCATCAAGAACTCAATGACGGTACATTGCTTCTGCTCGGAATCCATTATTTACCTGCAATGAAAAAGAAGAAGAGTTACTATAGAGGAAGAGTCACTATAGAAGAAGAGTTACTATAGAGGAAGAGTCACTATGGAAGAAGAGTTATTATAGAGGAAGAGTTACTATAGAAGAAGAGTTACTATAGAGGAAGAGTTACTATAGAAGAAGAGTTACTACAGAGGAAGAGTCACTATAGAGGAAGAGTTTCTATAGAAGAAGAGTTACTATAGAGGAACAATCACTATAGAGGAAGAGTTACTATAGACGAAGAGTCACTATAGAAGAAGAGTCACTATAGAAGAAGAGTTTCTATAGAGGAAGAATCACTATAGAGGAAGAGTCACTATAGAAGAAGAGTTACTATAGAGGAAGAGTTACTATAGAAGAAGAGTTACTATAGAGGAAGAATTACTATAGAGGAAGAGTTACTATAGAGGAAGAATTACTATAGAAGAAGAGTTATTATAGAAGAAGAGTTACTATAGGGAAGAGTTACTATAGAAGAAGAGTTACTACAGAGGAAGAGTTTCTATAGAGGAAGAATCACTATAGAGGAAGAGTCACTATAGAAGAAGAGTTACTATAGAGGAAGAGTTACTATAGAAGAAGAGTTATTATAGAGGAAGAGTTACTATAGAGGAAGAGTTACTATAGAAGAAGAGTTACTACAGAGGAAGAGTCACTATAGAGGAAGAGTCACTATAGAGGAAGAGTCACTATAGAGGAAGAGTTTCTATAGAAGAAGAGTTACTATAGAGGAACAATCACTATAGAGGAAGAGTTACTATAGACGAAGAGTCACTATAGAAGAAGAGTCACTATAGAAGAAGAGTTTCTATAGAGGAAGAATCACTATAGAGGAAGAGTCACTATAGAAGAAGAGTTACTATAGAGGAAGAGTTACTATAGAAGAAGAGTTATTATAGAGGAAGAGTTACTATAGAGGAAGAGTTACTATAGAAGAAGAGTTACTACAGAGGAAGAGTCACTATAGAGGAAGAGTCACTATAGAGGAAGAGTCACTATAGAGGAAGAGTTTCTATAGAAGAAGAGTTACTATAGAGGAACAATCACTATAGAGGAAGAGTTACTATAGACGAAGAGTCAATATAGAGGAAGAGTTACTATAGAGGAAGAGTTACTATAGAGGAAGAGTTACTACAAAGGAAGAGTTTCTATAGAAGAAGAGTTACTACAGAGGAAGAGTTATTATAGAGAAAGAGTTACTATAGAGGAAGAGTTATTATAGAGAAAGAGTTACTATAGAGGAAGAGTTACTATAGAGGAAGAGTCACTCCATCAACGTGTGACATTTGAACGACCTATGTAAGTTATTAAAAAAGTTATGCTCACTTTTGTATTACTTTTGGTACAGCCCTTGTATATTGTCAGTGGGCACATATATAGAAACATATAAGACCAATTTTTTAATTTTTTTTAAACGTTTAATTTTTTTTTTTTAGTCTAGATCTATCTACAGTATCTGACAAAAGTACAATGTAAAGTAGTGAGTGTACAGCTTGTATAACAGTGTAAATTTGCTGTCCTCTCAAAATAACTCAACACACAGCCATTAATGTCTAAACCGCTGGCAACAAAAGTCAGTACACCCCTAAGTGAAAATCTCCAAATTGGGACCAAAGTGTCAATATTTTGTGTGGCCACCATTATTTTCCAGCACTGCCTTAACCCTCTTATGCCACTTACACACGACCGGTTTTGCCGGCGGAATAAACTCCGAACGTTTCTCCGACGGAACTCTGACGGAATTCCATTCAAGCGGTCTTGCCTACACACGGTCTACCCAAAGTCCGACCAAAGTCCGACCGTCAAGAACGTGGTGACGTACAACACGTACAATGGGACTAGAAAAAGGAAGTTCAATGGCCAGTAGCCAATAGTTTCCGTCTCGTACTGGGTTCAGAGCATGCGCCATTTTTGGTCTGTCGGAACAGCATACAGGCGAGCGGTTTTCCCGATAGGAATTGGTTCCATCGGAAATATTTAGAACATGTTCTATTTCTAGGTCTGTCAGAATTTAAAAAAAAAAAAGTCCGATGGGGCCTACACGCGATCGGAATATACGATGAAAAGCTTCCGTCGGACTTTTTCTGTCAGACATTCCGCTTGTGTGTACGCGGCATTAGGCATGGAGGTCACCAGAGCTTCACAGGTTGTCACTGGAGTCCTCTTTCACTCCTCCATGACGACATCACGGAGCTGGTGGATGTTGGAGACCTTGCGCTCCTCCACCTTCTGTTTGAGGATGTCCCACTCAATAGGGTTTAGGTCTGGAGACATGCTTGGCCAGTCCATCACCTTTACCCTCAGCTTCTTTAGCAAGGCAGTGGTGGTCTTGGAGGTGTGTTTGGGGTGGTTATCATGTTGGAATACTGCCCTGCTGTCCAGTCTCTGAAGGGAGGGGATCATGCTCTGCTTCAGTATATCACAGTACATGTTGGCATTCATGGTTCCCTCAATGATCTGTAGCTCCCCAGTGCCGGCAGCACTCATGCAGCCCCAGACCATGACACTCCCACCACCATGCTTGACTGTAGACAAGACACACTTGTCTTTGTCCTCCTCACCTGGTTGCCCCCACACACGCTTGTCACCATCTGAACCAAATAAGTTTATCTTGGTCTCATCAGACCACAGGACATGGTTCCAGTAATCCATGTCCTTAGTCTGCTTGTCTTCAGCAAACTGTTTGTGGTCTTTCTTGTGCCTCATCTTTAGAAGAGACTTCCTTCTGGGACAACAGCCATGCAGACCAATTTGATGCAGCGTGCGGCGTATGGTCTGAGCACTGACAGGCTGACCCCCCACCCCTTCAACCTCTGCAGCAATGCTGGCAGCACTCATACATCTATTTCCCAAAGACAACCTCTGGATATGATGCTGAGCACGTGACCTCAACTCCTTTGGTGGACCATGGCGAGGCCTGTTCTGAGTGGAACCTGTCCTGTTATACCGCTGTATGGTCTTGGCCACCGTGCTGCAGCTCAGTTTCAGAGTCTTGGCAATCTTCCTATAGCCTAGGCCATCTTTATGTAGAGCAACAATTCTTTTTTTTTTCAGATCCTCAGAGAGTTCTTTGCCATGAGGTTCCATGTTGAACTTCCAGTGACCAGTATGAGAGAGTGAGAGCGATAACACCAAATTTAACACACCTGCTCCCCATTCACACCTGAGACCTTGTAACACTAACGAGTCACATGACACCGGGGAGGGAAAATGGCTAATTGGGCCCAATTTGAGATTTTCACTTAGGGGTGTACTGACTTTTGTTGCCAGCGGTTTAGACATTAATGGCTGTGTGTTGAGTTATTTTGAGGGGACAGTAAATTTACACTGTTATACAAGCTGTACACTCACTACTTTACATTGTAGACAAGTGTCATTTCTTCAGTGTTGTCACATGAAAAGATAGAAGAAAATATTTACACAAATGTCACGGAGGGGTGTACTTACTTTTGTGAGATACTATATGTTTGTCCCAAGCATGTTTAATCACTTGTCTACCGGGCACTTTCACCCTCTTCCTGCCCAGGCCAATTTTCAGCTCTCAGCGCTGTCACACTTTGAATGACAATTACGCGGTCATGTAACACTGTACACATATGATATTTTTATCATTTTTTTCACACAAATAGAACTTTCTTTTGGTGGTATTTAATCACCACTGGGTATTCTATTTTTTGCTAAATAAACGAATAAAGACCACAAATTTTGAAAAAAAAGCTTTTTTCATAGTTTGTTATAAAATTTTGCATACTTTAGATAATTTTTCTCCTTCGCTGATGGGCACTGATAAGCCGGCACTGAAGGGCACTGATAAAGAGGTACTGGTGGGCACTGATAGGTTGCACTGATGGGCACTGATGAAGAAGCACTGGTGGGCACTAATGAAGAGGCACTGATGGGCAGCACTGATAGGCGGCACTGATGGACACTCATAAGGCTGCACTGATAGGCGGCACTGATGGGCACTGATGAAGAATCACTGGTTGGCACTAATGAAGAGGCACTGATGGGCAGCACTGATAGGCGGCACTGATGGACACTCATAAGGCTGCACTGATAGGCGGCACTGATGGGCACTGATGAAGAATCACTGGTTGGCACTAATGAAGAGGCACTGATGGGCAGCACTGATAGGCGGCACTGATGGACACTGATGAGGCTGCACTGATAGGTGGCACTGATGGGCACTGGTAGGCAGCACTGATGGGCTCTGGTTGGCGGCACTGATAGGTGACACTGATGAGGAGGAACTGATGGGCACTGATTTGCAGCACTGATGGGCACAGATTTGCAGCACAAATGGACATTGATTGGTAGCACGTATGGGCACTGATTGGCAGCACTGGTGGGCACTGTAGGGCCTACACTGCCCTGATTATCAGTGTAGATGTCCCTTTTAGAGAAGCTAGTTAAGGGCTCTCTTCTCCTCTCCTCATGCTCTCAGCATGAGGAAAGGAGTGCTGATAACCTGCTTCTATTTACCTCCATGATTAGCTGTGATTGGACACAGCTGATCACATGGTAAAGAGTCACTGATTGACTCTTTACCCCAATTTGTGAGGAGGACACTGTGATCGCAGAGTACACCGGCCTCCCGGAACTGGCCCTGATTGACCCCTCTATTTCTGCTGTTCCGAGCATGAACTACCCCTTCAGTAAAATAATACTTTTTATGGTTTTGTTTGAACTTTCCTCCTAATTTGAGGTCCTTTCCTCGTGTTCTGGATCTTGGCTTTATATTGAAAATAATGCCACCCTGAACTTTATTCACACCCTTCAGGTACGTACCTATTAAAGTGAATATAAGACCTTCCATATACCTAGTGAAGTGACTGGCCCAGAGATTAAACAAATCCTTCTACACAAAGTTGTACCTGATTACCTGCAGCCTTTTCTTCTACAGAACTGTTCAATGTACAGAATTTCTCAGCTCCAGGAGGCAGGGGGTGGGGATCTAAATGTCACACACTGCATAGCATAGAGCTGAGTGTAATCTGAGACCTGAGTGGAGGGAATGGACACCCCCCCCCCTCTATACAGTCTCATAAGGAAACATGCGCAGCTGATGCTGTGTGTTGGAGGGAGGAGGGGGGTGGGGCCATTTCCTGGGATGGCCTGGTGTCGGCATAGACTGTGAGAAGTGATTCACGCAGATAGCAGAGGAAGGAGACTGAAGACAGATTTTATGGTGGGTGCTTTGGCTTGGGGCAAGTACATACTATAGAAGGATATGTTTTGTTCATTTTTTCATTTCAGAGGTTTACATCTACTTTAGGTTTCTGCAGTGTCTCCTGATATGCTTTATTCCTCAGACCTTTCACCATTGTTTTGACCACCTCCGGACTCATTCCGTCTTATCACATTTTTCACTAGTATTGCAGTATTTACTTTAAGGGCCCGTTCACACCTCAGTGTAGCTTGAAGCTCCAAAACGCTGGAGGGAATAAAAAAAATCAATGATTCTCTATGGAGACGGTTCACATCTCCACTACAAGTCACCTGACGCCAAACGCCTGAAGCTCAAAAAAGTTCTGGAGCTTTTTTTTGAAGCTTGAATCAGGCAGATTTAAGCGCTTTTGGCGTGTATTTGTTCCCATAGAAATGCGCCATCCGCATAGTTACATAGTTTTGTGTGTGGGGGTAACTCATGGGGTAAGTTGCAATGACGAAACATGTCGGGGGGAGGCGTGGCTGTACGGCAAACAATGGTGAGATTGTACGTCTGATACGTTGTCACGAACGGGAGAGGTGAGAGAGACAGCGAGGAGGGTTATACAGCACTGAGCGTCCCGGGTCTGCTTGACCACAGCACACGGCTTCAATCTCGGTGACTTCCTATCTGTACTCTTGGCAAAGTTCCTTTATTATGTGATACATGTAAGTGCATTAATTGAAGATTTTTTTTATTTTTAAATAAATGGTTTGCAATATTACACTATTGGAAGCTTTTTTATCGTTTCATGCTTACTGATGGCAAGTTCCTCCCTTATTGAATGCTACTGAGAACCGAGGTCTGATTGTAACCCTGGTGGTTGTTTAAGAGCTTGTTTGCCGAGCATGAGAATGCAAGGCATCATTTTCTGGTGAGTGCGATTTCAACAGGGGGTGGAACACAATCACTTTTGGTGTGGTGGAAGATATTCTTATATTCAAGATTTTTTTTTTACCTGATATAAGGACTTCATCACTATGCACGAATTGTTTATTTGATCAATTTATGGACACTTTCACACGTGGAGATTTTTCAAATAATTTATTTATTATTTGTTTATTTATCAGTTTGTAATTCATCACGGATTTATTCATATGGCGCCACTGTTTTTTCTTTAAAACACTTTTTTGATTTATGTATTTCTATTTAAGTTGGCAGCTTTTAGAGGCTTATTTAATTATTATATTTCCTTTTACATGAGCGCAGTGGTGGCACATTGAGTTCAGGAGCGTGGAACTTGTGTATCAGTCACATATTATTAACCACTACCTGCCTACAATATTAACCACTATAGTACCTGGGGTGTCCCCTTAGTCTGCCTGTAAAGTGGCGCATCTGTACCATGTATCGAACCTGCTGCAGCAAAAATGACATTTATAAAGCGAAACAAATGACATTGGTCGACTCCAGGAAAAACCCGCCAAGAAAGACCCGGGAAACAAAATGAACTCCCACCTTCCTGGCTGGGGCAGCATCAACCACTACCTGCCTACAAGTAGCTCCGGCAGGGGTAGCAATACATGCGTATGGACACTTTCACACGTGGAGATTTTTCAAATAATTTATTTATTATTTGTTTATTTATCAGTTTGTAATTCATCACGGATTTATTCATATAGCGCCACTGTTTTTTCTTTAAAACACTTTTTTGATTTATGTATTTCTATTTAAGTTGGCAGCTTTTAGAGGCTTCTTTAATTATTATTATTATATTTCCTTTTACATTTTTTTTCATGAGCGCAGTGGTGGCACATTGAGTTCAGGAGCGCGGAACTTGTGTATCAGTCACATATTATTAACCACTACCTGCCTACAATATTAACCACTATAGTACCTGGGGTGTCCCCTTAGTCTGCCTGTAAAGTGGCGCATCTGTACCATGTATCGAACCTGCTGCAGCAAAAATGACATTTATAAAGCGAAACAAATGACATTGGTCGACTCCAGGAAAAACCCGCCAAGAAAGACCCGGGAAACAAAATGGACTCCCACCTTCCAGGCTGGGGCAGCATCAACCACTACCTGCCTACAAGTAGCTCCGGCAGAGGTAGCGATACATGCGTAAAGGAGAAGGGGGGAGCAAAGCAGTGGAAAGTGAAAGGTCCGCTTTTAATCCCGGTGCTGGTTGTCAGGAGCTGGATACATGCTGAGCACGGCCTCGTTTTCCATTCGTCTCTCTCGCTCGGCTGGCTTTGCAACGTGGGAAGACGTTTAGTCATTTCAGCCATACGTTTTATAAAACATAATCATTTTAAAGGAAATAAAAACCTAAAATTTCATTGATTTAAAAATTATGGTAAATGCCACCACGCTTTTCATGAGGAATTAGGAGCAATTTTATTGTCATATTAAACAAGAAACAGACTTACAACTCCATCAGGAAGGTCACTATAAGAAAGCCTCGCATTTAGTCCATTTAAATACTTTTTATGTCTTTTTTTTCGGTGGCCGCGCGCCTTTTAATAGAGAAATAATCAAGCCGTGTTACAGTGTCAGTGCATTCTGTATTGACCTAATAAATTACCGCCAGTAAAGCAGCCAGAAGATAGTGCAGCACTTACTCCGCTGGTATTATAAAGTAAATTATCACACTTCCAATACTGAGGAGGAGAAACACCAAAATGACCTCCAGAAGGAGAGAGAACTTTACAGCATATTTATAGGTAATGAGAAATACTACATTAATGATATTGATAGATAATAAAAGTCTTATGACCGGCGCAATATCTTTCAATAAAAACACTCAGCGAGGATATACGGGCGGACGAACGTCATCCGATTTCCACAGACATTAAAGGTTCGGGAAGGCGGCATTGACGGCTGGCTTTGGACGTTCATTTGCATCTCCATAAATAAAGAAGAATTGCAAACTCATTAGAAGAACATTTACACTTATTAGACCTGAGAGCTGCAATGATTAAATCTTTATTTTCTATTTTTTTAGGTTTGTAGAACTAAAGGGTTTCCTTTGGGTTTTGTATGCTCTGGTAACTAGAATGAAGGCTGTTAAGTAGAGATGGGCCAAACACCCCCTGGTTTGGTTCGCACCAGAACCCTCGAACATCGCAAAAGTTTGGACCCAAACCCCATTGAAGTCTATGGGAACCGAATTTGAAAAATCAAAAGTCCCCATTTTGAAGGCTTATATGCAAGTTATTGGCCATAAAAAGGGTATGGGGGTCTGGGTACTGCCCTGGGGTACATGTACCAATGCAAAAAAATATTGTTTTTAAAGGAGCAGTGATTTTAATGATGCTTAAAGTGAAACAATAAAAATGAAATATTCCTTTAAATATGGGGGGGGGGGTTCCTTTAGTCTGCCTGTAAAGTGGCGCATCTGTACCATGTATAGAACCTGCTGCAGCAATATTGACATTTATAAAGAAAAAAAATATGATATTTAGGAGAAGGGCAAAACAAAAATGTAAAACGACAATCAGCCTGGGGTCCCCCCCAAATTATACCAGGCCCTTTGGGTTTGGTATGGATTTTAAGGGTAACCCCACATCAAAATAAAAAAAATGGCCTGAGGTCCCCCCTCAATTTATACCAGGCACTGATCAGAGCATGCAGCCTGGCAGGTCAGGAAAGAGGGGGACGAGCAAGCCCCCCCCTGAACCATACCAGACCACATGCCCTCAACATTTGGGGGTGCTGTAGGGCAGGGGGGCTCTGCCCCCACCCCAAAGCACCTTGTCCCCAATTGATGGGGACAAGAGCCTCTTCCTGACAACCCTGGGCTGTGGGGGTCTGCAGGCAGGGGGCTTAGCAGAATCTGGAAGCCCCCTTAAACAAGGGGGCCCCCAGATCCTGCCCCCTCCCATGTGAATGAGTATAGGGGTACATTTAGTACCCCTACCCATTCAACAAAAAGGTGTCAGAAAGAAATAAAACCACACACACATTTTTTAACAATTCCTTTATTCCTTTATTAAAAACCAAAAAAAAAATGTCCCTCGATGTAGATCCATCGTCAATCACGATGGCACTGCCACCACCGGACCCGAGAAAAGTAAATAAATGCTCTGCTCGCGATGAAGGCTAACCACCATCTGCCTGCTCTGGCATCTGACAGTTTTTAAATAGGTAAGGAGCGGGACCACCTGGCGACATCACCTGGTGGCACCTCCCTATGTGACGTCTCCGACCCAGCATGCACCGATCGGTGATGTCATCCGGAGGCGGTGCCACCAGGTGGCATCACCAGGTGGCCCCGCCCCTTACCTATTTAAGAATTGTCAGATGGCGGAGCAGGCAGATGGTGGTTAGCCTTCGTTGCAGGCGGAGGTTTTTTTTCCTTTTTTTGGGTCTGGTGGTGGCGTGATGTGTGTTTTTATTTCTTTTTGACACTTTTTAGTGAATGGGTAGGGGCACTATGTACCCCATACTCATTCACACGAGAGGGGGGCGCCCTTGTTAAAGTGGGCTTCCAGATTCCTATAAGCCCTCTGCCCGCAGACCCCCACAACCACAGCCCAGGGTTGTGGGGAATAGGCCCTTGTCCCCATCAACATGGGGACAAAGTCCGTTGGGGTGAGGAGTGGGAGGGCTTTTGTTACTTCGGGTATTGTATTTAAAAGCTGCTGTTTGGTGCTATAAGGGTCACCTTGCTGTAGTGTGTCTGGCCCATAGTGCTTCCTGTAGCAGGGGCATTTAACTACTTCCCACCCAAAGGACACTCATGGACGTCCTCGGGTTGAAGTAGTTATATCGGCATGGTGGGTGCACCTACAGGCATAAGTATGGATTTTTTCAGCCAGTGATTCCTTTTTTACCAGAAGTGATTCGAGTGGCTAAATAGCCACTTGATCACTTCTGCGGCTGGCGAAAGGAGGTCCCACCCCCCTCCCGCCGCCGCCTTTCCTACCATCTGATGCCGCCGCCTTACCATCTACCATCTGATGGCGAAGCTCTGGAGAAATGCGGCTGGCGGCGATACCTGCTCTATACAGAGAGAGAGAGAGAGGAACTGACACTGTTTTTCTCTCTCTCTGTGACCCCGGAAACCGGGAGCGACAAGTATATTGTCACTTCTGGTTCCACCTCTTTGTTCATCGTTAGCGGCCAGGAAAGCAGCCAATCAGACCGATCTGTGTCTGATCGGCTGCATGGGAGGCCAGATGAGAGATTTGGGGCTTAATAGACCTTAGATCTCTCCATAAAGAGGACCTGTCATGGCCCATGCTGTCACAAGGGATGTTGTTCATCACTTGCAATAGCAATAAAGTTAATTTAAAAAAAAAAAAAAAGAGTAAAAAAATTCTATAAAATAAATAATAATAAACATTTTTTTTTTTTTTTTAAAGCACTCCAGTCCCCCCCCCTGTGCTTACACGCAAATGGGAAGGCATACGTTACTCCCGCACACATATGTAAATGGTGATCACACCAAACACGTGAGGTATCGTCGTGAACATCAGAGTGAAAGCAATAATTCTAGCACTAGACTTCCTGTGTAACTCTAAATTTGGAACCTATGAAGGCATTTAAAGCGTAGAGAGAAGTGTCAGAATTGGCCCGGATGGGAAGTGGTTAAGCGGGAAGGGGTTGGGCAACAGAGGCGGCTCTAGGCTTTGTGAGGCCTTAGGCAAAACTTGGACATGAGGCCCCACTCACGCCCATAATGGGATCAGCATCACTTCCAGGGCACCCTCCTCACCCATCAGACATATGCAGCCAATGCCAGAGGGGGGGGAGAGAGGGTGAGGTGAGAAAGAGAGAGGGGTGATAGAGAGATCCCTAGCCCTGTCCCTGTATGCAGCCCCTCCTGTGCCCCATCTGCCAGTCTGCAGTCCCTGTCTGTGGGAAGGTTTGTGTGATGCTTGGTACAGTACCTTCAATGCCAGCAGGATGTTCATGACGGCCAGTAGCAGACAAGGTCCATTCTTGTTCCGGGTGGGGACAGTGTTCCAGAGGATCGGTTTGCTGTGAGAGTGAGTGGTCCCTGGCCGCCAGCATCTTCTGCTGTATTTGTTTTCTGGGTCCCAGTCAGCCTGTCCTCCAGTCCTTGGAGGTCCTTGGAGGTCTTCAGAGCTCTTCTCACTCCAGGGCTATTGGTCCTTGCTGCCGACGCTGCTCACCTTCCCCATCAGGCCTGGACTGTGACAAAAAAAAGGGGCCCAGGCATTTTAGACTGAGCAGTCCATGACACTGGTCTCCTCCCAGCTCTCCATCCTGACAGATCCCCTGCAGAAGCCAGCAGGAGAAAGTAGACTGGAACCTTGCAGAGCTGTGGGGGGTGAGGGCGGCCAAGAAAGAGCACAGGGGTGGCGGATAGCTTGGGAGTGATGCGGAGAGCACAGGGGGTAGAGAGCAGCCAGGCTGAGAGCCCTGGGGGGGTGAAGAGCACAGGGGGGCAGAGAGTAGGAGGGAGCGGGAGAGCACTGGGGGAGCGAGAGAGAACTGGTGTGGGGGGGCAGACAGCACTGGGGGAGCAAAAAGAATGGGGGTGGAAAGCACTGGGAGGAGCCAGGGAGCACATGGGGGGCAGAGAGCACTGGGAGAGCTGAAGAGCACTGTGAGGGGGAGCTGGAAAGCATAGTGGGGTGGAGAGCATGGAGGGGCGGAGAGCAGTGGGGGGGGACTGGAGAGCGTGGTGGGGTGGAGAGCATAGTGGGGAGCTAGAGAGCACATGGGGGTTGGCAGAGAGCACTGTGGGGGAACTGGAGAGCCCGGTGGGGTGGAGAGCACTGGGGAGGGGAGCCAGGGAGCACATGGGGGACCGGAGAGCACTGTGCGGTGAAAAGCACTGGGGGGAGCCAGGGAACACATGGTGGGGGGGGGCAGAAAGCACTGGGAGAGCTGAAAAGCAAAGTGAGGTGGAGAGCACTGGGGGGCGGAGAGCAGATGGGGGACCGAGAGCATGGTGGGGTGAGGAGCACTGGGGAGGGAGCTGGAGAGCAAGGGGGGCCGGAGGAGTTCATAGGGGGTGGAGCAAGGGAGCACATGGGGGACCAAGAGCATGGTGGGGGTGGAGAAGATCATGGGGGCGGAGCCAGGGAGCACATGGGGGGACCGAGAGCATGGTGGAGTGGAGAGCACATGGGGGAACTGGAGAGCATGGTGTGGTGGAGAGCACTAGGGAGTGGTGCCAGGGAGCACATGGGGGAGCAGAGAGCACTGTGTGGGGAGCTGGAAAGCAAGGTGAGGTGGAGAGCTTGGGGGAGGAGATCAGATGGGGGGCTAAGAGCATGGTGGAGTGGAGAGCACTGGGGGGGCGGAGAGCAGATGGGGGGACCGAGAGCATGGGGTGGGGTGGAGAGCACAGGGGGGCCAGAGAAGATCATGGGGGGTGGAACAAGGTAGCACATGGGGGAACCGAGAGCATGAGGTGGGGTGGAGTGCAGAGCACAGGGGTCGGGCCGGATGAGATCATGGGGGGGGCGGAGCCGGGGTGGGGGGCAGCAAAAAAAGCTGGATAGGAGGAGCAGCGGGGCCACTGCATATAGAAGAATTGATCTTTCCATATTCCTCCTGCAGCCGGCGAATGCTAGTTTCTCCACCCCCTCCTGCAAACATTTAGCGACTGCAGAAGGAATATGGAAAGATCAATTCTTCTATATGCAGCGGCCCCGCCGCTCCTCCTATCCGGGAGCATATGAGGGCTGCATGGCCAGGCACTCACTTTCTCTCCGGACGGCCAGGCAGCATCAGAAGATCGGATCCATTGAAGCTCCTTCCCCTTCACAGTCATGGGGCTGCGCTGCTGGGTAGTTTCTGTCCCTGACTGCTGAATTGAATTGGCGGTCCGGTCAGGGGTGAGCGGCGCAGACTGAAAGAGCAGCCCAGCTACCTCAGCAGCTGTGTGCCCTATGGCTACCCGCGTCCCCTACGCCTTGCTGAGATCGCACTTGGAGTCGGGTTCTGGCACCTAGAGGTCTTTGCTGTCCCGCTCCCCACACCTGCTGCCACCAGACCGGGATGCTCCATGATTTGCCCAGGGGGCCTTCAGGCAGTGCCCGATTGGTCAGTCCATCCCGGCGGCGGGTGGGGGGGGTTGACGGAGCCGACATTAGTATTGATCACAGGCAAATTAGGCGGCCGCGAGGCCCCTGTGAGTGCGAGGCCTTAGGCGGCCGCCTAGTTTGCCTAATTAGAGAGCCGCCTCTGTTGGGCAAGTGGGATGCTGGAGATTAGTCACGGGCGGCATTGAGAAGGACCATACATGAAGAGCTGTAGCACCAAACCATAGTAGGGTATCCCTTGGCGGTACCCTAAAATTTTACTTTAATCTAAGTTGCTGGTTAAAGCGGGGTTCCACCCAAATTTTGAACATTATCTCTATGCATTCTCTTCCTTGCCTAGATGCTGACATGCTGTGTAAAAAAATTGAAATCGCCGTAATTACCTTTTTTTTCTAATCTCCTTAGCACTTCCTGGTTTTCCTCCCATGGGAGTAGGCGTGTTTCTAGCCTCTCCCAGACCTCCCACAGTCCCCTGGGAGCTAGTCTCAGGCTTCCCAGCATGCATTGTGCAACAGTGTCATCACAACATCTCGGTGAATGCTGGGAGCACAGCATTCACCGCATCCAGGAAATACATGCTTGTGGGCTTCAAATGCCCACAATGAAGATGGAAACCGCCTTCAGTGAATTTTATAAGTTATTCTTTACAACAAAATCGGACACAGGCGGATTTATTACACAGAACATGTGAGTAGATAATCATGAGAAAAAAAGTTTGTGAATGAACTCCAAAAAAAAAAAAAACGTTAGATAGGTGGACCCCCGCTTTAAGAGAATTGTCTAGTCTGATTTAATGGGATTATGGAGCGAGAGTGAAATCCTACAGTGTATGGGAATAGAGAACAAAGTGTAAACCTTCATGTTAACCACTTCCCGCCCAAGGAGGTCATATGACGTCCTGGACTTTCAGTGGGAATATCTGAATGATGGGTGCAGCTCCAGGCATCATTCAGATATCCTTGTTTTCCGCCGGTGATTCTGTGCACCATAAGAAAAATCATAGCGGCAGTTCCACTGCTTGATCGTTCTTTCAGGCGATGGGAGGGGACATCCCCCCTCCCGCCGCCATTCAGTGCTTCTCCGGGCTCTCCCGTGCCATCGGGGACCCGGAGAAAGAATCGGCCACCGGATGACGAACATAGAGATCTCCATCTCTATGACCATCGGAGGCCCGAGCGCGACGTTGTGACGTCACGTCCGGGCCGAGGATGAAAACAAAGCCGCGTTCGCGGCTGGTAAGCATGAGATTGTGGATTTTTTTTTTTTTTGATCTCATGCTTTCCAGCCTGGAGGAGAGATGTGGGGGTCTTATTGACCCCGAATCTCTCCATAAAGAGATGTTTACATTCCTTGTAAAAGGAATAAAAGTGATCAAAAAAAAATGTTGTAAAAGAAAGTAAAAAAAAAGTAAAATAAATAAAATTTAAAAAAAAATCATTTAAAACGCCCCTGTCCCCAGTAGCTTGTGCTCAGAAGTGAACGCACACTTTAGTTCCGCCCACATATGTAAACGCCATTCAAACCACACATGTGAGGTATTGCCGCGTGCGTTAGAGCATGAGCAACAATTCTAGTACTAGACCTCCTTTGTAAATCTAAACATGTAACCTGTAAAAAAATTTTAAAACGTCGCCTATGGAGATTTTTAAGTACTGAAGTTTGGCGTCATTCCATGAGTGTGTGAAATTTTAAAGCGTGACATGTTAGGTATCTATTTACTCGGTGTAACATAATCTTTCACATTATATAAAAAAATTGGGCTAACTTTACTGTTTTGTTATTTTTTAAATCATGAAACAGTTTTTTTTCCAAAATAAATACGTTTGAAAAATTGTTGCGCAAATATCGTGCAAGATAGTAAGTTGCAATGACCACCATTTTATTCCCTAGGGTGTCTGCTAAAAAAATATATAATCTTGGGGGTTCTGAGTAATTTTCTAGCAAAAAAAATCTGATTTTTACATGTAGGAAAGGAGTGCCAGAATAGGCCCGGTATGGAAGTGGTTAAACAGGTATCCAGCTTGAAACCAGTAGCTATAGCAGTAGAGAGACTCCCACCAACCAACTGGATAAGTACACAAGTAGATCACCCTGGTGAATGATGCAGGCTTTCCTGAGGTGCAGGGTCTAAGCAATAACCGGGGTTCACCAGATCTCCTGATGGTGGGGATGGATTTTACTGCATGTTAGTACCAGGTCACTGTCCCCAGGATCACCCCACCAGAAGGTGAGCAAGCCGGGGTCCAGTAGCAGATATAGCAGGTAGGGATCAGCAGAAGCATAGTCAATAAACGAGACAAAGGTCAGTAACAAGTGGCTGCAAGTTGGGATCAAGCAGTAACGTAGTCAAAGAACAAGCCAAAGGTCAGTAACGAGTGGTATCGAAGATATGGAGGGCAGCAGGATTGACAAGATCGAAATATTGGCTGGAGAGAGCGCAATAATGTGACAAACAGAAGGTGCAAAGGCGTGGTTCAAGGTTTGAGAGAAACAAGACACAAGACAAGATTGTCTAAGTAATCAGGCAGGGAGCTGTCCAGCATCTCAGGTGGCTCAGCAAAAAGAGATACTGCCAGAAACAGCAGAGATTGCAGGTTCAGATCCAGGCCCTGACACTGTGTTTCTAATTCGCAGTGCAACGTGCGTTTGGGTGTCATTCATTCTTAATGGAAGTTTAGTCAAGGAACAAACCAAAGGTCAGTAATGAATGGTATCCAAGATATGCATGGCAGCAGGAGTGACAAGAGTGAAATATTGGCCGGAGAGAGCACAATAATCTGACAAACAGGAAGTGCACAGGCGTGGCTTACATAGGAAGTTCATGGGAGGAGCAAAGAGTTCAATATCTCTTATGATAGCATGGGCTGTGACAGGTCCTCTTTATGGTGAGAACTCTTCTCTTCTCTCTTCTGCCTCCAAATCATCTGATCAAAACGAGATTTTTTTCTTTTAGAGAGAGAAAATAAAAATATGTGTTGCAATATCATTCTTGAATTAATTAAAGCCCTTTCTGCCCCCCTCCCCCCAAATATAATTTGTTGGGGTAAACTACAAAACCTTTAACGTGCAAAAGCGAGACGTCTAACCCCCCCCCCCAAAAAAAAGCAAACACTCTGGGATTTATGTTTTGGGGTGAAAGGACCGGAGAGTCAAGTGGGTAACAATAAAATATAAGTATTGCTTTCTCTGGGAGATGATTTTTTGAGCAACTTCATCTATTTTGTAATTTCTTTTCATTTGGGTCGGTGTGTCAGCACTTTCCTCTGTATAATGAGACGGGGAAATTAAACAAAAAACACAAAAACGGTGGAAGCAGCCGGCTGGACGGAAAGTAAACTTGGTATCAAAGCTGAGTTTACTGGGAGAAGACTAATTAATTCCACCGGGTGCTTCGTTTTGGTTTTTTCCTCATTGTTGTATTCTAAGGTCTTTTTGACAAGTTGCAAATCGCTGTCGATGTCTACGGAGACCCCGGCGAGCATCGCTAATAACTCCCCAAATGGAACGCCACTGTTTTAATTAATAAATTATCTTCATCATCTCACTAAACACACTCCTCTGGAAACACCTCTGTGCCGTATACCAATATACAACATGAGAGCGCTTCATGTACTGGGAGTGTGCCATGTATGAGGATTGCGCCATGCACCGGGAGAGCGCCATGTACCGGGAGAGCGGTTCATGTACTGGGAGTGCGCCATGTATGAGGATTGCGCCATGTACCGGGAGAGCGCCATGGATCGGGAGAGCGGTTCATGTACCGGGAGTGTGCCATGCACCGGGAGAGCGACATGTACCGGGAGAGCGGTTCATGTACCGGGAGTACGCCATGTATGAGGATTGCTCCATGTACCAGGAGAGCGCCATGTACCGGGAGAGCGGTTCATGTAGCAGGAGTGTGCCATGTACCGGGAGTGTGCCATGTACCGGGAGTGTGCCATATACCGGGAGTGCACCATGTACAGGGAGTGCGCCATGTACCGGGAGAGCGACATGTACCGGGAGAGCGGTTCATGTAACGGGAGTGTGCCATGCACCGGGAGAGCGCCATGTACCGGGAGAGCGGTTCATGTACCAGGAGTGCGCCATGTACCGGGAGTGCACCATGTACAGGGAGTGCGCCATGTACCGGGAGAGCGACATGTATCGGGAGAGCGGTTCATGTAACGGGAGTGTGCCATGCACCGGGAGAGCGCCATGTACCGGGAGAGCGGTTCATGTACCAGGAGTGCGCCATGTACCGGGAGCTCACCATGTACAGGGAGTGCGCCATGTACCGGGAGAGCGGTTCATGTACCGGGAGAGCGGTTCATGTACTGGGAGTGTGCCATGCACCGGGAGAGCGCCATGTACCGGGACAAGTTGACAAGCTGCAAATCGCTGTCAATGTCTACGGAGACCCTGGCGAGCATCGCTAATAACTCCCCAAATGGAACGCCACTGTTTTAATTAATAAATTATCTTCATCATCTCACTAAACACACTCCTCTGGAAACACCTCTGTGCCGTATACCAATATACAACATGAGAGCGCTTCATGTACCGGGAGTGTGCCATGTATGAGGATTGCGCCATGTACCGGGAGTGTGCCATGCACCGGGAGAGCACCATGTACCGGGAGAGCGGTTCATGTACCGGGAGTGCGCCATGTATGAGGATTGCGCCATGTACCAGGAGAGCGCCATGTACCGGGAGTGTGCCATATACCGGGAGTGCGCCATATACCGGGAGTGCGCCATGTACTGGGAGTGCGCCATGTACCGGGAGTGTGCCATGTACCGGGAGTGTGCCATATACCGGGAGTGCGCCATGTACTGGGAGTGCGCCATGTACCGGGAGAGCGACATGTACCGGGAGTGTGCCATGCACCGGGATAGCGCCATGTACCGGGAGAGCGGTTCATGTACCAGGAGAGCGCCATGTACCGGGAGTGTACCATGTACAGGGAGTGCGCCATGTACCGGGAGAGCGACATGTACCGGGAGAGCGGTTCATGTACCGGGAGTGCGCCATGCACCGGGAAAGCACCATGTACCGGGAAAGCTGTTCATGTACCAGGAGTGTGCCATGTACCGGGAGAGCGCCATGTAACCAGAGAGCGGTTCATGTACCGGGAGAGCACCATGTACCGGGAGAGCGGTTCATGTACCGGGAGTGCACCATGTATGAGGATTGCACCATGTACCGGGAGAGCGCCATGCACCGGGAGAGCGCCATGTACCAGTTGAATGGTTCATGTACCAGGAGTGCGCCATGTACCGGGAGAGCGCCATGTAACCGGAGAGCGGTTCATGTACCGGGAGAGCGCCATGTACCGGGAGAGCGGTTCATGTACCGGGAGTGCACCATGTATGAGGATTGTGCCATGTACTAGGAGAGCGCCATGCACCGGGAGAGCTCCATGTACCAGTTGAACAGTTCATGTACCGGGAGTGCGCCATGTATGAGGATTGTACCATGTACCGGGAGAGCGCCATGCACCGGGAGAGCGCCATGTATCGGGAGAGCGGTTCATGTACCAGGAGTGCGCCATGTACCAGGAGAGCGCCATATACCAGGAGAGCGCCATGTACCGGGAGTGCACCATGTACAGGGAGTGCGCCATGTACTGGGAGTGCGCCATGTACAGGGAGTGCGCCATGTACGGGGAGTGCACCATGTACAGGGAGTGCGCCATGTACCGGGAGTGCTCCATGTACGGGGAATGCACCATGTACAGGGAGTGCGCCATGTATTGGGAGTGCGCCATGTACCGGGAGTGCTCCATGTACGGGGAATGCACCATGTACAGGGAGTGCGCCATGTATTGGGAGTGCGCCATGTACCGGGAGTGCGCCATGTACCGGGAGTGCGCCATGTACCGGGAGTGCACCATGTACAGGGAGTGCGCCATGTACCGGGAGAGCGACATGTACCGGGAGATCGGTTCATGTACCGGAAATGCGCCATGCACCGGGAGAGCGCCATGTACCGGGAGAGCGGTTCATGTACCATGAGTGCGCCATGTACCGGGAGAGCGCCATATACCGGGAAAGCGCCATGTACTGGGAGTGCACCATGTACAGGGAGTGCACCAAGTACCGGGAGTGCACTATGTACTAGGAGTGCGCCATGTACCGGGAGTGCACCATGTACAGGGAGAGCGCCATGTACCGGGAGAGCGCCATGTACCGGGAGTGCGCCATGTACGGGAGAGCGCCATGTACCGGGAGAGCGCCATGTACCGGGAGAGCGCCATGTACCGGGAGTGCGCCATGTACCGGGAGAGCGCCATGTACCGGGAGAGCGCCATGTACCGGGAGAGCGCCATGTACCGGGAGTGCACCATGATTATTATTTTATTATTATTATTATTATTAATAGTAGTAGTAGTAGTAATTGTATTGTTGTTTGTTGTTATTATTATTATTATTATTAGTGGTAGTAGTAGTAGTAGTAGTTGTAGTAGTAGTAGTAGTAGTATTGTTATTATTATTATTATTAGTAGTAGTAGTAGTAATATTAGAAGCGCTTTTTATTTCAGAAAATAGGTGCAGGTACTCCCCTCTTCCGAGTCACCCCTTGTCTCCAAGCACAGTTCATTGGTTCCACCCCCTAATTTGTATTAAAATGGAGGGGTTTTTTGGGACTTTAAATGAAGCCATGGCCTGGTAAGGTCATGTATTTCCATCCCTGTTGAAGTTAAAAATAAGGGGGAGCAACCCTGTGCTTCATGTATAGTCCCTAATTTGTATGCAATTTGTCAATGATAACAAGAAAAGCAGTAAAATAGATCTGATGAAGTCAGCAACAATAGCCCCCCAAAGCAACAACAGACCCTCTTCCTCAACACTATATTCCTCTCAGCAGAAATTGACCCCCCTTCCCTCATAGCAATATACGACCCACAAAAACAATATATCCCTCCATAAACAATGGTCCCCCAGCAACAATAGACCCCCCATGCAGCCAGCATTAACAGATTCCTCAACAGAAGATCCCTCCCATCAACAATTAACTCCCCCTGCAACAATAGACCCCTCCCTCAACAGTAAATTCCCCCACCCAGCAACATTTGATCCCCCAGCAGCCAGCATTAATGGACCCCTCAGCACACCCCAGCCACCCCTTGCCATTACATACGGTACATTCAGTGCTGGAGGTTCTGGATCGGCGTTCTCCCACATTCCCACTGAAAAAAAGCCCTGAATATTAGTAGTAGTAATTTTAGTATTCTTGTTGTTATTATTATCATTATTAGTAGTAGTAATGTTGTAATGATGATGATGGTTAATAGTAGTAATGGTAGTATTATTAATACTATTACTATTGCTGTTATTATTAGTAGCAGTAATTGTATTGTTGTTATTATTATTATTATTACTAGTAGTAGTAGTAGTATTAGTAGTAGTATTATTATTATTATTATTAGTAGTAGTAGTATTAGTAGTAGTAGTAGTAGTATTATTATTATTAGTAGTAGTAGTATTGCTGCTGTTATCATCATTATTGTTGTTGTTATAATATTATTATTATCATTCATAGTATTATTGTTTTTGTTATTAATATTATTACTATTATTATTATTAATATTATTGTTATTACTATTGTTGTTTAGTATTATGATGATGATGATGATGCTATTATTATTAGTAGTAGAAATAGTATTATTATTATTAATGTTGTTGTTGTTGTTATCATCATCATCTTAAGTAGCAGTAGTATTGTTGCTGTTGTGGTATTATCATTATTGTTTTGTAATTATTGCTAGCATTATTATTATCATTATTGTTATTTTTATTGTTGTTTGGTATTATGATAATGATGATATTATTAACCCCTGTATCCAGGTGATAGTAATGGATATCTCCTGATTTTTATTTTTATACTAAAGGTAAACTGGCCCAAAATAGTAAAAAAAAAAAAAACCTTTTTTTAAATGTAGCTGAATATTTCTTTGTACTACCATAACCTACCACCAAAGAACAAACCAAAATAAATTCTCCCGCTCCCGATGATCGCGGCGATATCACATATGTGTGTGTTAGTTGTTGTTTGTACCCGGAGTACAGCCCAGAAACAAGAGTGCGCATTTTCCTTTTTCTTTTTTTTGACACTAAGACGCTGATACTAATCTAACCTTTTCCCAGCACGGGCCTCACTTGCCGGATGGGCGTCTATAGACGTCCTCCCGAGCATGCGCTGTCAGCGCGTCCCTGTGCACGGCACGCTCTGTGATCACCGTCTCTATGAGACTCGGCTGATCACAGATCAGAGTAAGGGGCTGATCCCGGCCCCTTATCATGTGATCAGCTGTCAGCCAATGACAGCTGATCATGAGATGTAAACAGAAGATCGGTAATCCTTTTTTGTTGTTGAGCGTGAGGGAAAAAAAAGCCGATCACATCGCCCCCCCCCCCCCCCCACACACACACACGGAGAGGAACTGCTGCTATGCAGTGCCCATCAGTGCCACCTACCAGTACCCACCAGTGCCACCTACCAGTACCCACCAGTGCCACCTATCAATGCCCACCAATGCTGTCAATCAATGCCCATTAGTGCCTCGTCTTCAGTGCAACCTATCAGTGTCACCTTTCAGTGCCCATCAGTGCCACCTGCCAGTGCCCACCAGTGCCACCTACCAGTACCCACCAGTGCCACCTATCAATGCCCACCAATGCTGCCAATCAATGCCCATCAGTGCCTCATCATCAGTGCAACCTATCAGTGTCACCTTTCAGTGCCCATCAGTGCCACCTGCCAGTGCCCACCTACCAGTACCCACCAGTGCCACCTATCAATGCCCACCAATGCTGCCAATCAATGCCCATCAGTGCCTCATCATCAGTGCAACCTATCAGTGTCACCTTTCAGTGCCCATCAGTGCCACCTGCCAGTGCCCACCAGTGCCACCTACCAGTACCCACCAGTGCCACCTATCAATGCCCACCAATGCTGCCAATCAATGCCCATCAGTGCCTCGTCATCAGTGCAACCTATCAGTGTCACCTTTCAGTGCCCACCAGTGCCACCTACCAGTACCCACCAGTGCCACCTATCAATGCCCACCAATGCTGCCAATCAATGCCCATCAGTGCCTCATCATCAGTGCAACCTATCAGTGTCACCTTTCAGTGCCCATCAGTGCCACCTGCCAGTGCCCACCAGTGCCACCTACCAGTACCCACCAGTGCCACCTATCAATGCCCACCAATGCTGCCAATCAATGCCCATCAGTGCCTCGTCATCAGTGCAACCTATCAGTGTCACCTTTCAGTGCCCATCAGTGCCACCTGCCAGTGCCCACCAGTGCCACCTACCAGTACTCACCAGTGCCACCTATCAATGCCCACCAATGCTGCCAATCAATGCCCATCAGTGTCTCATCATCAGTGCTGCCTATCAGTGTCACCTTTTAGTGCCCATCAGTGCCACCTATCAGTGCCCTTCAGTACCACCTATCAATGCCCCCTACCAGTGCCCTTCAGTGCCCATCAGTGCCACCCATCAGTGCAGCCTCTCTGTGCCATCTTTCAGTGCCCATCTGTGCCGCCTCATCAGTGCCCACCAGTGCCACCTTATCAGTGCCCATCAGTGCAGCCTATCAGTGCCCATCAATGAAGGAGAAAAATTACCTGTTTTCAAAATTTTATAACAAACTATGAAACTGAGTTTGTTTTTCAAAATTTTTGGTCTTTTTTCATTTTTTTAGCCCCAGTGGTGATTAAATACCACCAAAAGAAAATAATGAAAAAAATGTCACATGTGTACAGTGTTACATGACCGCGTAATTGTCATTCAAAGTATGACAGCACTGAAAGATCACAGTCGGACTGGGCAGGAAGGGGGTTTAAGTGCCCGGTATTGAAGTGGTTAAAAAATGTTTGTTTTTTTTGTTTGTTTTTTTAAGTCTGCCAAAAATGTACAGACAAGGTAACTTGGGATAGGCAGCCGCACACCGCCATGGGATACCGATAAAAACGCCCTTATCGTAATGTAGACAGATGTAGTCACAGGAATGAACGGAAGGTTAACATGTTTCACACATCTTGTGCTTATTCATAACCATTCAAAACCATTTATGAATAAGCACAAGATGTGTGAAACATGTTAACCTTCCGTTCATTTCTGTGACTGCATCTGTCTACATTACAAAAAGGACATTTTTATTGGTCTGAAGTTTCCTTGCCTGTCTCGGCGGTGAGCCCGTGGGTACCAGTGGGGGTCACCTTCTGTGGGATCTCCTCGGCTCACCCGGAGCGGCGATTTCTCCTCTGCCTTCCTGCCAAAAATATACTGACCTTTAACTTTGACCCTAAGACTAACCCCGGCACTGACCTAAATCAAACCCTATCCAGGCCACACAGGGGTCCAATTCTGAACTCATTTTCTTTCAAAAATCTGAAACTTGCGTTTTGTGATCCGATGGCGCCACCGCCATTGATTTCCAAAATCGACCAACCAAGCATTCAATCTCACCTTATATTGAAACAGAAAAGGATTTTTGTGGCCGGGAATCTTCTTTTCTTTATGGGAATCTTCTTTTCTTGGCGCTCATGCACATTTTTTTTTCAATTATATTTCTCACACGATTCTCCCATCATTGATTTGAAAATTGTTCATTTAAAAAAAAAAAAAAAATTCCGCTCAAATTCGATGGCCGCATGAAAATCGTAGGCTGCTGCGACCCACTAATGGTGCCAAATTCCAACGAAAATTCTTAGATAAGGTTTTCTAAACAAACTTCTTTCAGAATTCGACCCATGTATTTTTTCTTTATTTTCTTTATTATAATTTTCTTTTATTTTTTTTATTCTTTTTTACACTCAGTTGTTTGCTTCTCTCTCTCTCTCTCTCTCTCTCTCTCTCTCTCTCTCTCTCTCTCTCCCTCTCTCCCTCTCCCTCTCAAAGAAGAGAGAGAGATACAATGTATCTTTCTTCTCCATTCATACAGAAAGAAACACAGGAGTGGGATTCATAGTGACTGATCACTGTGATAGCCAATCAGAGGCTATCACAGCGATCAGGTGACCTGGAACTGGGAGTTCCGGGTCCTAATCGTTAGTATGGGACCCGGGACTCCCGCTCAGACCCCGATCTCTGGGCTGGGAGCGCGATGTGTGGCGCCCTCCCAGCACAAGGACAGATATGCATTTATGTGGCCCCACAGAAAAAATGCCCAGTTCGGTGGGCCACATATATGCGTATTGTCATGAGGTTATTAATAGTATTATTAAAAATGAATATTATTACTGTTGTTATTATTTTTATTATTATTATTATTATTTTTATTATTAATATTTGTAGTAGTGTTGTTGCTGTTGTTATGATGATGATGATGATTATTACTAGTAGTAGTATAATTATTGCTGTTGTTATAGTTATTACTATTATTATAATTATTATAATCCCCTAGATGCTCTTAATGTGTCATCCCATTCCCTTCCCATCCTAACTACAATGACCCATTTCACAGCGCCTGCACAGCACAATAAACCTTCTATATGGTAATAAGAAAGGTAATGACATTCATCGTACAATACATTAACTACATGTCATGTAATATTTAAAGAAACAAGAGAGGCAACCTATCCTGTGAAAGGGACATATAAC
Organism: Aquarana catesbeiana; assembly: GCF_042186555.1. Classification (NCBI taxonomy): domain Eukaryota; kingdom Metazoa; phylum Chordata; class Amphibia; order Anura; family Ranidae; genus Aquarana; species Aquarana catesbeiana. The sequence continues at coordinate 5,151,425 of NC_133326.1, read as the reverse complement.
GACTTCTTGTTCTTAGCGTAAGTAATGACAGAATATGGATGGGACCATAGGCAGAGAAGAATGATTTATTATTATTAGGGATGAGCCGAACACCCCCCGGTTCGGTTCGCACCAGAACCCGCGAACGGACCGAAAGTTCGCACGAACGTTAGAACCCCATTGACGTCTATGGGACTCGAACGTTCGAAATCAAAAGTGCTCATTTTAAAGGCTAATTTGCATGGTGTTGTCCTAAAAAGGGTTTGGGGACCCGGGTCCTACCCCAGGGGACATGTATCAATGCAAAAAAAAACTTTTAAAAACGGCCGTTTTTTCGGGAGCAGTGATTTTAATGATGCTTAAAGTAAAAAAAAAAAAGTGAAATATTCCTTTAAATATCGTACCTGGGGGGTGTCTATAGTATGCCTGTAAAGTGACGCGTGTTTCCCGTGTTTAGAACAGTCCCTGCACCAAATGTCATTTTTAAAGGAAAAAATCTCATTTAAAACTGCTTGCGGGTTTAATGTCATGTCGGGTCATGGCAATATGGATGAAAATCAGTGAGACAAACGGCATGAGTACCCCCCAGTCCATTACCAGGCCCTTTGGGTCTTGTATGGATATTAAGGGGAACCCCGCACCCAAATTAAAATAAGGAAAGGTGTGGGGCCACCAGGCCCTATATACTCTGAACAGCAGTATACAGGCGGTGCAAACAAGACAGGGACTGTAGGTTTGTTGTTAAGTAGAATCTCTTTGTAATTTTGAACATTTTTAACGTGTTTAGCTCCAGCCAAAAAATCTTTTCTAAGCTTTTTGGAAAACATAGGGAAGGGTTATCACCCCTGTGACATTTGTTTTGCTGTCTTTCCTCCTCTTCAGAAGATTTCACCTCACTTTTTTGTCCCAATGAAAAATGTTTTTTGAAAATTTGGGTTTTTTTGTGGAACAAGGATTGGAAAGCATCAGTGGAAAGGAGAAATTGTTTTCCCATATTAACTCTTACAGGAGAGAATTTCCCTTCCTAGGGGTAGATTTCATCTCACTTCCTGTTGTCTCCTTCCGTTTGCAAGTAGGAGTCGTTTGTAAGTTAGATGTTTGAAAGTAGGGTCCTGCCCTATATACTCAGCAGAAATTTGGGCCTTAGGTGTTGCTGTGGCCACAACACTGTAAGCCCTCACAGGGCCCTGCTGTGAAATATTAGATCAAGAATTGTAATTACATGCCCCTGTTGAACAGGAGCTGAAAAATTAGGCCTTAGGCACTGGTGCTGGTGCCACAACACTGCAACCCCTCACAGACACTCTAGTTGGAACGCAGGAACGAGCCCTGCTGCAAAGTATTGCTTCAAAAATTGTAATTACACGCCCCTGTTAGACAGAGGCAGAAAAATTGGGCCTTAGGCACTGGTGCTGGTGCCACAACACTGCAACCCCTCACAGACACTCTAGTTGGAACGCAGGAACGAGCCCTGCTGCAAAGTATTGCATCAAAAATTGTAATTACACGCCCCTGTTAAACAGGGGCAGAAAATTTGGGCCTTAGGCACTGGTGCTGGTGCCACAACACTGCAACCCCTCACAGACACTCTAGTTGGAACGCAGGAACGAGCCCTGCTGCAAAGTATTGCATCAAAAATTGTAATTACACGCCCCTGTTAGACAGGGGCAGAAAAATTGGGCCTTAGGCACTGGTGCTGGTGCCACAACACTGCAACCCCTCACAGACACTCTAGTTGGAATGCAGGAACGAGCCCTGCTGCAAAGTATTGCATCAAAAATTGTAATTACACGCCCCTGTTAGACAGGGGCAGAAAAATTGGGCCTTAGGCACTGGTGCTGGTGCCACAACACTGCAACCCCTCACAGACACTCTAGTTGGAACGCAGGAACGAGCCCTGCTGCAAAGTATTGCATCAAAAATTGTAATTACACGCCCCTGTTAGACAGGGGCAGAAAAATTGGGCCCTAGGCACTGGTGCTGGTGCCACAACACTGCAACCCCTCACAGACACTCTAGTTGGAATGCAGGAACGAGCCCTGCTGCAAAGTATTACATCAAAAATTGTAATTACACGCCCCTGTTAAACAGGGGCTGAAAAATTGTGCCTTAGGCACTGGTGGTGGCGCCCAGAACCAAAAATGTTCTTACAAGCTATCAGCGTGATGATTGAGGAGGAAGAGGATAATTACTCAGGGATAGTCACTCAGCATCAGCATAGGCAGTCTTTGAAGGGATCTGAGATTTCAAAAAAAATTATTCGGTTACATCACCATCAGGTGCTTGGTAGCTGGTGGTGATCCAAGACTCATTCATTTTTATGAAGGTCAGCCGATCGACCGAGTCGGTGGACAGACGCACCCTGTGATCGGTTACCACGCCTCCAGCAGCACTGAATGTGCGTTCCGAAAGAACGCTGGATGCAGGACAGGCCAGTAGCTCAATTGCATACTGTGCAAGCTCTGGCCAGTGATCCATCCTCAAGACCCAGTAACCCAGAGGATTTTCGGTGGGAAAGGTGTCCAAGTCTGATCTTGCCCCTAGGTATTCCTGCACCATGTAAAACAGACGCTGGCGATGGTTGCTGGAACCGATCATACCTTGGAGCTGCGGACCAAAAAATTGTCTGAACGCATCGGTCAGACGGCCACCTTCTCCACCGCTCCTTCTTTGACTGACCGAAGCCTCAGCAACACGTTGTCCAGAAACAGGAGTTTGTAACCTCCCAGTCTCTGGGAACGCGTTGCACAGACCTTTCTGCAAGGCCTCCCGAAGATGTTTCATCCTCTGCTCCCTCTGCGATGGCAAGATAAGGTCCGCAACCTTACCCTTGTAACGTGGATCAAGGAGGGTTGCCAGCCAGTATTGGTCCTTCTCCTTGATACCACGAATACGAGGATCCTTACGCAGGCTTTGCAGGATCAGGGAGGCCATGCAGCGTAGGTTTGCTGAGGCATTCGGTCCGGAGTCCTCTGGGTCACTAAGAACGACATGGTCCGCAGCCACCTCCTCCCAGCCACGTACAAGTCCATGTGTTTCTTGGGACTGATCCCTTAAAGACTGCTGCTGATGCTGAGTGCCAGGCTCCACCTCCATACTGACACAATCTTCCTCCTCCTCCTCTTCCTCCTCGTCCTCTTCCTGTGTGATCGGCGGGCACGCAGGAACACTGTCTGGATAAAGGGGGCCTTGAGAGCTAAGGAAGTCCTCCTCTTCCTGCCTCTGTTCTGCCTCAAGTGCCCTGTCCATTATTCCACGCAGCGTGTGCTCCAACAGGTGGACAAGGGGGACAGTGTCACTGATGCATGCACTGTCACTGCTCACCATCCTCGTGGCCTCCTCGAATGGTGACAGGACAGTGCATGCATCCCTGATCATGGCCCACTGGCGTGGGGAAAAAAAAACAAGCTCCCCTGACCCTGTCCTGGTGCCATAGTCGCACAGGTACTCATTGATGGCCCTCTGCTGCGTGTGCAGCCGCTGCAGCATGGCCAACGTTGAGTTCCACCTGGTGGGCATGTCACAGATTAGGCGGTTCTTGGGCAGGTTAAACTCCTTTTGGAGGTCCGTCAGCCGAGCACTGGCATTATATGACCGGCGGAAATGCACACAGACTTTCCTGGCCTGCCTCAGGACATTCTGTAAGCCCGGGTACCTGCCCAAGAACCGCTGCACCACCAAGTTAAGGACGTGAGCCAAACAGGGCACATGGGTCATTTGTCCCTGTCGGAGGGCAGAGAGGAGGTTGGTGCCATTGTTGCAAACCACCATTCCTGCCTTAAGTTGGCGTGGCGTCAACCACCTCTGAACCTGCCCCTGCAGAGCTGACAGAACCTCTGCCCCAGTGTGGCTCCTGTCCCCCAAGCACACCAGCTCAAGCACCGCATGGCATCTTTTGGCCTGCGTACTTGCGTAGCCCCTTGAACGACTACGGAGCACCGCTGGTTCCGAGGAAGAGGCCATGGAGGAAGAAGAAGAGGAGGGGGTGGAGGAGAGAGGTGTGTCACAATCAGCATTTTGGAGGCGTGGTGGCGGAACAACCTCCAACACTACTGCACCTTGTCCTGCATCCTTCCCAGCTGCCAGCAGAGTCACCCAATGCGCCGTGAAACTTAGGTAACGTCCCTGTCCATGCCTGCTGGACCATGAGTCAGCGGTAATATGCACCTTACCGCTGACCGCCCTGTCCAGCGAGGCATGGACATTGCCTTCCACATGCCGGTAGAGAGCCGGAATCGCCTTCCGTGAGAAAAAGTGGCGTTTGGGTACCTGCCACTGAGGAACCGCACATTCCACAAACTCACGGAAGGGGGCAGAGTCTACCAACTGAAAAGGCAGCAGTTGAAGTGCTAGCAATTTTGCCAAGCTAGCATTCAACCGCTGGGCATGTGGATGGCTGGGAGCAAACTTCTTTCGGCGGTGCAGCAGCTGGGGCAGGGAAATTTGCCTGGTACAATCTGACGTCGGTGTACCAAAAGCAGATTGCCCACAAGTACTTGGCTGTGACACACCTAATTCTACACCTTCATTCCTCTCACTGCAGGTCTCAGAGAGGACTGAAGGTCTAGTGGGGTTGGAAATCTCAGCTGATGAGGAGCAAGGAGAGATCCTCTTTGTTCTTTGGTGTGGGTCTTTTAGATACGCTTGCCAACGAACTGCATGGCAGGTCAACATATGTCTGGTCAAGCATGTGGTACCCAAGCGGGAGATGTTTTGGCCACGCGAGATACGCTTGAGACATATGTTGCAAATAGCAGCGGTGCGATCTGATGCACTCGTCTCAAAAAAGGCCCACACCAAAGAACTTTTTGAATAACGCGCAGAGACTGCAGCGCCCTGCACATGTGGAGCTTTGGGGTGTGATGCAGTCAATGTGCTGCCCTTAGGCTGGCCCCTGGAGGGCATCCTGCCTCGTTGGTGATGTGCTGCCGCCTCCTCCTCCTCCTCCTCCTCCTCCTCCTCTCTCCTATCAGGCACCCACGTTGAGTCAGTGACCTCATCATCCCCTCCCTCCTCATCACTGGAGCAAACCTGGCAGTATGCTGCAGCAGGGGGAGCATGACTGCCAGATTGCTGTCCTTCTTGGGCACCCCCTCTGTCCGCGCTCATGTTACTGCCTTCATCGAGCTCAGTATCGTCATCAGAGCCTTCCAAACGCTGGGCATCCTCCTGGAGCATGTACCCAACACTGTGGTCAAACAGTTCGAGGGAATTCCTCATGAGGACATGGTGGAGCTAGGGAAGGAGTCACTGATGACATTGAGCTGAGGGAAGAGGCCGCTGCTTTGCCAGACAAAGCACCCTGGGCATGGGTGAGAGAGGATGAGGAGGATGAGGACGGCTTGGTCATCCACTCGACCAAGTCTTCCGCATGTTGCGGCTCAACACGGCCAGCTGCCGAAAAAAAGGCCAAGCGTGTCCCATGGCCACGTGCTGATGAGGATGCACCGTCTCCACGATCAGCACTAGACACAGAGCCTGCTTGCCCTCTCTTATTGGCTTGTGACTGTCTGCCTCTCCTTCTTGGTCTTCCAGACATACTAATGGCCTGTAGCTGCACTAAGCTGGGATAGAACACCTGTAATTTTCTTCAAGTAGCTTTATATACTGTAACCAGACAAGCCTGCCTGTCAGTAGGAAGATAACAGGAACGGATCTAGCTGAACACTGTGAGCAGGACGCACTGTACTAAATGTAAATAGTCTAGCTGCCTGACCGTGGTACTAATAGGATCAAATAGAACACCTGTAATTTTCTTCAGGTAGCTTTATATACTGTAACCAGACAAGCCTGCCTGTCAGTAGGAATTTAACAGGAACGGATCTAGCTGAACACTGTGAGCAGGACGCACTGCACTAAATGTAAATAGTCTAGAAGATAACAGGAACGGATCTAGCTGAACACTGTGAGCAGGACGCACTGCACTAAATGTAAATAGTCTAGAAGATAACAGGAACGGATCTAGCTGAACACTGTGAGCAGGACGCACTGCACTAAATGTAAATAGTCTAGAAGATAACAGGAACCGATCTAGCTGAACACTGTGAGCAGGACGCACTGCACTAAATGTAAATAGCAGGAACGGATCTAGCTGAACACTGTGAGCAGGACGCACTGCACTAAATGTAAATAGTCTAGAAGATAACAGGAACGGATCTAGCTGAACACTGTGAGCAGGACGCACTGCACTAAATGTAAATAGCAGGAACGGCTCTAGCTGAACACTGTGCGCAGGACGCACTGCACTAAATGTAAATAGCAGGAACGGATCTAGCTGAACACTGTGAGCAGGACGCACTGCACTAAATGTAAATAGCAGGAACGGATCTAGCTGAACACTGTGAGCAGGACGCACTGCACTAAATGTAAATAGCAGGAACGGATCTAGCTGAACACTGTGAGCAGGACGCACTGCACTAAATGTAAATAGCAGGAACGGATCTAGCTGAACACTGTGAGCAGGACGCACTGCACTAAATGTAAATAGCAGGAACGGATCTAGCTGAACACTGTGAGCAGGACGCACTGCACTAAATGTAAATAGCAGGAACGGATCTAGCTGAACACTGTGAGCAGGACGCACTGCACTAAATGTAAATAGCAGGAACGGATCTAGCTGAACACTGTGAGCAGGACGCACTGCACTAAATGTAAATAGCAGGAACGGAACTAGCTGAACACTGTGAGCAGGACGCACTGCACTAAATGTAAATAGCAGGAACGGATCTAGCTGAACACTGTGAGCAGGACGCACTGCACTAAATGTAAATTGCAGGAACGGATCTAGCTGAACACTGTGAGCAGGACGCACTGCACTAAATGTAAATAGTCTAGAAGATAACAGGAACGGATCTAGCTGAACACTGTGAGCAGGACGCACTGCACTAAATGTAAATAGCAGGAACGGATCTAGCTGAACACTGTGAGCAGGACGCACTGCACTAAATGTAAATAGTCTAGAAGATAACAGGAACGGATCTAGCTGAACACTGTGAGCAGGACGCACTGCACTAAATGTAAATAGCAGGAACGGCTCTAGCTGAACACTGTGCGCAGGACGCACTGCACTAAATGTAAATAGCAGGAACGGATCTAGCTGAACACTGTGAGCAGGACGCACTGCACTAAATGTAAATAGCAGGAACGGATCTAGCTGAACACTGTGAGCAGGACGCACTGCACTAAATGTAAATAGCAGGAACGGATCTAGCTGAACACTGTGAGCAGGACGCACTGCACTAAATGTAAATAGCAGGAACGGATCTAGCTGAACACTGTGAGCAGGACGCACTGCACTAAATGTAAATAGCAGGAACGGATCTAGCTGAACACTGTGAGCAGGACGCACTGCACTAAATGTAAATTGCAGGAACGGATCTAGCTGAACACTGTGAGCAGGACGCACTGCACTAAATGTAAATAGTCTAGAAGATAACAGGAACGGATCTAGCTGAACACTGTGAGCAGGACGCACTGCACTAAATGTAAATAGCAGGAACGGATCTAGCTGAACACTGTGAGCAGGACGCACTGCATTAAATGTAAATAGTCTAGATAGAAGATAACAGGAACGGATCTAGCTAAACTGAATACAGTGTATATATATATATGCAACACCTGGGATGCATATATATACACAATACACTGTAAGTGCAGCTAACTGACTGACTGTTCTGCCTAATCTATCTAACTCAAATCAAATGACACTGTCTCTCTCTCTCTCTATCTCTCAGCACACCGGAACACACACTACACAGGGCCGCCGTGCAGGCGGCCTTATATAGTGTGGGGTGTGTACTAAATCCCCTGAGCCATAATTGGCCAAAGCCACCCTGGCTTTGGCCAATTACAGCTCTCTCTACTGACGGCGCTGTGATTGGCCAAGCATGCGGGTCATAGTGCATGCTTGGCCAATCATCAGCCAGCAATGCACTGCGATGCCGCAGTGAATTATGGGCCGTGACGCGCCACACGAATTTAGCGCGAACGGCCCATAACGTTCGCAATTCGGCGAACGATCGAACAGCCGATGTTCGAGTCGAACATGGGTTCGACTCGAACACGAAGCTCATCCCTAGTTATTATTATTATTATTATTATTATATTGATATTAATGATTCATTATTATTATTGGAAATTCAGCTTATATTATGATTATATTATAATTATTACAATGTTTTATATTATAATTAATAATGACATAATTTATTATTAATTATTATGATTAAATGTGTTTATATATTTATCTTTACTAATAAATACAGAACCAATTCAATGGAGTATAAATTGGTTGCAGCCCTTTACTATTGGGCGTCGCGATTGACGATGGATTTACATCAGGGGGAGAGGCGCTGTTTTTTTTTTTTTTTTTTTTTTTTTTTTAATAAAGGAATTGTCTCTGTGTTTTTATTACTTTTTGACACTTTTTTATGAATGGGTAGGGGTACAATGTACCCCATAATCATTCACATAGGGGGGGGCCCCCTTGTTAAATTGGGCTTCCAGACTCCGATAAGCCCCCTGCCCACACACCTAAACAACCACAGCCCAGGGTTGTGGGGATGAGGCCCTAGTCCACTCCCTATCAACATGGGGACAAGGTGCTTTGGGGTGGGGGGCAGAGCCCCTCCTACCTCAAAGCACCCACCCCCCCATGTTGAAGGCATGTGGACTGGTATGGTTCTGAGGGGGAGGGGGGCTCTTGCTCATTTCCTGCCAGGCTGCGTGCTCGGATAAGGGTCTGGTATGTATTTTGGGGGGGGGGCCCACGCTGTTTTTTTTTTTTGCCGTAGATAAGGGCCTGGAATGAACTGGGGGGGAACCCCACGCCATTTTTTTTTTTTACATTTTTGTATTGCCATCAATGGTTTTGTAATGCCAGCAATTTAAATGTCATTACATGCATTTTTTTTCTTTATAAATGTCAGTTTTGCTGCAGCAAGTTCTATACATGCTACAGATGCGCCACTTTACAGGCAGACTAAGGGGACCCCCCAGGCACTATATTTAAAGGGATTCTTCATTTTTATTGTTGTACTTTAAGCATCATTAAAATCACTGCTTCTATAAAAACAATCTTTAAAAAAAAAATATAGCATTGTTACAGGTCCCCCAGGGCAGTACTCGGACCCCCATACCCTTTTTATGGCCAATTACTTGCATATAAGCCTTCAAAACGGGGACTTTTGATTTTTCAAGTTTGGGTCCCATAGACTTTAAAGTGGTTGTAAACCCTTTACAACCACTTTATACTACAGGCAAGCCTATAATAAGGCTTACCCGTAGCTACTCTGGATATCTCCTAAACCTGCATGGTTTAGGAGATATCCCTGTATTTGCATGTGCCGACGTCATTGGCACATGCACACTTAAGCAAACTGAAGCAATGGCGCGTACGTGGCATGGCTTCAATCTCAGGTAAGCAATTCATAATGAGCTAGTATGCTATGCATACTAGCTCATTATGGCTTTGTCTTGCAGGTTTTTTTTTCTAGGATTTTTTAAAAATGGGTTTACAACCACTTTAATAGGGTTTGCCGTTCGGGTCAGAACTTTTTCTCTGTTCTGGAGTTCTGTTGTGAACTGAACGGGGGGTGTTTGACCCATCTCTAATAAAGAAGCACATTTATAAAGCAGTGAATCTGACATTGACCAAACTTTCACTGTAGGTGAATCTTCCAGGTGAATGTATTTTATATGATGGTGGTTTATTCCCCACCAATAAATGTTTTGGTGAAAATCACATGTACTGTTTTATAAAGTATATATATAGGGCCGTACTTAAGGCAGGGCAAAAGGGGCAGCTGCCCTCGGCCCCATCATTGTTGTGGGGCCCAAATCAGCTGCCTCATACTTGTCATCTATCCCAGTTTAAATTTTCTTGTCCCTTGAAGTTTTAGTCCTGTGCTGTGTCCTGATATCTCAGTGTAAAGTTCTGTTACTAATGCAGTCCAGCTTTGCCCTATTGTTGTGTACAGAGGACTCACCTGCAGAGCCGGTGTTTACATGTAAATAACCAAAATTCATATGTAAATAGCTGCAGATTGGCGGCATTGATATGTAAATAGAGGCGGTATTTATATGTATATCATGCCCCCCTGAGGTCGTACCTACCATCACCTATACTGAATGCTGCCCCCTGGGGAGGTAATGGGGCATGCTTGCAAGTCTTGCCTACAACTGTGGTCATTAAGCCTAACATCAGCCTGTTCTGCAAAGGTAAGCAAATTGGAGGTGGAACCCTTCTTCAAAATGACATGGAGCCACAGCACCCTGAATTTTGATGCATGTGAATACGCACATCTCAGCAGATGGGTGAGGGTGTCATTAACAATTAATGGCACTGCTGTGTATTTGCTAAAGGGCGGCACGTTTCTGTGGTGTCAGGAAAGCAATTTTTTTCTGTGCAAACCTACTCATTACATTGGGGCTTGGTGTAGAATCCTTTCATTCACACTAGTGGCCAGTGTGAAGGCCCCCCTCACATTAGTGGTCAGTGTAAATCCCTCTTTACATTGGTGGTTCCTGCGAATGCTCCTATTAGAATAGTGGTCAGTGTAAATACCCATTACATTGGTGGTCAGTGTTAATCCCTCTTTACATTGGTGGTTCCTGCGAATAATCCTATTACAATAGTGGTCAGTGTAAATCCCCATTACATTGGTGGTCAGTGTTAATCCCTCTTTACATTGGTGGTTCCTGCGAATAATCCTATTACAATAGTGGTCAGTGTAAATCCCCATTACATTGGTGGTCAGTGTAAATCCCTCTTTACATTGGTGGTTCCTGTGAATGCTCCTATTACAATAGTGGTCAGTGTAAATCCCAATTACATGGGTGGTCAGTGTAGAAACTCCTCTTTATATTGGTAATCCGCAAAAAAATCCAAACTTGCATTTGTGGTCAGTTTCATATCCTCAGTTACATTGGTGGTCCATGTAGAAGCCCCCTTTAAATTGTTGGTGAGTGTAAATCCCCCCTTACATTGGTGGCCAGTGTAGAAATCCCCTTTATTGTCTGTTGATTTAAAATCCCCCATTACATTGGTTGTCAGTGTAAATTCTTCATTACATTGGTGATCAGTGTACTTTTCCCTTTACATTGGTGGTAAGTGCAGAATTGCCCTTACACTGGTGGTCAGTGTAAATCCCCCTTTACATTGCTGGTCAGTGTAAATTCCCTCTAACATTGGTGGTCGGTGTAGAAGTGTCACCTTACATTGGTGGTCAGTACAAATCTCCTTGACAATGGTTGTCAGTGTAAATTCCCCCTTACATGGAGGTCATTGTATATTCCCCCTTACACTGGTGGTTGGTGTAAATAAATGCTCCTATTACATTGGTGTCAGTGTAGAAATCCCTCTTTATATAGGTGGGTGGCGTAAAATCCCATATTACATGGTGGTCAGTGCAAATTCCCCCTCACATTGGTGGTCATTGTGAATTCCCCATCGCATTGGTGATCATTGTAGAATCCCCCACTATATACTTGCTAAAGATTTTCAGCTTTGCTCTACATGATTCAGAATTTGCCACAGTGTACTGCCACCTAACTAATCCCATCCCCCCACCACTGCCACTGATCCCATCAACCCCCCAGCATTACCACTGATTCCAGGAGTCCTAGGATCCCTAGGACTTTTCTGTCTATTGATGGGTCCCCTCACCTCCCTAGTTCCTGGTGTGCAGGCAGTGAGGAGATAATGTGCTGTAACCTTTAGCAACCAATCAGTGAGCAGTAATGATATGCAGTAACCTCTAGCAACCAATTAGTGAGCAGTAATGATATGTAGTAACCTCTAGCAACCAATTAGTGAGTGGTAAGGATGTCCAGTAACCTCTAACAACCAATCAGTGAACAGTAATGGTGTACAGTAATCTCTAGCAACCAATCAACAAGCAGAAGTCATGTGCTGTAACCTCTAGCAACCAGTCAGTGAGCGGTAATGATAGACTGTAATCTCTGGCAACCAATCGCAATCCCTGCCTGATCTGATTTAGTAAACTGCTATTTTTTGTACAGCAGGTGGAGAACGAAATTGCATTGATGGGGAAAGGGGGGTGGGGGCAAGAAAATGTTTGCCCAGGGTCCAATCAATATTAAAGACAGCCCTGTGTATATATACCCAAACGTTTTGCAGTATTAGTATGGAAAGGTATAAGAATGTCAGGTTTTAATTCCTACAGTAGCTTAAATCATAGAAATATAGAGAGAGGCACCAAACCAAAATTGAATTAAAAAAAGTCTAAGATAGATTTAATTGTTGGTAAAAACAGGCAACGCGTTTTAGCGGCAGAACCCTCCCCCTTCATTAGGGTTCAACACAGGATAAAACTTGGATGGACTTTGACTTCACAGATCTATATAAGAACCAATAAGACATCTGCGGTTCCTTTAGTTCTGAATTAAAATTCGGACGAATTTTCATTTTTTCAGAAATTCGGATGTATAGGAAAAAAGCAACAGAATAGAATAGAATAGAATAGAAAGAATATAACCATCTTCCGAAATTCTAATTTCAAATAGAATAAATTTGAATAGAAAGAATAGAATAGAAAATAAAAATAATAGAATAGAAAAGAATAGAATAGAATAAACCAATAAAAAAATAATACAATTAAAAAACAATAGCATAGAATGTAATAGAATAGAATAGGAAGAATATAAACATTTCCCAAAATTCAAATAGAATCAATTCAAATTTGAATAGAATAGAAAGGAATAGATTAGAACAGGAAATGGTTTTATTCATTCTATTCTATTCTGTTGTTTTTTCCCTAATCAAAAGTGTCCATTTTGAAGGCTTATATGCAAGTAATTGGGCATACAATGGTTATAGGGGTCCGGGTCCTGCCCTGGAGGGACATGTATTAATAAAAAAAAAGTTTGTGAAAAACTTCATTTTTAAATGAGCAGTGAGTTTTTGGATTTTTAAAGTGAAAGCATAAAAATGAAAGATTCCTTCCAATATAGTGCCTGGGGGGTCCCCTTAGTCTACCTGTAAAGTGGCAGATCTGTACCATGTATAGAACCTGCTGCAGCAATAATTGCATTTATAAAGCAATGTTGTAAAAAATTGCAATGATATGCACCTGTTAGGAGGAAGAACTTATGCTCAGGCCGAACCGTTCACCCATCCCTACTGAGCAGCCCTTCCCTTGTTTGTTGTACAACCCTCAATTCCAAAAAAAAGTTGGGACGCTGCGCAAAATCTTCATAAAAACAGAATGCAATGATTTATAAATCTCATAAACCCATATTTTATTCACAATATGAAATAGAAAACATATTGAACGTTTAAATTGAGAAAATGGACTATTTGAAGAAGAAAATAAGGTAATTTTGAAGTTGATGGCAGCAACAAGTCTCAAAAATGTTGGGGCGGGGCCATGTTTAGCATGGTGTAGCATCCCCTCTTCTTTCACCAACACTCTGTAAACGTCTAGGAGACCAATTACTGGAGTTTAGGGTCTTTGTGTGTATTTTTTGTTTTAAGATGAGCCAAATGTTTTCGATCAGTGAAAGGTCTGGACTGCAGGCAAGCAAGGTAAGCACCCGGACTCCTCCCAGGTTGGTTAAGCACCCGTTAATCATGATGACCAACATTAACCAATAGTGGGTAGGTGGGACAACTTTCTTCTCTTGTAGATCTGCCAAAAAGAACTCCTATCAGCCCATGCAAAGTCCTACCCTGTGACTCCACCCTGTCACCTGACCCTCAACCTCCAATAAAATAAGACTTGCATTTTTCTTCTAACATTTAACCCTTCCTGGAGACTATTCCTCCTCCTAGTCTTGCAGCCCCTTCATGAATTTCCCCTGGGTTTTCTTCTCTGACCGAAGTCATGTTCCTGCTTTATTTCAAATTCATATTCCTGAGATGAAATTTGGGATGTGATGGTCCAGAAAGGTCCGAGGGGATTCAATCTGGAAGGGACTGGTCAGCGGTCTCTGTGTCAACTCAGGGTGTCTACTGGAAAAGCAAAGAGGGAGGCGGGAGAACCCTTGGGCTCCATTCACACCTGGGCGTTTCTGGAATGCGTGGCAAAGCCACAGAATGTGTGCATTTTGCCGTGCATTTCAGAAACGCGCTGCATATGTCTCGCTTTTGGTGCCATTAATTGTTAATGGTATTTCAAGTGCCTGTAGCAGACGTGCGTTTTTTCACACAGAAAACACGCTATGAACATGTCAAAAAACGCGCCACGCTCTGCTCCAAAAAATGTTTTGGGGCATTTGATAGGTGTAGGGCAGCCCATTTATGTGAATAGGCTGCCCTATGCGTGACAAGCAGAAATGCTTCAAAACGCATGTGGGAATGCGAATTCCCGCTACGCTCGGATGTGAAAGGGGCCTTAGTTGTTAGTGTAGTTAGTTCAGAGATGATTATTATCTTGAAAGGTTCATCAATAGGATAAAGAGAATAATGGAGAATAACTTATATCTGTTGAGGTTGTGGTCACCCTATGAGGTGGGAGGGGAGTGGAACCAAGGGCTGGTGCTCAGAGGTGGGTAGGGAGTGGAACCAAGGGCTGGTGCTCAGAGGTGGGTAGGGAGTGGAACCAAGGGCTGGTGCTCAGAGGTGGGTAGGGAGTGGAACCAAGGGCTGGTGCTCAGAGGTGGGTAGGGGGCAAAGACAAGGGGTGATTAGAAAGGTACCTGTACCTATTCCGAGTATAAAAGCCCTGCCTATAACTGTGGTCACCCTATGGCTACGGTCAGCCTATTGGGCAAAGACGTGCAACCTTTAGTATGGCAGGTGGAGAAAGCCCTGTCTCCAAGCAGGATGAAAAATGGTCTCAGAAGCCCTTCTGCACGTCGCCTCCTGAATATGCCAGACGTCATTCCATCACCCTCAACTGCGGAAGTGACAAGCCACAGAACACCTTTTTTTGTGAAATAAAGCAATTCAACCTTCATTAACCGCTTGCCAACCACACCGATGTATGTCGGCAGAATGGCACTGGCAGGCAAAAGGGCATACAGGTACGTCCCCTTTGAGAAGCGGTGTGGTGAGCGCGTGCACGCCCGCCATGGTCTCCGTGACCGAGGGTCCCGCGGACTCGATGTCCACCGGGTGTCTGCGATTGTGTCACGGGGGGGAACGTATGTAAACAAAGCATTCCCCGTTCTGCCTAGTGACAGGACAGTGATCTACTGCTCTCTGTGATCGAGATCAATGATCACTGTCCTGTGTGTTCAAGCCCAGCCCCCTCACAGTTAGAATCACTCCCTAGGACACACTTAACCCCTTCACCGCCCCCTAGTGTTTAACCCCTTCCATGCCAGTGTCATTTACACAGGAATCAATGCATTTTTATAGCACTGATCGCTGTATAAATGACCATGGTCCCAAAAATGTGTCAAAAGTGTCCGATGTGTCCGCCATAATGTCGCAGTCCCGACAAAAATCGCAGATCGCCGCCATTACTAGTAAAAAAAAAATATTAAAAATAAAAATGCCATAAAACTATCCCCTATTTTGTAGACGCTATAAATTTTGTGCAAACCAATCAATATACGCCTATTGCGATTTTCTTTTACCAAAAATATGTAGAAGAATACATATCGGCCTAAACTGAGGAAAAAAAATGTTTTTCTATATATTTTTGGGTGGATATTTATTATAGCAAAAACTAAAAAATACTGCGTTTTGTTTTTGTTTTTTTCAAAATTGTCGCTCTTTTTTTGTTTATAGTGCAAAACATAAAAACCGCAGAGATGATCAAATACCACCAAAAGAAATCTCTATTTATGGGGAAAAAAAGACGTCAAATTTGTTTGGAAGCAACGTCACACAACCGCGCAATTGTCAGTTAAAGCGACGCAGTGCCGCAGTGATTAAACCAGATGACTCCGACCCATCCTTAGACATATGACAACGGGCTCCTCCGCCAATCAGACCACCGACAGGCTTTTTTTTTTTGGACCTCTTTTATCTCACATATTACTAAGATGCCTCTCTAGAATATCTGAACAAATAAACACAAATTTGCCACAATGTATGTTTTTTTTTTATATTGACAAATGTATCCAATAATTAGGACAGGAGCTAAAATGATCACATTGTCCCGCTATGCAACCCTAACCAAGACAGAGGGGGAAGATGGTTGGATGAACAGAAATATATCAAGTATGAAGTCAATTGTCTCTGTAGATGGCCTCCAGCGTCTCCGAGTCGGATGAAGTGGGAGATACTTAACGCCGAGCCGGGATCTATGTTTTCACAAGCGATGGCGGTTTGATCCATATTACCTGGACAGTAAATTGAGATGGTATTACCGGGCCTTAATCAATAGAGTGAATGAATCATCGCCCTCTATTACATGTTAATGTGCGTGACTCCATCACACCTCGGTGGGAGCAATCACACCTTATCATTGCTATACAATTATTTAAAATGATTTGCAGATACGGAGGGTGCGTGCCATGGCAAATAATGACTGGATAAAATAATGATTATAAAATGTTAACGGCTGTCTCTCTTCTCTGTGAGGAATTGGGACGTCTGCATCTTATAGGATCATCCCTACTGTAGGAGAGACAGAAAAATTGTGGGAATATTAAACCGGCCACAAGAGGGCAACATTGTACTGGATATTGAATTTTTTATTTTTTTTTTCCCGCAGCCAAAAACCGGTCAACCTGAAAAATTTTACAAAAACCAGTTGTAGCTCTTTTCTCTGCTTAGACATAAATAGAAAATCTTATTTGTCAGATGTAGTGCTGAAACAAACAGAGGTTATGCAAAGTACAGTGGGCAGTAAAGCCGAATGACTACAAAAGGTATAGGCATGTCTCCGGGCCATCACTAATCCAAAACCACCTTATTTAAGAACTGTCAGATGGAAGAGCAGGCACATGGTGGTTAGACTTCATCGCAGGCGGAGCCACTCATTCACATAGGTGGGGGGCCTGGATCTGGGGGCCCCCTTGTTAAAGCCACCTGCCCGCCGACCCCCAAAACCACAGCCCAGAGTTGTCGGGAAGATTCCCTTTCCCCATCAACATGGGGACAAGGGGCATTAGGGTGGGGGGGGGCCGAAAGCCCCCCCCATGTTGAGTGTATGTGGCCTGGTATGGTTTGTGGGGGGTGCTCACTTGCCCCCCCCCATTTGCTGACCTGCCAGGCTGTATGCTCAGATTAGGGTCTTGTATGGATTTTAAGGGTGACCCCATGCTGTTTTGTTTTTATTTTGGTGTGGGGTTCCCCCTAAAATCCATACCAGGCCCCCATAGGGCCTGGTATGGAGGGGGGGGGACCCCACGCCGTGTTTTTAACAATTATGCATTATCAGCAATGGCATTGTATTGCCGGCAATTTAAATGTAATTTTTTGTTCTTTATAAATGACAGTTTTGCTGCAGCAGGTTCTATACATGGTACAGATGCACCACTTTACAGGCAGACTAAGGAGACCCCCCCCCCTCCCCCGGCACTATATTTAAAGGATTTTTTTCATTTTTATTGTTTCACTTTAAGCATCGTTAAAACTGCTCCTGTAAAAATGATCTTTTAAATTTTTTTTTTTTAAATAGCATTGATACATATCCCCTAGGGAAGGACCCCCATACCCATTTTATGGCCAATAACTTGCATATAAAATGGGGACTTTTGATTTTTCAAATTTGGGTCCCATAGACTTTAATGGGGTTCAGGGTTCGGGTCTGAACTTTTGCGATGTTTGAAAGTTCTGGCGCGAACCGAAAGGGTTCGGCCCATATCTATGGAAAACAAAAAAACCTTCTCTTTTCAGGTCCACTGTCGGCGCTCCTGGCTCCTCCTCCTTGAATTGTGCCCCCAGAGCAAGCAGCTTGCAATGGGGGCACTGGTGCGTGCTCCCTTCTGAGCCTGGCTCTATGAGTCCATAAGACACATAGGAGGTATATAGGAGGGGGGGACTTGTGTGGGGGGAGATATATAGGTGGGGGAGACTTGTGTGCGGGAGATATATAGGGGGGACTTGTGTGCTGGAGATATATAGGAGGGGGGACTTGTGTGGGGGAGATATGTAGGGGGGGGGGTCTTGTGTGGGGGGGATATATAGGAGCGGGGAGTTCTGTGGGGGGAGATATGTAAGAGGGGGGGACTTGTGTGGGGGAGATATGTAGGAGGGGGGTCTTGTGTGGGGGTGATATGCAGGAGGGGGGTCTTGTGTGGGGGTGATATGTAGGAGGGGGGTCTTGTGTAAGGAAGGTATATAGGAGGGGTGACTTCTGTGGGGGAAGCTATATAGGAAGGGGGACTTATGTGGGGGGAGATATATAGGAGGGGGGGACTTGTGTGTGGGGGGGGTTTATAGAAGGGGGGACTTGTGTGGGGGGGGTTTATAGAAGGGGGACCTGTGTGGCGGAGATATATAGGAGGGGGGACTTGTGTGTGGGGAGATATATAGGAGGGGGGGACTTGTGTGCGGGAGATATATAGGAGGGGGGGAGATATATATAGGAGGGGTTTGTGTAGAGCATCTACGGCTATTACTGATGCTCTGGAAGTACTTCTGCGGTTGCCCCACCCATTGGGCGCCATCTGTTATATTCACTATGATGTCATCACAACTTCAGAACTTAAGGATTTCCTTACTTTGGTGTTGGTGGGACACCAAATAACTGTAGTACTGATCCCGTTACATCCACCAGTATTTCTTATTATTCTGTTTTGTGTAATTAGACCCTCCTAAATCATATTTATTACAATATACTGTATAGCTACACTAATGTAGCGCCCTCCTGACCTCCAGCAGCAGGTGGAGTACCCCCAGAGACAGGGAGGGATGAAGGTTCAGCTGGATCTATGGTGAGTAGTGGAGGGTCTGTAAAGCATTTAGAGAAGATCTCTCCTATGTATGCCCAGAGCGGCATTAAAGTCATTGTAAAGCTTTGTTTTGTTTTTTGTGTGTTTAAAATAACAAACATGTCAAACTTACCTCCTCTGCGCAGTTGGTTTTGCACAGAGTCTCCTTTTTGGGGTCCTCCGCATCGCTCCTGGCTCCTCCTCTTCTCGTGCGCCCTGACGGAGAGACGCTTTCTATGGGGGCACCTGTGCGGGCGCTCTCCCGAGTCCTACTGCTGCGTCCATTGACACAGACGGCAGGACTCAGCCCCGGTCCCCCGCCTCCCGTGTCAATGTATTTGGCTGACAGCAATCTAGCCAATGAGGATCCAAGACAGCGGCTGGAGCTGCTGGGCTCCTGCCTGTCGCTGGAACGATCGGGTTCAGGTGAGAAAAAGGGGGGCTATTGGGGGGGGTGCTGCAGCACAAAAGGTTTTTCACCTTCGTACATTCTAAAAACCATGAGGGTTTACAACCCCATGGCGCCAATGCCTCCCAGGCCTTTAAGGAGTTGCGAAAGATGCGGAGAGGCGGAGTGGGGTTTATGATCATGTGACTGGCTGTGATCGGCTGCCATAGTGGTCACATGATCAGATCACAAAGCTTCGGTTAGCTGCCGGTAACTGTGTCGAGAGCGCGCAGGCTGGCAAAGCTGGTTTTGCAATACTGCGCGCAAACATGCGGCCGCTCGGTGCCGAGGGCCACCCGCTGAGAGGCCAGTTGGCACCAAGAGGTTAAACCCAAAAATGTCCTATACTGCAGCTTACTAATCATTAGATATGGCAGCTGCATTCGTTTTTCTTTTTTTTAGGGCTTTTTCCGTTCTGTTTTAACACTGACTAGTAACTTGCCTCCTGTATTACAGCGCCCCCCCCACACTCTGGATGAAGGAGCACAGGGGGCACCTTTGGAGAGCAGCATTGTTAGTCTGGGGGGGAGGGGGAGAAACCCTTGTTGGGGATCACAGAGGTCGGATGTTTCTTGTGGTTGGTGATCAGGTTTGCTCACATCTCAGGAGGGATTTTGGTCCTCTCTTCTTTACAGACCTTCTCTAAATCCTTAAGGTTTCTTGGCAACTCGAAGTTTCAGCTCCCTCCATAAATTTTCTAAAGGATTAAGGTCTGGAGACTGGCTAGGCCATAGTTGCCAACATTGGAAAAAAAGTTTTAGGGACACTTTTTTGGCTGTAGGCAGAGTCTTGTTATAATTAGGGGGCGGGGCATGCACTAGTGGGTGTGGCACAGGAAAACAGAGAAAATGCAGCAGCGGAAAATGGGCGTGGTTTACGCGAAATAGTGTCTTAAATGGGCATGGCTCAAAGGTGGGTGTGGTTAGAGTCTGAGATGAATGAGGGATGGAGAGGGAAAGGGGGGGGAGAGGGATGGAGGGACAGCAGGCCCAGATCCTACACAACAATAGAAATATGTGTATTCTAGAAAGTTTAACAATCAGCAGATAAAGATACTCCAAACACCTGGTGTTAGCACTTCATTCATCCCGGCACCATGGTTGTTATGGTGTCAGGATGATTGAAGCGCATTATTTCTATTATTACTATTGTAATATAAAATGAAATCATTCAACTCACCATAATGCTGAATCAGTGGGTGCCCTGAGCGTGTCACTAGCCACGTCTCCTGCCACCAGCCGTCCGTCCTTGCATCAGGTGTCCCAGCAGAGTCCGTCCTTGCATCAGGTGCCCCCAGCAGAGCCCCCCTTACATCAGATGTCCCCAGCGGAGCCCCCCCTTACATCAGATGTCCCCAGCGGAGCCCCCCTCACATCAGGAGTCCCCAGCGGAGCCCCCCTTCACATCAGGAGTCCCCAGCGGAGCCCCCCCTCACATCAGGAGTCCCCAGCGGAGCCCCCCCTTACATCAGGAGTCCCCAGCGGAGCCCCCCTCGCATCAGGAGTCCCCAGCGGAGCCCCCCTCGCATCAGGAGTCCCCAGCGGAGCCCCCCTCGCATCAGGAGTCCTTAGCGGAACCCCCCTCACATCAGGAGTCCCCAGCGGAGCCCCCCTCACATCAGGAGTCCTTAGCGGAACCCCCCTCACATCAGGAGTCCCCAGCGGAGCCCCCCTCACATCAGGAGTCCCCAGCGGAGCTCCCCTCACATCAGGAGTCCCCAGCGGAGCCCCCCTTAAATCAGGAGTCCCCAGCGGCAGCGGGCCGGGGGGTAGGCGGGGCGAGACGGAGGGTGGGCTGCGACGGACTCATTACATCTCTAATAATACACAGCGCCCATTATCCTCCCTTGTACAAGCATTACTTAGGGCGAATTCAGTGCTGAGCACCAACAAGTTCAAGTTCACTGTGCAGATAAACCCGTCCCTCTCCCGCAGATAATCAGTGAGACTTTGAGCACCGTGCCCACAGCTCTATGTCTGTACATACCGCTCTGCCCTACCAGTGCCAGCTCACCTGCCCGGTGGTGCTCATGTCTCACGTTGTACTCCGACATTGTGCCTGGACTCTGCCAGAACTTGCCCTCCCACTCTTATCCCACTAGATGAGGTGCTATCCAGTGGCAGTCTCCGTGTGAGTGCGCCCCCTGCCGCACGGAAGGACCCGAGCAGATCATGCACGATGCTTCCTAGAATAACATCCAGCCCGGGGGGGTAGGCGGGGCTAGGCGGAGCAGGGCGGAGGGTGGGCGGCGACGCAGGAGCCTCGTCTAGCCCCCCCAGCCCTCTTCCTGGTCTTCTTAAAAATGGCGGCCGGCGGAGACTATGTTTCCGCCGGCCGCTGACCTCTAGCGGCGGAGAAAATCCGTGAGGAACCGGATTTCTCTGGACATTTCTCGGGAAACAAATAAATCGGGAATAGAGTCTAAATCCCGGGAATGTCCGGGGAAATCCGGGACAGTTGGTAAGTATGCTAGGCCACTCCATGACCTTAATGGGTTTCTTCTTTAGCCACTCCTTTGTTGCCTTGGTGGTATGTTTTGGGTCATTGCCATGCTGGAAGACCCATCCATGACCTATCTTCAGTGTTCTGGATGAGGGAAGAAGGTTCTCATTCAAGATCTTACAATACATGGCCCCGTCCATTGGCCCCCTCAATGCGGCAAAGTCAGCCTGTACCTTTAGCAGAGAAGCAGCCCCAAAGCGTCATGTTTCCACCTCCGTGTGTGACTGTAGGGATGGTGTTCTTAGGGTCATAGTCAGTGTTTTTCTTCCTCCAAATGGGGCGAGTCCCTTTCCTCAAGAAGGAAGCCTAATACCCTGTACACACGATGGAATTCTGCTCAAGCTGTCTTGCCTACACACGGTCACACCAAAGTCCGACTGTCCAGAACGCGGCGACGTACAACACATACGACGGGACTAGAAAAAGGAAGTTCAGTAGCCAGTAGCCAATAACTTCCGTCTCGTACTTCAGAGCATGCGTCGTTTTTGGTACGTCGGAACAGCATACAGACGATCGGTTTTAATTAGTTCTATTGGAAAAATTTAGAACATGTTCACTATCTAAGTCCATCAGAATTTTCAACGGAAAAAGTCCGATGGCACATACACACGGTGGTCGGAAAATACGATGAAGAGCTCCGATCGGACTTTTTCTGACGGACATTCCGCTTGCGTGTACGCGGCATTAGAATTGGTAAGCTGCAGTATAATAAATCTTTGCTTTTGGGTTGAATGCC
The DNA here is from genome assembly GCF_042186555.1 of Aquarana catesbeiana. Taxonomy (NCBI): domain Eukaryota; kingdom Metazoa; phylum Chordata; class Amphibia; order Anura; family Ranidae; genus Aquarana; species Aquarana catesbeiana. Next base: position 5,128,968 of record NC_133326.1, on the reverse strand, counting down.
GCTTTAAGCTTCCATCAGGCACCATACAGTCTCCTCCCGGCGCGCTTCTTTTTTTATTGTTGTATTTTATTTTTTTTTTTTAATATCCATGAAGCTCGGATCCGGGGCTGAGAATTAGATCCATTTAGATGAATCAAACAATAACTCTCTACAGCAATCATGCCTGGCAAGTGCCGGGTTCAGTCTTTGATTTCATCAAAATGGAAATGTGTTTTAAAAAAGCAACAAATAACTCCGGAGGAACCGCCAGAAACTTTATTTGTAAATCAGATCCTGTGTTCTGCCGGATGAGCTCACAATTCCCCCGTTATTGGGGGGGGGGGGGGTACAGGGAGGTAACTGTTTAACTGCTGGGCGCTACACCAACCACGCACGTTCCATCCCCCGTACCCACCCCTCGGTCAATATACTGGGCCACTGATAGTGAGAGATCTGGTCATTTAATGGGTAAATGCCCCCCTGTGCTGTAAAAGCACCCACATATGAGCGCCAATGCTGCGGAGTGCAACACAGCTACAGGTCAGCAGGAGGCGCTGCACAGCCACGGCACAGGTGGAACGCCCCGGAACAGCCCAGCAACTACGTGGACACTCAGTCACAGATCTTAGGCTGCAATACCGGAACCGACCACTGGGTCCCTGTCAGGGCTGGGCTCAGCCCTTCCTTCTCTGAGCTGGCCGCTCAGCTGCCGGCTAATTGCCATCTCCTATCTCTCTCCACAGTTACTCAGCTGTTGATGATATCCTGCTCGTCAGTCCTGCCTACTTAAGCCATCCAGTCCAGAGGATCTCTGCCTTCGCCCTGGTCAACATCACAAGAAACATCTCCTGCGATCCTGTTTAAAGACTTGCTTTGCTGACATCCCTTCTGGCTCCAGATCCTGCTTGCTGTTCGACTATATTGATCCCTGACCTCTGGCTTGTCTGACAGTCCGTTTCGGTTACTGAACTCTGGCTATGTGTTGATCACGTTTGCTCTTTTACTTTTATTATTAAACAAGTGCGATTTAACTGTACTTCTGTCTCAGTCTGTTTTCAAGGTTTCTGATAGTCCCTAAGACCAAAAACAACAAAAATCAGATGATCCTATCTACATACACTTCTCATACGGCGCTGAGAGTGCTGTGATGTGGAAGGATAATTCCTAGAGCTACACTACCCATCCAGCCTCCTGTATTTATTTATACATATTATAACACACAGACCAGATTTGGCCCTCTAAGGTTCTGATGAAGAGGGAAAACCCTTGAAACGCATTGGCCATCATTTGATCATCCCTTGTGTGGATATCACTTCATAATAATCCATCAAGTGTTTAACATTGCTTTTTATTTATATGTATGAATACGTACTGGTCACCCCACAATAGGGATAAAACTTTTTCGCGAAAGGGAGTTTAATAAGACTCGTGGCCACTCATTAAATCTAGAAGAAAAGAGGTTTAACCTTAAACTACGTAGAGGGTTCTTTACTGTAAGAGCGGCAAGGATGTGGAATTCCCTTCCACAGGCGGTGGTCTCAGCGGGGAGCATCGATAGTTTCAAGAAACTATTAGATAATCACCTGAATGACCACAACATACAGGGATATGTAATGTAATACCGACACATAATCACACACATAGGTTGGACTTGATGGACTTGTGTCTTTTTTCATCCTCACCTACTATGTAACTATGTAGTATTACTCTGTTGATAATAAACTCTTTTTTTTATGATTCATGCATCAGGCCACACGCCTTCCTTTTTTCTTTTACATAATGCTGTAAAAGTGATATCAAATCCTCAATTTTTTTGTTAAATTTTTTTTAACCATATACAGTATCTCACAAAAGTAAGTACACCCCTCATTCACATTTTTGTAAATCTTTTCTTCTATCTTTTCATGTGACAACACTGAAGAAATGACACTTTGCTACAATGTAAAGTAGTGAGTGTACAGCTTGTATAACAGTGTAAATTTGCTGTCCCCTCAAAATAACTCAACACACAGCCATTAATGTCTAAACTGCTGGCAACAAAAGTCAGTACACCCCTAAGTGAAAATCTCAAATTGGGCCCAATTAGCCATTTTCCCTCCCCCGGTGTCATGTGACTCGTTAGTGTTACAAGGTCTCAGGTGTGAATGGGGAGCAGGTGTGGTAAATTTGGTGTTATCGCTCTCACTCTCTCATACTGGTCACTGGAAGTTCAACATGGTACCTCATGGCAAAGAACTCTCTGAGGATCTGAAATAAAGAATTGTTGCTCTACATAAAGATGGCCTAGGCTATAAGAAGATTGCCAAGACCCTGAAACTGAGCTGCAGCACGGTGGCCAAGACCATACAGCGGTATAATAGGACAGGTTCCACTCAGAACAGGCCTCGCCATGGTCCACCAAAGAAGAAGTTGAGGTCACGTGCTCAGCGTCATATCCAGAGGTTGTCTTTGGGAAATAGATGTATGAGTGCTGCCAGCATTGCTGCAGAGGTTGTAGGGGTGGGGGATCAGCCTGTCAGTGCTCAGACCATACGCCGCACACTGCATCTAATTGGTCTGCATGGCTGTCGTCCCAGAAGGAAGCCTCTTCTAAAGATGATGCACAAGAAAGACCACAAACAGTTTGCTGAAGACAAGCAGACTATTTTATTACTTACTTACTGATTACTGGAACCATGTCCTGTGGTCTGATGAGACCAAGATAAACGTATTTGGTTCAGATGGTGACAAGCGTGTGTGGGGGCAACCAGGTGAGGAGGACAAAGACAAGTGTGTCTTGTCTACAGTCAAGCATGGTGGTGGGAGTGTCATGGTCTGGGGGCTGCATGAGTGCTGCCGGCACTGGGGGGCTACAGATCATTGAGGGGACCATGAATGCCAACATGTACTGTGATATACTGAAGCAGAGCATGATCCCCTCCCTTCAGAGACTGGACCGCAGGGCAGTATTCCAACATGATAACCACCCCAAACACACCTCCAAGATGACCGCTGCCTTGCTAAAGAAGCTGAGGGTAAAGGTGATGGACTGGCCAAGCATGTCTCCAGACCTAAACCCTATTGATCATCTGTGGGACATCCTCAAATGGAAGGTGGAGGAGCGCAAGGTCTCTAACATCCACCAGCTCTGTGATGTCGTCATGGAGGAGGGGAAGAGGACTCCAGTGACAACCTGTGAAGCTCTGGTGACCTCCATGCCCATTACTAGTAATGGCAAAGATGTGTAATTTTTAGCGGGACTGCGACATTGCGGCGGACAGATCGGACACTTTTGACACTTTTTTGGGACCAGTGACATTTCTACAGCGATCAGAGCAATAAATAGCCACTGATTACTGTATAAATATCACTGACAAGAAAGGGGTTAACACTAGGGGGCCGATCAAGGGGTTAAGTGTGTCCTAGGGAGGTGTTTCTAACTGTGGGGGGGGGGGGGGTCTGACAGGGAGTACAGAGAGATCGCTGTTCCTGATCACTAGTACTTACTAAATACCTTGTGGTGCCTACTTTCCAAAAAGGGGTTATTTTGGGGGGGGTATTTGTACTGTTCTGGCATTTTAGGGGCTCAAGAATCAGAATTAGGTTTATTTCTCGGCCCCCTGAATTACATATCTGTGCACTGAGAATCGAGTCCCTTTTGTTATTCTTTTATACAGCGATAATAATATAATCCATAGACAAAACATCAGCGTATAGACATGAAGTCATTGGAGAAATTAGACCTCCTAGAAATGAACGTAATTCATTCACATAAAGCTCATCAAATAGATAAATATAATTAAAATGTCACAAAATTCCCAGCAATTGACTAAATACTCTAAAAATAAACGTATTCAGCCAGATTACCCGGAATGGAATGTGCGCCGCTATAGATGTATACGGCTCATCAGAAAGATAGATAGAATCACAATATTACAGAATTCATCTCTCTTCAGTAAATAGGCTAAAATTAGACTCATTCCTCCAAACCGCATGTCTATAAGTGAAAAAATCATAATTACTGGTAAGCTCAGTAAATTAATAATGTGTCTTGGGAAAAAATATCTCTTCAAAAACTCTACAGCTAAAAAAAAAGCTCAATGAACTAAATTATATATACAGTCAGGTCCATAAATATTGGGACATCAACACAATTCTAATCTTTTTGGCTCTATACACCACCACAATGGATTTGAAATGAAACGAACAAGATGTGCCTCAGTTTCTATATGTCCCTCCCACTTTTTAAGGGACCAAAAGTAATGGGACAGATTAACAATCATCCATCAAACTTTCACTTTTTAATACTTGGTTGCAAATCCTTTGCAGTCAATTACAGCCTGAAGTCTGGAACACATAGACATCACCAGACGCTGGGTTTCATCCCTGGTGATGCTCTGCCAGGCCTCTACTGCAACTGTCTTCAGTTCCTGCTTGTTCTTGGGGCATTTTCCCTTCAGTTTTGTCTTCAGCAAGTGAAATTCATGCTCAATCGGATTCAGGTCAGGTGATTGACTTGGCCATTGCATAACATTCCACTTCTTTCCCTTTAAAAAACTCTTTGGTTGCTTTCTCAGTATGCTTCGGGTCATTGTCCATCTGCACTGTGAAGCGCCGTCCAATGAGTTCTGAAGCATTTTGCTGACTATGAGCAACCAAACCGAACAACCAAATTATCGGGGTCGTTCGACCGTATGTTTGGCTCGCCAAACGACCACAATGCACTGCGCCGCTGCAGAGGGAATTGAAAGCCCTGATTGGCTGAAGCATAGGAAGTTTCGCCCAACGCTGCTCAAGGAGGGTTACCAACCAATAGTGATCCTTTCCCTTTACGGCACGTATTCTTGGGTCCTTTCGCAGGCTTTGAAACACGAGGGAGCCCATGCACTGCAAATTTGCGGAGGCATGAGAAGCAGACTCATGGGGGTCACTGAGGATTAGAGTATCTGGAACTGCCTCCTCCCAGCCACGTACTACTCCCAAGGGTTCTGCAGATGGAAAACCATCTCTTATGCCGCGTACACACGATCGGTTTTCTCGTTGGAACAAAAGAGATGACGGCTTTTCCGACGGGATTCCGCTCAAGTTTGCCTTGCATACACACAGTCATGCAAAAGTTCGCTGAACTTACGATCGTCAAGAATGCGGTGACGTACAACACTACGACGAGCCGCGAAAATGAAGTTCAACACTTCCGAGCATGCGTCGAAATGTTTCCGAGCATGCGTAGGAATTTTGCGCGTCGGAATTGCCACAGATGATCGTATTTTCGGATAGGAACTTTTTACGACCAAAAAATTGAGAGCATGCTCCCAATCTTTTGCTGGCTGGAATTCGTCCAGCAAAAGTCTGATGGAGCGTACACACGGTCGCATTTTCCGACGAAAAACTCTTATCTGTCTTTTGCGGGCCGAAATTCCGATCGTGTTTACGTGGCATTACTGTTTGACGTATGTCTTCCTCTGCTTCAATGCATCCGAAACTGCCAGAATCCTCCCCCCCCTTCTCTTGTGTGTTCTGTGGCATAGGAACAATCGTGTCTGCATAAAGTGGACCTTGAGAAGAAAGGAAGTCCTCCTCTTCATTCCGTTGCTCTGCCTCCAGTGCCCTGTATATAATGCCACGCAGAGTCTGCTCCAGCAGGAACACAACAGGGATTGTGTCACTGATGCATGTATGGTCACGGCACACCATCCTTGTGGCCAACTCAAATGGTGACAGTACAGTGCATGCATCCTTTTTGAGCAGCCATTGGCATGGGGAAAAAAGCTGAGCCGGCCTGAGCCTGTCGTTGTGCCATAATCACACAGGTACTCGTTGATGGCCCTCTGCTGCATGTGCAGCTGCTGCAGCATTGCCGAAGTCGAGTTCCACCTGGTGGGCATGTCACAAATCAGGCGGTTTACGGGCAGGTGGAATTCCCGCTGAATTTCAGCCAACCAAGCACTGGCTGTGTATGACCGCCTGGAATGGCTACAGACTCTTCTGGCCAGCCTTAGTACATCTTTCATCCCTGGGTACCTATTTAGGAAACGCTGCACCACCAAATTGAGGACGTGTGCCAGGCATGGCACATGTGTCAACTTTCCAGGTCTAAGGGCGGACAGGAGGTTTGTGCCATTATCGCACACTGCCATTCCTTGCTCCAGCTTGCGTGGCGTAAACCACCTCTGGGCCTGTCCCCTGTAGAGCTGCAAGAATCTCTGCTCCGGTGTGGTTCTTGACCCCTAGACATACCAGCTGAAGCACTGCATGGCACCTTTTAGCCTGACACATTGAATAGCCCGTTGAACGCTTAGGGGGTACTTGAGGTTCATAGGACAATTCTGCAGAGGGGGGCATGGAGGAGGAGGAGGGGGAAGAGCTGACAAATCTGGCATCACCACCAGCTGTATGGAGAAGTGGGGGCATAACAAGCTGCAGCACTGAGCCCTGTCCTGCATCCTTCCGAGTTGCAAGCAGAGTTACCTAGTGTGCTGTGAACAAAATATTTCATCCCTGCCCACGCTTGCTGGACCACGTGTCAGCAGTAAGGTGGATTTTACGGCTGACTGCCTTGCCCAACGATGCCACAACATTGCCTTTCACGTGATGGTAGAGAGCTGGAACGGCCTTACATGAAAAGAAATAGTGACTGGGAACCTTCCACTGTGGTACAGCACATTCTGCAAATTCACGGAAGGGGGCAGAATCCACCAGGCTGAAAGGCAGAAGTTGTAGAGCCAGTAGCTTGCATTTATATGCTGGGCATGTACTGTCAAACTATTTTTTTCCACACCTGTTTGACTGTGAGTACCTCTATAGGGTCACGGTGTGAAAGCGCCACCAACACCCAAAGAACACTTTTTCCGCACCCGTTACAGTAGAAGTAGAAATCCAAAGTCTGTGGTAGAGACACCAGAATTTATCCAAAAAATCTCTAATCTTGTTCCTAGTGGACTACGCTGTGGCCTCATCATACACACTGGCTCCCCAAACCGTTGCTTACAAAATAAAGAAAGCTTGCAGAGAAAATGTCATTTTTTGGGCTTCATAAATGCAATTAGTGCTGCAGCAGCTTCTATAGACAGTACAGATGCACCACTTTACAGGTGGACTAAGGGGACCCCCCCCCCCCCCCCCAGGCACTATATTGAACATAATTTTAAATTTTTATACTTTCACTTTAAACATCAAGAAATTACTGCTCATTTAAAAATGAAGTTTTTTGCAAACTTTTTTTTCATTGGTACATATCCCCCAGGGCAGTACCCAAAGCCCCATAACCATTGTACGCCCAATTACTTGCATATAAGCCTTCAAAATGGGCACTTTTGATTTTTCACGTTCGGGTCCCATAGACTTCAATGTGGTTCGTTATTCGGTTCCGAACTTTCACGATGTTCAAAAGTTCTGGTGCGAAACGAACAGGGGGTCGTTCGGCCCATCCCTACTGTCCACAAGGTTTAGGAGTGTGTCTATGGGAATGTTTGACCATTCTTCCAGAAACGCATTTGTGGTATTAGGCACTGATATTGGAGGAGAAGGCCTGGCTTGCAGCCTCTGCTCTAATTCATCCAAAAGGTGTTCTATCGAGTTGAGGTCAGGACTCTGTGCAGGCCAGTCAAGTTCCTCCATCCCAAACTCGCTCATCCATGTCTTTATGGACCTTGCTTTGTGCACTGGTGCGCAGTTATGTTGGAACAGGAAGGGGCTGTCCCAAAACTGTTCCCACAAAGTGGAGAGCATGAAATTGTCCAAAATGTCTTGGTATGCTGACGCCTTAAGAGTTCCCTTCACTGGAACTAAGGGGCCAAGCCCAACCCCTGAAAAACAACCCCACACCATAGTCCCCCCTCCACCAAAGGATTTGGACCAGTGCACATAGCAAGGCCCATAAAGACATGGATAAGCGAGTTTGGGGTGGAGGAACTTGACTGGCCTGCACAGAGTCCTGACCTCAACCTGATAGGACATCTTTGGGATGAACTAGAGCGGAGACTGCGAGCCAGGCCTTCTCATCCAACATCAGTGCCTGACCTAACAAATGCACTTCTGGAAGAAGGGTTCAACATTCCCATAGACACACTACTAAACCTTGTGGACAGCCTTCCCAGAAGAGTTGAAGCTGTTATAGCTGCAAAGGGCGGAGCCAACTCAATATTGAACCCTACAGACTAAGACCTGGAAGCCATTAAAGTTCATGTGTGTGTAAAGGCAGGCGTCCCAATACTTTTGGTAATATAGTGTGTGTGTATATATATATATATATATATATATATATATATATATATATATATATATATATATATATATATATATATATAAAAACCTGGCCAAGAATAATAAAAATAACCTTTGCAGTATCTGCTCTGTTTATCCACATGCATTAGACTGGACTCAAAGGTACTCTGCCAGCTGCATCACAGGCATGGAGGGAGGGAAGGAAAGGGTCAACTGGGAGCTAAAATGGACTAGTGGGGAGACTTTGAGAATGCTCCACACTTCTCTCCAGAGGCCTAGACTTTGAGAATCCTCCACACTTTTTGGAGACATCCCTAGCCTTTGGCCTAGACTTTGAGAATGCTTCACACTTATCTCCAGAGACCTAGGCATTTGAGAATTCTCCACACTTATCTCCAGAGGCTTGGACTTTGAGAATTCTCCACACTTATCCCTGACATTGAGAATGCTCCACACTTATCTCCAGGGTCCTAGACATTTGAGAATGCTCCACATTTTTTGGAGACATCCCTAGCCTTTGGCCTAGACATTTGAGAATGCTCCACACTTATCTGCAACTTTGAGAATGCTCCACACTTACATCCAGAGGCTTGAACTTTGAGAATTCTCCACACTTATTCCTGACATAGAGAATGCTCCACACTTATCTTCAGAGTCCTAGACGTTTGAGAATGCTCCACACTTATCTCCAACTTTGAGATAAGTAAGATACTCCTCTCTGACTTTGAGAATGCTACACACTTATCTTCAACTTTGAGAATGCTCCGCACTCATCTCCAGAGGCCTAGACTTTGAGAATGCTTCACACTTATAACGGACTTTGAGAATGCCCAAAATTTATCTCTGACTTTGAGAATGCTCCACATTTATCTCTGACTTTGAGAATGCTCCACATTTATCTCTGACTTTGAGAATGCTCTACACTTATCTCTGACTTTGAGAATGCTCTACACTTATCTCCAGGGGCCCAGGGGCCTAGACTTTCAAAATGCTCCACACTCATCTCCAGAGGCCTAGAGTTTGAGAATGTGCCACACTTATAGGTTTGGCACATTCTCAAAGTCTAGGCTTCTGCTTCTTCAGGAGTCCCACATTTGTTTGTGGATTTTTCTCCTTTCTCTGGGGACAATGAATTGGGGTACATTTGACTTGTTTTTATGAGTTATGAGTGTGTATTCATTAGCGTATACAGTATGTTATTATTGTATATTGAAATATATTGCAACTACATTGCAATTGTTGGCAATTATGATCACCGTGGACAAGCATATGCAAAATTATGTTTCCATGGTCATCAAATATTATGGTTTTGCCTTTTTTTTAGTGTACTGTTAGCAGCAAAGGGTCACATTGGTACTAAGTGACTCACCAAACCACCATCTTCTAGTGTAAAAATAACATTAATTAAATAATTCCCTAGGCAAATTAAAAATGTAATTCTAAATGCTCCACGCCCAAGTCTTTTTACCTATATAGTTGTCAGGATTGGGAGCTGAAGCCACCTTCAGCTGGCCTCTGACCTCTACTTGCTGAGCTACCTGAGATGCTGGACAGCTCCCTGTGTGATCATTTGGACTTTCTTGCCTTGTCTCTTGTTTCTGGTGAACCTTGAACTCTTTGCTCCTCTCATGAACTTCCTGATTTAAGCCATGCCTCTGTACTTCCCATTTGCCAGAATAATGTGATCTGTCCAGCCGATATCTTGCTCCTTTGCATACCTGCAGCTGTCCTTATCTCCACTACCAAACATTACCGACCTGTGGCTTATTTCTCAGCTATGCTTTAACTCGATCTTAACCTGAAACCACTTGATACTGACCTTTGGCTTGTTTACTGACTACGTTTCTGCTTGATCCCTGCCTGCTATATCTGCTACAGCACCCTGGCTTGCTCACCTCCTGGTGGGGCGATTGTGAGGACCTGGTACTATCATGCAGTGAAAACATTCCCCACCACCAGGACCTCTGCTCAACATTGGTTAGTGCTTAGACCCTGCACCTCAGATGAGCCTGTGTCATCCGACAGGATGACTTGCCTCTATACCTATCCTGCTGGTCGGTGGGAGTCTCTCTGCTGCTATAGCTACATGCCTTGGATATCTGTGTGGTTTTGAACATGCCCGACCTGCTGTCTAGTTTGGGGCAAATCGATTTTGTATTTAAATCTGTTTTGGTTGTTTTTTCTGAGTGATACTTCGCCTTGAAAATCCCGGATCTCGTTGGCCGCCCTATGGGGCAGATTTGTTCTTTTTCTTTTGTGTACTTAGAAAAAAACAATAAATAACATTAATATTGGGGTTTGGCTCTTCAGTAGGGGGTCCCAGGTGATCAAAACTGGAATGGAAGACTTTCCTCCACCTTAGGTACTGACCTCTATGTGACCTTCTCATAGATGGGCACATTTGCCCTTTATGGATCCCATGGAGTTTAGGTTCTTCCCCATCAACAATTTCTGATCTGTAGAGACACATTTGAAGTTCAGATTTAGAGATAAAAGAAGTGCGGAGTTTTCTGGGTACAGATCGGCCTTCCAGAATATGACAGCTGGCTTTGTTTTTATAAATGGCTTTGAAATCCGTTTCACTTGCCAGGAATTTGTAGACCTGGATCTCTGGATCGGGATGCCGGGGATTTTTCATGGACGAAGTAACTTGGGCACGTTGAACACAATCCAACCGATGTGTAGATAGATAATAGAGATTAATTTTGCCCCGAGAAAACAATCTGCCAGCCGAAATATGAGGTTAATACATGGGCAGGCAGAATGGAATATGTTCTACTGCCAAACTGGCACTGCTGAACCTTTTCTGCAACGTTCCATGGACCAATTTCCATAGAAGCTGCCAAATTAAGAGCACATTGTGATATTACATTATATGTTTTTTATTTGTGATAGTAACTTAGATTTAAATGGCAGTTTCCAGTTACTTCTTGTTCCGGTGAAAACTGAGAAACTCTACATGTATCCTCAGCTTCTTTTCCAGTACTGTCACCGACTCAGGAAGTGAGGGGCAAGCACACCAATGGGGACATGGACCGGCTCAGGAAGTGAGGGGCAATCACACCAATGGGGACATGGACCGGCTCAGGAAATGAGGGGCAATCACACCAATGGGGACATGGACCGGCTCAGGAAGTGAGGGGCAAGCACACCAATGGGGACATGGACCGGCTCAGGAAGTGAGGGGCAAGCACACCAATGGGGACATGGACCTGCTCAGGAAGTGAGGGGCAATCACACCAGTGGGGACATGGACCGGCTCAGGAAATGAGGGGCAATCACACCAATGGGGACATAGACCGGCTCAGGAAGTGAGGGGCAAGCACACCAATGGGGACATGGACCGGCTCAGGAAGTGAGGGGCAATCACACCAGTGGGGACATGGACCGGCTCAGGAAATGAGGGGCAATCACACCAATGGGGACATGGACCGGCTCAGGAAATGAGGGGCAATCACACCAATGGGGACATGGACCGGCTCAGGAAATGAGGGGCAATCACACCAATGGGGACATGGACCGGCTCAGGAAGTGAGGGGCAATCACACCAATGGGGACATGGACCGGCTCAGGAAATGAGGGGCAATCACACCTATGGGGACATGGACCGGCTCAGGAAATGAGGGGCAATCACACCTATGGGGACACGGACCGGCTACACTATGTGGGGATTGGGGTTGGTTCCCCACCACCTGATCTCTGCGATAGCCTCTGATTGGCTATCCCAGTGATCAATCGCGGTACAGCTCACTCCTGTGTGTGCTTTCTCCTCCGAATAGAGAATAAGGGCTCATTTACACTCGCTTGCACTTTAGCGCACATTGAAGCGTCTACCGCTTCATCACGCTTTCCTGATGTGTTTTTGATGTTTCGATGATGCCTTTTTTTTAAACTTTAATGAAGCTTGGCAAATGCCCTGTGTGTGTTGATTTTATTTTTGTTTTAAAGGGGTTCAATAGAACCCCAGCTCATTAGAACCCGCTCTCAGCAGATCCCCAGCTCATTAGAACCCGCTCTCAGCAGATCCCCAGCTCATTAGTACCCGCTCTCAGCAGATCCCCAGCTCATTAGTACCCGCACTCAACAGATCCCCTGCTCATTAGAACCAGCACTCAGCAGATCCCCAGCTCATTAGAACCCACACTCAACAGATCCCCTGCTCATTAGTACCCGCACTCAGCAGATCCCCAGCTCATTAGAACCAGCACTCAGCAGATCCCCAGCTCATTAGAACCCGCACTCAGCAGATCCACAGCTCATTAGAACCCGCTCTCAGCAGATCCCCAGCTCATTAGTACCTGCACTCAGCAGATCCCCAGCTCATTAGAACCCGCACTCAGATCCCCAGTTCATTAGTACCCGCACTCAGCAGATCCCCAGCTCATTAGTACCCGCACTCAGCAGATCCCCAGCTCATTAGAACCCGCTCTCAGCAGATCCCCAGCTCATTAGTACCCGCACTCAGCAGATCCCCAGCTCATTAGAACCCGCACTCAGATCCCCAGTTCATTAGTACCCGCACTCAGCAGATCCCCAGCTCATTAGTACCCGCACTCAGCAGATCCCCAGCTCATTAGAACCCGCTCTCAGCAGATCCCCAGCTCATTAGTACCCACACTCAGCAGATCCCCAGCTCATTAGAACCCACACTCAACAGATCCCCTGCTCATTAGAACCCGCACTCAGCAGATCCCCAGCTCATTATAACCCACACTCAGTAGATCCCAAGCTCATTAGTACCCGTACTCAGCAGATGCCCTGCTCATTAATACCCGCACTCAGCAGATCCCCAGCTCATCAGTACCCGCACTCAGCAGATCCCAAGCTCATTAGTACCCACACTCAGTAGATCCCCTGCTCATTAGTACCAGCACTCAGCAGATCCCCAGCTCATTAGAACCCGCACTCAGCAGATCCCCAGCTCATTAGAACCCACACTCAGCAGATCCCCTGCGCACCAATGGGGATGTGGACCAGCTCAGGAAGTGAGGGGCAATCACACGAATGGGGACATGGACCGGCTCAGGAAGTGAGGGGCGAGCACACCAATGGGGACATGGACCGGCTCAGGAAATGAGGGGCAATCACACCAATAGGGACATGGACCGGCTCAGGAAATGAGGGGCAATCACACCAATGGGGACACGGACCGGCTCAGGAAGTGAGGGGCAAGCACACCAATGGGGACGTGGACCGGCTCAGGAAGTGAGAGGCAATCACACCAATGGGGACATGGACCGGCTCAGGAAGTGAGGGGCAATCACACCAATGGGAACATGGACCGGCTCTGGAAGTGAGGGGCAATCACACCAATAAGGACACGGACCGGCTACACTATGTGGGGATTGGGGTTGGTTCCCCACCACCTGATCTCTGCGATAGCCTCTGATTGGCTATCCCAGTGATCAATCGCGGTACAGCTCACTCCTGTGTGTGCTTACTCCTCCGAATAGAGAATAAGGGCTCATTTACACTCGCTTGCACTTTAGCGCACTTTGAAGCGTCTACCGCTTCATCACGCTTTCCTGATGTGTTTTTGATGTTTCGATGATGCCTTTTTTTTAAACTTTAATGAAGCTTGGCAAATGCCCTGTGTGTGTTGATTTTATTTTTGTTTTAAAGGGGTTCAATAGAACCCCAGCTCATTAGAACCCGCTCTCAGCAGATCCCCAGCTCATTAGAACCCGCTCTCAGCAGATCCCCAGCTCATTAGTACCCGCACTCAGCAGATCCCCAGCTCATTAGAACCCGCTCTCAGCAGATCCCCAGCTCATTAGAACCCGCACTCAACAGATCCCCTGCTCATTAGAACCAGCACTCAGCAGATCCCCAGCTCATTAGTACCCGCACTCAGCAGATCCCCAGCTCATTAGAACCCACACTCAACAGATCCCCTGCTCATTAGTACCCGCACTCAGCAGATCCCCAGCTCATTAGAACCAGCACTCAGCAGATCCCCAGCTCATTAGAACCCACACTCAACAGATCCCCTGCTCATTAGAACCCACACTCAACAGATCCCCTGCTCATTAGTACCCGCACTCAGCAGATCCCCAGCTCATTAGAACCAGCACTCAGCAGATCCCCAGCTCATTAGAACCCACACTCAACAGATCCCCTGCTCATTAGTACCCGCACTCAGCAGATCCACAGCTCATTAGAACCCGCTCTCAGCAGATCCCCAGCTCATTAGTACCCGCACTCAGCAGATCCCCAGCTCATTAGAACCCGCACTAAGATCCCCAGTTCATTAGTACCCGCACTCAGCAGATCCCCAGCTCATTAGTACCCGCACTCAGCAGATCCCCAGCTCATTAGAACCCGCTCTCAGCAGATCCCCAGCTCATTAGTACCCGCACTCAGCAGATCCCCAGCTCATTAGTACCCGCACTCAGCAGATCCCCAGCTCATTAGAACCCGCTCTCAGCAGATCCCCAGCTCATTAGAACCCACACTCAACAGATCCCCTGCTCATTAGAACCCGCACTCAGCAGATCCCCAGCTCATTAGAACCCACACTCAGTAGATCCCCAGCTCATTAGTACCCGTACTCAGCAGATGCCCTGCTCATTAGTACCCGCACTCAGCAGATCCCCAGCTCATTAGTACCCGCACTCAGCAGATCCCCAGCTCATTAGTACCTGCACTCAGCAGATCCCAAGCTCATTAGTACCCACACTCAGTAGATCCCCTGCTCATTAGTACCAGCACTCAGCAGATCCCCAGCTCATTAGAACCCGCACTCAGCAGATCCCCAGCTCATTAGAACCCACACTCAGTAGATCCCCAGCTCATTAGTACCCGTACTCAGCAGATGCCCTGCTCATTAGTACCCGCACTCAGCAGATCCCCAGCTCATTAGTACCCACACTCAGCAGATCCCCAGCTCATTAGTACCTGCACTCAGCAGATCCCAAGCTCATTAGTACCAGCACTCAGCAGATCCCCTGCTCATTAGTACCAGCACTCAGCAGATCCCCAGCTCATTAGAACCCACACTCAGTAGATCCCCAGCTCATTAGTACCCGTACTCAGCAGATGCCCTGCTCATTAGTACCCGCACTCAGCAGATCCCCAGCTCATTAGTACCCACACTCAGCAGATCCCCAGCTCATTAGTACCCACACTCAGTAGATCCCCTGCTCATTAGTACCAGCACTCAGCAGATCCCCAGCTCATTAGAACCCGCACTCAGCAGATCCCCAGCTCATTAGAACCCACACTCAGCAGATCCCCTGCGCAGTAGTAACCCCCAGCTCTGCTGATGTACAGGACAGAGGGCTGCAGATAAACAGGTACAACTTATGTTGGAGGACTTGTTTCATCTCTGTGTATCATCTGAGGATAGTTACTTCACTGGGTATATGGAGGGTTCACAACCACTTTAATCCTTTTCAGGACCGTGCTATAGCCGAATGATGGCAACAGGGGCGGTCACACTTTTCTGGGAGGGCGTCTATTGACGTCCTCCAGTGATTGTGCTTCCCATGCACCCCCCCAGCAGCACGCATCGGGAGCCCTCTGTGGTTGTTGTGTCCTTCGGACACAGCTGAAAACAGATCGGGGTGAAGAGCCAATCACAGAGGCCCTTTACCATTTGATCAGTTGTGTCCAATTGAAGCTGATCACAGTTTAAACAGGATTTGATGGTTATCGGCATTCCTCTCCTCACACTGACAGTGCGTGAGGAGAGAAGAGAGACGGTAACTGGCCAGGGAGGAAGGGGGCAACTACGCTGATAATAAGGGCACTGATCATCAGCCAATCGGTGCCCATCTGTGCAGCCTATCAGTGCCCATCAGGGCTACCTATCAGTGCCCATCAGTACCACCTATCAGTGCAGCCTCATCAGTGCCCACCAGTGCCACCTATCAGTGCAGCCTCATCAGTGCCCACCAGTGCCACCTATCAGTGCAGCCTCATCAGTACCACCTATCAGTGCAGCTTTATCAGTGCCCACCAGTGCCACCTATCAATGCAGCCTCATCAGTGCCACCTATCGTGCCCGATAGGCAAGCGGTTAAATAATTTTTTACACGTGGTCTACAAAAAAAAAATCTTTACTTTTAATCAGTCCATAACTGGATAGAACAGTGTTAAAGCACGTGCTCGGAGTTCTGTTTTAAGCTCCCCTCACTTCCCATGTTTATCACGTTATATAGAATAGTTATATATAGAAATTTATCACATTCACAGAGTTCAGCAAAGGCCATGCATAAAAAAAACACGCTAATTCCGTCTAATCGGAGATGTGATGTGTCCTGATGGGCGTGTGAAACCAGCGTGACATTTACACAGCTTCAGGATGCTAATTAACCATTAATTGCAATAAAGAAGCCTTGCCTTGGAGGTAAGGTCACCGCCGGCCAAGATTTCATCATTTTCTCTTCTTTATACCGGAATAATGGACTTTGACATTTACATGTATGAGATCCGCCATGGAATTCTTCCTGCAGAAGGCAAGTAGAGGCGCTATTATTTACCAGCAATACATTCTATGGGTGGACTAAAGTTTGGACATTGTATCTGTTTATTATATTATTTTGTTAATCCAGAACTCTCAACAAAGCACACCATCGGGAAATTGGTACCATAAGCCACAGCAACATTAACATACATTATATTATCAAAAGTATTGGGACGCCTGTCTTTACACGCACATGAACTTTAATTGCATCCCAGGCTTAGTCCGTAGGGTTCAATATTGAGTTGACCCACCATTTGCAGCTATAACAGCTTCAACTCAGCTTCAAGGTTTAGGAGTGTGTCTATGGGAATGTTTGACCATTCTTCCAGAAGCACATTTGTGAGGTCAGGCACTGATGTTGGATGAGAAGGCCTGGCTCGCAGTCTCCACTCTAATTCATCCCATAGGTGTTCTATCGGGTTAAAGTCAGGACTATGTGCAGGCCAGTCAAGTTCCTCCACCCCAAACCCACTCATCCATGTCTTTATGGACCTTGCTTTGTGCACTGGTGTGCAGTCATGTTGGAACAGGAAGGGGCCGTCCCCAAACTCTTCCCACAAAGTTGGGAGCATGAAATTGTCCAAAATGTCTTGGTATGCTGACGCCTCAAGAGTTCCCTTCACTGGAACTAAGGGGGCCAAACCCAACCCCTGAAAAACAACCCCACACCATAATCCCCCCTCCCCCCACACCATAATCCCCCCTCCACCAAATGATTTGGACCAGTGCACAAAGCAAGGTCCATAAAGACGTGGATGAGCGAGTTTGCGGTGGAGGAACTTGACTTGGCCCCTTAGTTCCAATGAAGGGAACTCTTAAGGCGTCATCATACCAAGACCATGTGCAGGCCAGTCAAGTTCCTCCAATCCAAACTCGCTCACCCACGTCTTTATGGACCTTGCTTTGTGCACTGGTCCAAATCATTTGGTGGAGGGGGGATTATGGTGTGGGGTTGTTTTTCAGGGGTTGGGCTTGGCCCCTTGGTTCCAGTGAAGGGAACTCTTAAAGTGTCAGCATACCAAGACAATTTGGACAATTTCATACTCCCAACTTTGTGGGAAGAGTTTGGGGACGGCCCCTTCCTGTTCCAACATGACTGCCCACCAGTGCACAAAGCAAGGTCCATAAAGACATGGATGAGAGAGCTTGGGGTGGAGGAACTTGACTGGACTGCACAGAGTCCTGTCCACAAGGTTTAGGAGTGTGTCTATGGGAATGTTTGACCATTCTTCCAGAAGAGCATTTGTGAGGTCAGGCACCGATGTTGGACGAGAAGGCCTGGCTCACAGTCTCCGCTCTAATTCATCCCAAAGATGTTCTATCGGGTTGAGGTCAGGACAGTCAAGTTCCTCCACCCAAAATTCGCTCATCCATGTCTTTATGGACCTTGCTTTGTGCACTGATCCTAATCATTTGGTGGAGAGGGGATTATGGTGTGGGGATGCTTTTCAAGGGTTGGGCTTGGCCCCTTAGTTCCAGTGAAGGGAACTCTTAAGGCGTCAGCATACCAAGACATTTTGGACAATTTCATGCTCCCAACTTTGTGGGAACAGTTTTGGGATGGCCCCTTCCTGTTCCACCATGACTGTGCACCAAAGCAAGGTCCATAAAGACATGAGTTTGGGGTGGAGGAACCTGACTGGCCTGAACAGAATCCTGACCTCAACCCCATAGAACACCTTTGGGATGAATTAGAGCAGAGACTGCGAGCCAGGCCTTCTCATCCAACATCAGTGCCTGACCTCACAAATGGTCTTCTGGAAGAATGGTCAAACATTCCCATAGACACCCTCCTAAACCTTTGTGGACAGCCTTCCCAGAAGAGGTGAAGCTGTTATAGCGGCAAAGGGTGGGCCAACTCGATATTGACCCCTACGGACTAAGACTGGGATGTCATTAAAGTTCATGTGTGTGTAAAGGCAGGCGTCCCAATACTTTTGGTAATATAGTCTAAGTTAATGTTCCTGTGGCTGATGGCACCAATTTCCCGATGGTGTGCTTTGTTGAAAGTTCTGGATTACGAAATATAATAAACAGATACAATGTCCAAACTTTAGTCCACTACCTTTGGTAATATAGTGTAGTTATATAGGGACCTCCCACCAAATTAAAAAAAAAAAGCGTATAAAAGATTTAGTTGAATAGGAAAGTGTAGAGCGCAGGTTAGAGTTGTAGTCGGAGATCTTCAGCGGTTCGGTGACTTACCTTCATGTCTTCCCTGGAATTGCTGTCTCATTCGGTCTGGAACAATATCAGATTTGCTCAGCTGTGACTCTGCTCACTGAGCACCATTTTTTTCCTAATGGGTTGGACCTGATCTGCAGAGGCGACGTGAACATCATCTATTATCGCACAGAAGACTTGGATGCAAATGCCGTTGTCAAAAACTGTCCTACAGCCCATTACCTGCCTCTAGTGAGACAACCAAGTCCAACGCGGGAACCAGAGTGCCGAAACGCCATGTCACACCACTCGCTCTGCATCACTTTTCTTTTCTTTTTTTTTCTGCCTTTTAAAAGATTGAAATCCCCAAATTTCCTGCACGGTGCGGCCTTCTGGACTCTTTTCATTACCTCAATTCCCGAAAGAGGGAGAGCTGAACAGACAGCCGAGTAAAAACAGCTCAGGATTTATCAAGGGAACGCCGGTAATTACTTTCAATCAGATTACTTTTTCTGACAGACCAGTGCTATTTTGTGGCAATTCTGCCAGCCAAAAGCAGCAGAATCAGACATTAGGTATATATACAGTATATATATATATACACCGATCAGCCATAATGTTCTGACCACCGACAGGTAAAATGATAACATTGATTATCTTAGTACAATGACACCTGAAGGTGGGTGGGATCTAAGCCCAATCACGACAGGATGTCCGTCTGGTGACTCCTGGCTACAGCTGAAGAGTCAGACTTGGAAGGGGAAAGGGGGGTATAATTATACACCCACCAGCCAAAACAATTCAAGCACTGACAGGTAAAGGGAATAGCAGTAATTATCTGGTTACAATGATACCTGAAAGTGGGTGGGATATATTAAGAAGCAAGTGAACATGTTCTCCCTGAGGTTGATGTGTTGAAAGCAGAAAAAAACAGACAAGTGTAAGGATTTGAGGGAGCTTGACAAGGGCCAAATTGTAATGTCTAGACTACCGGGTCGGAGGAACACACATAATTCCACACATACGGCCTGAAGAAGCTCATGCTGATTGGGCGAAACATGTCGGCTGCCACAACACCACGTGAGTGACGTAGAGATGTCACCTCTGATGTTACTTTGCACGTTTCCACATGCTCCTTGAGTACATCTTTTCAGTCCATCTTTACTGAGGCACGCCGAGACACTGGCTTGGAGCTGAATTCGGACGAGCGGCCATCACTTTAGGTGTGGGTTTATCCCCACCATTTTTGTTTACCTTTTTTTCAACCTAACTATGTAACGCTGTAACTATGTAACCTATGGGCATTGTTAGGTAACGTAGTTGGTCACCATTTCACAGGCATGCACAATTTTAAATCTTGACATGTTTGGTGTCTAGTTACTTAGCGCAACAACATCTTTTTTATATTTTACAAAAAAATGGATATTATATTGTGTCTGTGTGAAATAAAATGTATTTAAGTGTATTTTTTTCCCTGAAAATATGTGTTTAATAAATGGCTGTGTAAAAATAAAAAATTGCAACAACCACTATTTCATTCTCCATGGCATCTGCATTCAGAAATGTATCATGTGTAGCCAAGTCCCGGGCCTCTCCAGGCCTAATGGTGACCTCCAGAGTTAGGGACAACTGAAATCCTTCTGTATAGAGTGGGTTACAAGGCATGGTGGGTGTAATGCAAGGTAGATTAATAAGCGCTAGACACTTCTTGAATGCAAAAAGATTTATTGTCTCTTGAATAGAACTGTGGGAGAGAGGGTTAGGGCCAGGACATCCTTTAGTAGTTGCAATGTTAAATGTCAAACTCTGAGATCTCCATAGGCAGACAGGCATGCAGGGAAAGGCATCCAGCAAGACAACACATCTGCATGAGTAGGACCGCTATCTCCTATGGCAACAGTCTTGTAACAGTTTCTAACACAAGTTGTAATGAACTCCTTTACTTCCTCTACGATCTCCTCTTGTAGATCTTCACTCCACTGAGCTCCCAGTCTCTCTCACTAGATTTGCTGATCCACTGCCACTGGATCCCCTGAGCTCCTTCGATCTTCTCACTCAGTATCTTCCTCAAGCGTCATCCCCGTGTCCCTGCTGGCTCACTAGTTTGGCACTCACAGATACTCCTCCAGCATCACCCCACTGGCCTGCTTGGTCCCTGGCTTGGCACACAATAATGCTCTGCAAGCGTCACCTCCGCTGGCTGGGTCCTTGGCTTGGCACTTGTTGAAGTTTTCTCAATTCTTCGCCGTCCCCGGTTGGTGAGAATACTGCTCAGATACTTGCTTCAGTTACTCACAATGGTCTCTGGTAGGTGGATGGTCCCTTAGTGGCAACAGCTTCCCCTCTACTACCGACCACGACAGGTTCTCCGGCTGGCAGAACCGTCACTTCTGGTTGGACTGCAAGCCACAGTCCCAACCCTGTTGCTCTCTTGCTTCTGGATAGGCCCTCGGGCAGCCAAGCAGCCAGCTGTTCCCGGGAAAGGCCTCAAGGCTCTGGCCTAACAGCCAGGGGCAGAACAACACAGGTCCACCCAGACAGCTGTCCAGGTGGCACAGAACCCCGATCACCTGACCTCACCCAAATAAATAGGTTCTCCCAGCAGGCCAAGGGACCCAAGAAATTCCCTGCCCATTGGCTTAGACACCCCATTCATTCATAATCTGTCCTTGCAATGCCCTTGTCTTATCTAATTCCACCAGATACCCGGCCACCTAGTGACAGAAGAGAGAAGTGCAGCAATTCCAGAATTAGCGTGGAATCAATTGACCTCCTAACAATTTGCCGTGGCAACTACCGCCTGGCAACTAAATGCCTAAACATCAGGGTGCTACACGTGTTTGGGGGTTCTAAGTAACTTTCTAGCAAGAAAAAAATGCAGTTTTTAACGTGTGGCAAAAAGATTGCCCCCGTAGGCAGGCGGTTAAGCCGAGCACGGGTTATCTGCTGTTTCAAGGCTGCTAACGACTGCTCTTCACAGACACCAGTCTTTATATTGTCAGCTATATGCGGTTCGTTTTTTTTTTTGCACAATTCAGTAACCAGCTAAAGCATTCGGTAAATTATACAGTCCTTCACACGGCCCTGTTAGGTTTGTTAGCGATGACTTGTCAAGTTGCAGTACGGGAGACCTCTGGGATTTGCTAACTCAATGCCTTGACTTACCATGTAAAAAAGGAAAAAAAAACAATCTGGAAACACATTTGTTGCCTTTTAAGGGAGTTCATTTTAATTATTTCTGCTCATCCCTGCATACGTTCTTCTAGCTCTCCCGGAACTTCATTATAGCAAAGCTGAGTTGGGAGACACTTGACACTAATGAACACTTTGAGCTACATTATGTAACTGTCTTGATTGTCTTCTAGCCTTCCTTCTGAAATCATGTTTTATCTGATGGCAAACTCTTAAGCCTAACTAGGAAAAGAGAGAGAGAGCGATAGGAAGGAAAAGAGTTTAATAAGAGGTAATGTTCCTGAGAGGAGAGGACAGCTCCAGTATGTAATTATCAACACCACGCAGACCGTTCTGAAGAAACCTTTGGGGGAGGAGAGATCATGCGGATGAGTTGCCGAGAAAACCGCACTTCTCTCCTCCAATGTGACCATGTCCCCCTCTAAGCAGAAGGAACCTAAGCAAGGAAAATTCTCTACCTTTCTCAACTCAGTGTCGCCTCTTTGGGGACCTGAAGCATCGCGAATTACCATGATAGGAAGAAAATGACACCTGCTGACACGTTTACGTCACCGGTGTGATAGCCGCAAAATGCAACCCAATTACGCCGTTCTGTCTCAGTTTTGTGCGAGACCCCTACGAGGAGGAGAGAGAACTTTTATTGGGAAAAGAAAATCACCTGCCAGTCTGGATAAGCTCTGTTATAAAACATTAGAGATATCACCACTACAATGCCTACAAACGTACACGCATTTGTAATATTATATTATCATTATTTTATATATAAAAATATATATAATATAAAATATATAAATAAATATATATATATATAAGAAAACTTCATTCGTCAGACAAGGCCACTTTCTGCCATTGCTCCAAGGCCTATTTCTGATGCTCACGTGCCCTTTGTAGGCACTTTTGGCTGTGGACATAGCCCCATACACAACAAACTGCAAAAATCTGTGTGTTCCTGCACCTTTCTACTAGAACCAGCATTACTTTTTTCACCAATTTGAGCTTGAGTAGCTCTTCTATTATATCAGACTACATGGGCCAACCTTCCCCCCCCCCACCTCCACCAATAAGCCCTCCCTCCCCACCTAAATGAGCCTTCCCTCCCCCCCTCCATCAATGAGCTTTACCTCCCCACCTCCCTCAATGAGCCTCCCCTCCCCACCTCCATCAATGAGCCTTCCCTCCCCACCTCCCTCAATGAGCCTTCCCTCCCCACCTCCCTCAATGAGCCTTCCCTCCCCACCTCCATCAATGAGCCTTCCCTCCCCACCTCCCTCAATGAGCCTTCCCTCCCCACCTCCATCAATGAGCCTTCCCTTCCCCCTCCATCAATGAGCCTTCCCTCCCCCCTCCATCAATGAGCCTTCCCTCCCCACCTCCATCAATGAGCCTTCCCTCCCCCCCTCCATCAATGAGCCTTCCCTCCCCACCTCCATCAATGAGCCTTCCCTCCCCCCCTCCATCAATGAGCCTTCCCTCCCCACCTCCATCAATGAGCCTTCCCTCCCCCCCCTCCATCAATGAGCCCTCCCTCCCCACCTCCATCAATGAGCCTTCCCTCCCCCCCTCCATCAATGAGCCTTCCCTCCCCACCTCCATCAATGAGCCTTCCCTCCCCACCTCCATCAATGAGCCTTCCCTCCCCACCTCCCTCAATGAGCCTTCCCTCCCCACCTCCATCAATGAGCCTTCCCTCCCCACCTCCCTCAATGAGCCTTCCCTCCCCACCTCCATCAATGAGCCTTCCCTCCCCACCTCCCTCAATGAGCCTTTCCTCCCCACCTCCCTCAATGAGCCTTCCCTCCTCACCTCCATCAATGAGCCTTCCCTCCTCACCTCCATCAATGAGTCTTCCCTCCCCACCTCCATCAATGAGTCTTCCCTCCCCACCTCCATCAATGAGCCTTCCCTCCCCACCTCCCTCAATGAGCCTTCCCTCCCCTACCTCAATCAATGAGCCTTCCCTCCCCACCTCCCTTAATGAGTCTTCCCTCCCCACCTCCATCAGTGAGCCTTCCCTCCCCACCTCCATCAGTGAGCCTTGGCCGCCCATGACCCTGTCACTGGTTCTCCGGTTCTCCTTCTTTGGACCACTTTTAGACGGTCCTGACAGTCCTGACATTCCACAACAGATGCAGTTTTGGAGTTGCTCTGACCCAGTCATCTAGACATTACAATTTGGTCCTTGTCAAAGCCCCTCAAATCCTTACACTTGTCAGTTTTTTTCTGCTTTCAGCACATTGAGTTCAGGGACAACATGTTTACTTGCTGCCTAATAGTGTGCCTCCCCCCCATCTCCATCAATGACCCACCCCCCCACCTCCATGGATGAGCCTCCCACCTCCATTAATAAGCCTTCCATCCTTGACTTCCATCAATGAGCCTTCCCCCCCACCTCCACCGATGAGCCTTCCCGCCCTACCTCCATCAATGAGCCTCCTGCCCCCCCCCCCCCACATCCATCAATGAGCCTTCCCTCTCCACCTCCATCAATAAGCCTTCCTTCCCCACCTTCATCAATGAGCCTTCCGTCCCCACCTCCATCGAGGATCCTTGGCCACCCACGACCCTGTCATCGGTTCTCCAGTTCGGCTTCCTTGGACCACTTTTGGTCGGTCCTGACCACTGCAGACTGTCAACACTCCACAAGCTGCAGTTTTGGAATTGCTCTGACCCGGTCATCTAGACATTACAATTTGGTCCTTGTCAAAGTCCCTCCAATCCTTACACTTGTCCATTATTTTTTCTTCTGCTTTCAGCATATCGAGTTCAGGGGCAACATGTTCACTTGCTGCCTAATATATCCCACCCACTTTCAGATGCCATTACCAAGAGACAATCAATGTTATTCATTTTGCCTGTCCCGTAGTATAATATTAATAATGACATCTGTGTTCTCCCCTCCTCTAATCATGGTCACAGCGTTTGATGAACAGCCCAATGCAAATGAACAGAGCCTGATCAGCTCATAGTGCAATGCATTACTGAATTAAAGGGAGTGTGTCTACTCTGTTGCCTTTGGGTTTTAAAACAGCCTTTCTCAACCTTTTCAACATGGAGGAATCATTGAAATAACTTTCCGGTCTTAGTGAACCCCTGCTAAAAGGTCTTAGGGAACCCCTGCTGAAAGGTCTTAGGGAACCCCTGCTGAAAGGTCTTAGGGAACCCCTGCTAAAAGGTCTTAGGGAACCCCTGCTGAAAGGTCTTAGGGAACCCCTGCTGAAAGGTCTTAGGGAACCCCTGCTAAAAGGTCTTAGGGAACCCCTGCTGAAAGGTCTTAGGGAACCCCTGCTAAAAGGTCTCAGGGAACCCCTGCTAAAAGTCAACAGTTCATGATACATTAGTGTGATGGTCAGTGGGAAGAATGCTCCTTACACTTGTGGTCATTGGGAAGAATTCCCCCCTTACAGATAGCTAAAATTATCAGTGGTGTCAGTGGGAACTTATCTGAGAGGCAGAAAATGCTCATTGCTCAAGGAACCCCTAGAAACCTCTGAAGGAACCCTAGGTTTCCATGGAACCCTGGTTGAGAAACCCTGCTTTTTAAAGTAGCTATCCACAGACTGGACCATTATCCAAGTAAATCCTTACTGCACCATGGAGAAACCAGTCTACATTTGACCAATGTGCTATGGCTTCCAAGTCTTACCATGTGCATAGGGATAGATGGAAATTTTAATAAGGAAACTTAATAAGTAGAATAGATTCTTTGCTTTCAGCATCTATCACCCCCTATTTACACCTAGCTGTCAGTCTTAGAAGAACATAACTGTAATGGGTGGCAGGGGTTGAGCAGAGGAAGCCTCATCTATATTAATTATCCCCAACCTTGGCCATCGCTTGTCTATTCATCTTCCCATCCAATGCCTGGGGGGGCTCAGCTGTCTAGAAGGGCAGGAGAGGAATTCTACCCCCCCAGGCCTGTCTCCCTCTATACCTGAGGGTTACCGGAGATTGATCGACGTCCGTCAGCGATAAACCTCCCCCTTACCGCCGCCTGCTCCTGTGTTCTTCCAACTGATTTCCATTTCTTTTCTTCATTTGTTTCTTTCTGGTGGTATATTATTGCGTCTCTCGGCGAGTGTTTTTCTTCTCAGATTCCTGATTACATAATCACCTTTTTTTTTTTTTCAGTATTTTCTTACTGTCAACTTCTTATGAATTCAAAATGAAAAGATCGCACTTTTGTTTCTGGAATTTAAATATATTCTTCTTAAATACCTGTGATTAGGTCCACGCTACGACGCCGTTGCGTAATAAATTAAGGTAGGTTAAATTGTTAGTTAGAAATTATTATTATTTTTTTTTTTTTTCGGTGAAGAGTTTATGTGATCAAGAGACACAATGAAATGTTATAGCCACCTTTATGTCTCATAATGAAATAAAAGCTCCCGAAACACAATCACTCCGGTAGATATTATGAGGCTTAAAATCCGCACATACTAATTGAAAAACACATTAAAAAATATGATTATATGGTAACATTGACACCTGCAAAGACTTATTTATAAAGTGTTCAAAGGCTGAGCGAAAAAACAAAAATAATATCTACCATTCAGCAACTAATTAAAGACTAAATACTTTGATTTTGGCATAAGCCCAATCATGGTGGGATGTCTGTCTGGTGACTCCTGGCTACAGCTGAAGAGTCAGACTTCGGAGGGGAAAGGGGGTGCCAATATATACCCACCAGCCAGAACATTTTGACCACTAATAGGTAGATCGGAATAGTATTAATTATCTGGTTACAATGACACCTGAAAGTAGGTGGGATATATTAGGCAGCAAGTGAACATGTTGTCCCTGAAGTTGATGTGTTGAAAGCAGAAAAAAATGGACAAGTGTGGGAAATTGACAAGGACCAAATTGAAATGTCTGGACGACGGTCAAAGCAACTCCAAAACTGCATCTCTTGTGGGATGTTCCCGCTCTACAGTGGTCAGGACCGATTTAAAAGTGGTCCAAGAAGGGACAACCAGCGACAGGGTCATGAGCGGCCAAGCCTCACTGATAGAGGTGGTGAGGAAAGGCTCACTGGTGAAGGTGGGGAAAGAAGGCTCATTGATGAAGGTAGGGGGGAAGGCTCATTGATGGAGGGGGGGGGGGGGGCAGGAGGCTCATTGAAAGAGGTGGGGAGGGAAGGCTCATTGATGGAGATGGGGAGGAAAGGCTCATTGAGGGAGGTGGGGAGGGAAGGCTCATTGTTGGAGGTGGGGAGGGAAGGCTCATTGATGGAGGTGGGGGAGGGAAGGCTCATTGATGAAGGTGGGGTAGGGAAGGCTTATTGATGGAGGTGGGGGAGGGAAAGCTCATTGATGGAGGTCAGGGAGGGAAGGCACACTGATGGAGGTGGGGAGGAAAGGCTCATTGATGGAGGTGGGGAGGGAAGGCACACTGATGGAGGTGGGGAGGTAAGGCTCATTGATGGAGGTGGGGGAGGGAAGGCTCATTGATGAAGGTGGGGAGGGAAGGCTCATTGATGGAGGTAGGGAGGGAAGGCTCATTGATGGAGGTAGGGAGGGAAGGCACACTGATGGAGGTGGGGAGGGAAGGCTCATTGATGGAGGTGGGGGAGGGAAGGCTCCTTGATGGAGGTGGGGAAGGAAGGCTCATTGATGGAGGTAGGGAGGGAAGGCTCATTGATGGAGGTGGGAGGAAAGGCACACTAATGGAGGTGGGGAGGGAATGCTCATTGATGGAGGTGGGGAGGGAAAGGCTCATTGGTGTAGGTGGGAAGGGAAGGTTCATTGGTGGAGGTGGGGAGGGAAGGCTCATCCCACCAGGCATCACTCCGCCTGTATCACTGCACCTGTGCGGCAGCCGCTTGTTTCCTCTACAGCCGGCCCCATTCACAACACTGATGCTCTGGGATGGCGGGTCGGCAACCAGAGAAGGAGATCGTGGGCCATGTCAGAGGGGTCAACCGGATGGGCACCCATGTTCTAGAGGTATGCTTTTCTGATGCTTTATTGCAGAAAATTAACTTGGATAGGTGTAGGGTAACTGTGGGATACTCCAGTAACTCTAGTTGCAACTTGAGGACACTAATCTTCCTCCTATTATTGTGAGCCGAGTTCTTGTACAAGCAGTTAGAGGGCTGAGCTATACCAGGATACCCGGCACAATGTCTCCTTTTTAACTCTAACACTGTGAGTGATGGCAGGACACATTCTCAGGGATCTCTCTCTCTCCAGTCTATACTCACTAGTGTCCTTGGTTAGTTGGACGCCTCCATCCAATATCTTCCAGACACTTCTCCGGTGATACCAGACCAGATCCCTAGATGAAAGTCCCTCAGTCAGCTCCAGCAACTTTCAGCAGAGTATTCCCCCCAGCTAGCCTAACGGGGACCTTGATGAACAGCAGACACAGGGTAAGCCTGCCAAGGAGGGCAGCAGCCCTCCAGGCTGGGATCTCCTTCTCTAGGACAAAACCTTTCTGCTCCTAGTCTCAGAGTATTTACGCCCCTTCCCAGCCACTATCTGGGCACCTCTCCCTAGGGATTGGCCAGGCTGCATAAATATTCAGCTGCTGACTATACTCTCTCTGCCCACTATCTTCCAGGACTTTATCAGACAGACAGGGGGCAGCGGTCAACCCTACAGCCAGTGAAACACACAACAGACCAAAACAATCCCATGTAGGTGGGGTGCAACGTAACTGGGTACAAATTCCAACAATGTGAAGGCATCAGCCGGGTTCACAGTATCTGTTAAGACAGTGGAATGCGGCCTGGCTATCCATTGCCCTACGCTTTCCCTCCTCGCCAGGAACATTTCCCTATTGCTAGCGCTGTCCCTAACAGGCGGGGTACTTATCTCTACTCTACCAATTTGCTGAAAGTGCACAAAGCCTGGGAGCCAGGGCCTTAACCACTTGCCTACCGAGCACTTTCACACCCTTCCTGCCCAGGCCAATTCTCACCTTTCAGCGCTCTCACACTTTGAATGACAATTGCGCGGTCATGTAACACTGTACACATAGGACATTTTTATTTTTGGTGGTATTTAATCACCACTGGAGGTTTTATTTTTTACTAAACTAACAAAAACAGACTGAAAATTAAAAAAAAAAAAAAACTTTTTCCTAAATTTCTGTTAGAAAATTTTCACTGATGAGCACTAATGGGCTGCACTGATGAGGCGGCGCTGATGAAGCAGCACTGATATACGGCACTGGTGGGCACTACTGATCAGGAGGCACTGATAGGTGGCACCGATGAGGAGACACTGATAGCCAGCACTGATGGGCACTGATTGGCAGCACTGATGAGGAGGCACAAATAGCCGGCACTGATCATCAGGACACTGTTGACCAGTGCCCTGATTATCAGTGTAGATGTTCCCTTTCACACTTGTTGGTTCACACACTTGTTTCACGCTGGTTACCGGCTCTTCTCTCCTCTGGCTGTGACAGCGCGAGGAAAGGAATGCCGATAACCAACAAGTGTGTTTGCATTATGATCAGCTGTGATTGGCCCTTTACGCTGATCTGTGATCAGCCCAAAAATGCACGCCCACTGCGGAACACATTGGGAAGGGTACGGTCCGGAGGAACGCTCTTGGGTCTCATCCTCGGACGTACATGCCCCTGTCCTCCTCCGTGATTTCCATAGATGTTTTCCCCTCAAGCCTGGTGGTTCTCCGAGGGGGAGGAGTCGTTGAGGATGGGGTACTGTCAGGGCTGGGCTCAGCCCTTCCTTCTCTGAGCTGGCTGCTCAGCTAATTGCCAGCTCCTATCTCTCCACAGTCACTCAGCTGTTGATGTTATCCTGCTCATCAATCCTGCCTACTTAAGCCATCCAGTCCAGAGGATCTCTGCCTTCGCCTTGGTCAACATCACAAAGACGCTATCCTGTGTTCCTGTTTAAAGACTTGCTTTGCTGACATCCCTTCTGGCTCCAGATCCTGCTTGCTGTTCCACTACATTGATCCCTGACTTCTGGCTTGGCTGACTATCCGTTTCGGTTACTGAACTCTGGCTATGTTTCGACTACGTTTACTTTTATTATTAAACAAGTGTGATTTAACTGTACTTCTGCCTCAGCCTGATTTTATGGTCTCTGACACCTACACACATGCAGCTACACTGATTACTGAGCGGCAGTAACTAAATTGACCTAACCTACCTCCTATCCAGGAGGGTGCTACACTTGCATTGTTGCCTGCTTTTCATACGGCTCTGCAGGTATATTTTTTTATCAC
Source organism: Aquarana catesbeiana (assembly GCF_042186555.1). Lineage (NCBI taxonomy): Eukaryota > Metazoa > Chordata > Amphibia > Anura > Ranidae > Aquarana > Aquarana catesbeiana. The sequence continues at coordinate 5,098,767 of NC_133326.1, read as the reverse complement.
GGTTGCATTTTAAGTAGATGAATATGAGCTGCTATGTTTAGATTGTCCTCTTTCCATTCTCCTTGATTAGTAATAAAGTATCCTGCGTAGTGAGGGAAGCTATTTATGTATCACACTTCAGCTCTCAATTCACCTTCGGCACGGATGTTAGTTGGGGAGGAGGAGCCAGCCCAAGCTGAAAGCAATTCCAATTCCATTTTCACTTAGCGGTGACTCTGAATGATGCTTGAAGGCTCGGCGCGCACAGGTGAGAACCTTTCCCCGCTTTTAAAATGTGCAGAATGAGCCTTCCTTGGAGGACTCCGCTCTCTCAGATCTGAAAAGCTCAGCAGTGTGGAGGGAACACATTCTGTAATAAGTTTGGCGGATCCACAGGCCTCCGTCGCAGAGTACGTTCCCGCAGGGCTCCGCCGCCGAGTTCGTTCCCGCAGGGCTCTGCCTGCCGAGTTCGTTCCCGCAGGGCTCCGCCGCCGAGTTCGTTCCCGCAGGGCTCTGCCTGCCGAGTTCGTTCCCGCAGGTCTCCATCATCGAGTACGTTCCCGCTGGGCTCCGCCTGCTGAGTGCGTTCACGCAGGTCTCCACCGCCGAGTTTGCTCCCGCAGGGCACCGTCACAGAGTGCGTTACCGCAGGGCTCTGCCGCCGAGTTCGTTCCCACAGGGCTCCGCCGCCGAGTGCGTTCTTGCAGGTCTCTGCCGCAGAGTGCGTTCCCGCAGGGCTCCGCCGCAGAATGCATTCCCACAGGGCTCCGCTGCAGAGTGCGTTCCCGCAGGGCTCCGCCGCAGAGTGCGTTCCCGCAGGGCTCCGCCGCAGAGTGCGTTCCCGCAGGGCTCCGCCGCAGAGTGCGTTCCCGCAGGTCTCCACCGCAGAGTGCATTGCCCGCAGGGCTCCGCCGCAGAGTGCATTTCTGCAAGGCTCCGCAGCTGAGTGTGTTCCCACAGGGCTCCACCTCCAAGTGCGTTCCCGCAGGGCTCCGCCATCGAGTGCATTCCCGCAGGTCTCCACCGCCGAGTTCGTTCCCGCAGGGCTCCGCCACAGAGTGCGTTCCCGCAGGGCTCTGCCGCTGAGTTCGTTCCCGCAGGGCTCCGCCGCCGAGTGTGTACCTGCAGGTCTCTGCCGCAGAGTGCGTTCCCGCAGGTCTCCGCCGCAGAGTGCGTTCCCGCAGGTCTCTGCCGCAGAGTGCGTTCCCGCAGGTCTCTGCCGCAGAGTGCGTTCCCGCAGGTCTCCGCCGCAGAGTGCGTTCCCGCAGGTCCCCGCCGCAGAGTGCATTCCCGCAGGGCTCCGCCGCTGAGTGCGTTCCCACAGGGCTCCGCCTCCGAGTGCGTTCCCGCGGGGCACCTCTGTAGAGTGCGTTCCTGCAGGCCTCCGCCGCAGAGTGCATTCCCGCAGGGCTCCGCCTCCAAGTGCGTTCCTGCAGGGCTCTGCCACCGAGTGTGTTCCCGTAGGTCTTCGCTGCCATGTGCGTTCCCGCAGGTCTCCGCAGCTGAGTGCGTTCCTGCAGGGCTCTGCCGCCGAGTGCGTTCCCCCAGGGCTCCGCCGCAGAGTGCGTTCTCAGTCTGTAAATGAGGAGTTCAAGGAGCCAGAGTAAAACTGAGATCACCACCCCAATTCATTAACAGTTTAAAGAACAATTCACACCTGTGACATCCAATGAGATGCATTTAATTGTTCCGGAGGTGATAAGAGGAAGTTTCGGGAACGTCTTTACAACGCACGTTCTAAGAATTCTATTTTATTTTTTAAAGAAAGATGGAGAAAACGAAAGCAAAAGCAGACATAAAAAAAAAATTCACGGCACACCAACAAATACCAAAGGAAGGCTAAAAATAAGGCCATGCCAGCCAAAACTGATATGTAGAGCTACCCCCCCCCCCAACAGGAGCCGCTGGATTTCTGGTCCCCCCAATTCTTGCAGAGCCAGGGAACACGCATTTTGTGACTCTCCTTCAAAGACAAAGAAACAGTCCAAGAACTTCGGACTGGGGTACGGGATTTATGGGATGCTCAATTTGGCTTAAAGAACAACAAGGAGGACAACTTCCTTCTCTATGTAATCCAGAAAATGAACAGACACTTGACTGTTAGAAAAATTTGTTAGTTTTCGTTTTATTTGTTTCTTTTTGTTTGTTTTTTTGGGTTATTCGTTATTGCAATTTGTAAATTTATAAATTTGTAAATTCGAAAATTCGAAATTCATAAATTCGTAAATTCTTAAATTCTTAAATTCGAAAATCCGAAAATAAGAAAGAAAATCCAAAAATTTGAAAGAATAACTAAGTAATAATAACTAACTATTAAATTATAGGTATTGGAATTTCCTCCAAAATAGTATTATCCAAAATAACGAATGCTGCATATAAACAAAGGGAACGGAACAAATTAATAATAAATAATAATAAAAATAATAATAATAATAAAAAGGTTTTTTATTATTATTATTGTTATTTATTTTTATTAATTCCTTACGTTTTATTCGTTTAGATGCGGCATTCGTTATTTCGGATAATTTGTAACTTCGGATAAATTCGTATTCATTATGTTCACTAACAGCCAAATCTGAAAGGAAATTCCAATACCTATAATTTATTAGTTAGTAATAGTTAATTTATCATTAGTTAGTTATTATTTCAGATTTTCAAATTTTCAGGTTTTCGGATTTACGAATTAACGAATTTATGAATATTCAGGAAAAATTTGTTAAACAGGTTTTCGTTAAAGCGGGGTTCCACCCAACTTTTGAACAATATCTGTATGTATTCTCTTCCTTGCCTAGATGCTGACATGCCGTTTAAAAAAATTTAAATCGCCGTAATTACCTTTTATTTTTCTATTCTTCTTTGCACTTCCTGGTTCTCCTCCCGTGGGAGTAGGCGTGTTTCTAGCCTCTCCCAGACTCCTGGGAGCTAGTCTCAGGCTTCCCAGGATGCCACTGAGCATGTGCGGGAACGAGCAGTGAATGCTGGGAGCACAGCATTCACCACATCCAGGAAATAAATGCTTGTGGGCTTCAAATGCCCACAATGAAGATGGAAACCGCCTGCAGTGAATAATATAAGTTATTCTTTCCGACGAAATCTGACACAGGCGGACATATTACACACAATATGTGAGTATGTAATGCTGAGAAGAAAAGTTTGTGAATGAACTAAAAAAAAAAAAAACAATAGATAGGTGGACCCCCGCTTTAACTCTGATGTTTCCGAATTATCCAATTTTTTATTAAAAATAAAAAAACAATGTTCCCTGATATAAATCCATTGTCAATTACTACGCATGCCGACACCATCAAACAGCGGAGCCTACAGGTGGTTAGCCTTCATTGATGGCGGAGCGCCCCCCACCCCAAATCGCCCCCTCCATGTTGAGGACATGTGGCCTGGTAAGTTTCAGGAGGGGGGGGGGCTTGCTGCGTGCAAGGGTGATAAGGGTCGGGTATAGATTTTTGAGGGGCCCCACGCTCTCTTTTTTTAAATTTTTGTATTGCCGGCAATGGTATATGTCTTTTTCTTTTCTTTTGAAACGTCAGTTTGGCTGCAGCAGTTCTACACTTTGCACAGATGCGCCACTTTACAGGCAGACTTAGGGGACCCCCCAGGCATGATATTTTTCATTTTTATTGTTTCACTTTAAGCATCATTAAAATCACTGCTCCTGTAAAAACGATCTTTTTTAAAAGTTTTTTTTTTGCATTGATACATGTCCCCCAGGGCAGGACCCGGGTCCCCGCACACTTTTTATGGCCAATTACTTGCATATAAGCCTTCAAAATGGGGGCTTTTTTGATTTTTTAAATTCGGGTCCCGTAGACTTCAATGGGGTTCGGAGTTCGGAGTTCGAACTTTTGCTATGTTTGGGAGTTCTGAAGCGAATCGAACCGGGGTGGGGGGAGGGGGGGTGCTCGGCCCATCTCTAGTGCTCTTTGGATTTTGGGCCCCTCTATGTATCTAGATTGTGAAAAAGTCTCACAGATGTGGTACCCCCATACTTGGGAGGAGTAGCAGAAACTGTTTTGGGGTGTAATTGTAAGTATGCCCATGCTGTGTGTGAGAAATAACTTTTTAAAATAACAACTGTGACAAAAAAAAAGATTCTGGGTCACCGGAAGGCACTTATTTCTGCACTTCTGTCGCCTCGATTCAGCAGACAGTTGGCTTTAGCCTAATGCTGGTCACAGGAGGGTCAAATTAAGTGCATTCCTGTGCTGGGCAGGGAGAAGGGCGGGCAGGAGGGGCGGCTTCCCTGGGCACTGTGGTATCATGTGAGGGGGGGCACCGTGAGGAGATTGAGGGGGGGGATTTATGTTGGGAGAAGCAATATGGGGGCAGCAGGGGGAAAGGATCATTCTAGGAGGGGGGATTTGGGTGTGTTTGCTAGGAGTGGGGATTCAGGGGGATTTGTGGGGTTTGTGCTAGTATCGATGATTGGGGGGGGATTTGTGCTAGTATCGATGATTGGGGGGGGTTGTGCTAGGAGGGGGGATTTGGTGGGTTTGTGCTAAAAGAGGTGATATGGTAGAGGGGGGTATTTGTTCTAGGGTTTTTTTTTGGGGGGGGGATTTGTGCTAAAAGAGGTGATATGGTGGGGGGGTATTTGTTCTAGGGTTTATTTTGGGGGGGGGTTTGTGCTAGTATCGATGATTGGGGAGTATTTGTGCTAGGAGGGGGGATTCAGTGGGTTTGTGTTAGAAGAGGTAATATGGTAGAGGGGGTTATTTGTTCTAGGGTTTTTTGTTGGGGGGGATTTGTGCTATTGTCGATGATTGGGGGGTATTTGTGCTAGGAGGGGGGATTTGTGCTAGAAGAGGTGATATGGTAGAGGGAGGTATTTGTTCTAGGGTTTTTTGTTGGGGGGGGGATTTGTGCTAGAAGAGGTGATATGGTAGAGGGGGGTATTTGTTCTAGGGTTTTTTGTTGGGGGGGGGATTTGTGCTAGAAGAGGTGATATGGTAGAGGGGGGTATTTGTTCTAGGGTTTTTTGTGGGGGGGGGGGATTTGTGCTAGAAGAGGTGATATGGTAGAGGGGGGTATTTGTTCTAGGGTTTTTTGTTGGGGGGGATTTGTGCTAGTATCGATAATTGGGGGGTATTTGTGCTAGGAGGGGGGATCTGTGCTAGAAGAGGTGATATGGTAGAGGGGGGTATTTGTTCTAGGGTTTTTTTTTTGGGGGGGGGGGGGGAGTTGTGCTAGTATCGATGATGGGGGGGTATTTGTGCTAGGAGGGGGGATTCGGTGGGTTTGTGTTAGAAGAGGTGATATGGTGGGGGGGTATTTGTTCTAGGGGTTTTTTTTGGGGGGGGATTTGTGCTAGTATCGATGATCGGGGGGTATTTGTGCTAGGAGGGGGGATTCGGTGGGTTTGTGCTAGAAGAGGTCATGTGGTGGGGGGTTATTTGTTCTAGGGTTTTTTGGGGGGGATTTGTGCTAGTATCGATGATTGGGGGGTATTTGTGCTAGGAGGGGGGATTTGTGCTAGAAGAGGTGATATGGTTGAGGGGGGTATTTGTTCTAGGTTTTTTTTTTGGGGGGGGGATTTGTGCTAGAAGAGGTGATATGTTGACGGGGGTATTTGTTCTAGGTTTTTTTTGGGGGGGGGAGTTGTTCTAGTATCGATGATTGAGGGTATTTGTGCTAGGAGGGGGGATTTGGTGGGTTTGTGCTAGAAGAGGCAATATGGTGGTGGTGGTGGTGGGGGGGGGGGTTCTTGTTCTTTTTTTTTGTTACCAATAAAAAGTAAGTGAATCTTGCTGGAAGATGAAATCCGGGTGGGTTGGCGTAGCTCCTGTAGGTGGGTTGGGAGCGATTGTATATTTAGAATGTGGAATAACATGAAGTGGATGTTCTCGTTCGGCAGGCAGTGGATGAGTGGTGGGAAGTCTGATTGGCAACTCGACGTGCAGAAACATTATTCCAAAGACGGTTTTGTAAATTGTTGTTATAATCATATTCATAAAACCTTCTCACACCTCAACGTGTGTGAGATATGGTGTGGATGGCGGGCTGGAATCTCGTCTTCTCAGTCTTCTCCAACACATCGCAATGTTTGCAGAGCACAACGCATTTCATTTATAGCTTGTTAGAAAGCTGAAAAATATCCATTTTATTTATTTATTTATTTATTTTTTACTTTTTAGTTGTGTATTTCTATCAGGTACTTACATTGTGCCGACTACAGACTCCATGTCATCTCTTGTGAAAAGGAAGGAGTGAGGCATTCAAGGACCAATCAGCCCTCATTATTGCTGGTAACCCAGCAATATGGGGCATTATTCTTCCCACTGACACCAATGATGGGGCACTATTGGTCCCACTGATACCAATGATGGGGATTTTAAAGGATTTTATGCCTAGTGCAGACCTGACACCATGCGTTCCAAGTGAAATAACGGACTAGGCTAACTAAAAAAGCGTATCCAAAGAAAAAACCCCACCAGTATTGAATGCTCCATACACCCACTCAGCATAACCCAGCCTGGAGGGGAAAGGAACACCGAGGGCCCGTCCCACCTGTTTGTACACCTCTATGTTAAAAGGGCAATGAAGCAGAAAATGGTCCATAGTCTCCTCCTCACCTGCACACTCCTCCCGAGGACAGCTACCATCCATCCCACTGCGGAATTTCAAATTGCCCCGAACATAGAGCCTCCCATGGAAGCACAACCAGGCCAGATCCCTAAATTTAAGGGGGACTCTATGCAAATTAATAAGTCTTAACCCTGCCCTCAAAACTGGGCCTGGGCAATCCCTTAAGGCCAGTGGGTCATGAAAGACTTCGCTCAAGACTCGACTCATAAGGACTTTCCTCTGAACCGATCTGAGATCTTCAGCCGACAATCGCCACTGCCGTAATAACTTCAGGCACGGAGCGACATAGGCTGGTAGCTGACCACGATGACCCCTGAGATTCTTCACTTGGCCACCTTCTTCCCAAAGTCATAGAAAAGGCCTGAACCAAGATCTAAATATGCCTACCCATCCAGGAGGTTCCACTGCAAGCATATTACCAATGTTAAATTTGAGAAATAGCAGTGAAAAGAAAAGAACTGGGTTGACCATACCTAAGCCACCCTCCCTCCTGGATAGATAGGTGACATTCCTCTTGATGGGGTTCAGTCTGTTCCCCCACAACATCTGGAAGAACACACTACTGACCCTAGCATAGAGAGACACTGGCAAGATGCAGACAAAGCTGACATACAAGAGGATCGGAATCAGGTAAGTCTTAATCAGATCAACCCTTTCCCTCATAGATAACTTCCATCTCTTCCAGCTGACCACCTTAGTATTGGCAATTTTCATTATGAAAAACAACAGAAAGGGAGTTGGCGCTGTTCCATATGAAAAAAAAAAAAAAAATGTTATATATATATATATATTAATGAATAATTAATAGGTGTGAGTATACCTACTAGTAATATGTGTACCACCAATTGAGCATATATATATGTATATACATTAATGTAGTGGGTGTAAATTATGTGCAATTAAGCAAGGATAAATACTCTCTACCAAGTGATCATCAAAGTGACTAGTGCTTAGAAACTGATACAGGTAAAAATCAAAAAGGAAAATCAAAAAATGTATCTATAAATAACAACTGATGTTAAATAGAATACCACCATTCCACGAAAAACCCACATGTGATATATTCAAAGTATAAACATCATTTAACTAATAAGCATGTTGTTAAAATGAGTTAAAAACGAGTAAAAGGGTATATTTAAGTATCCATATAAAGTGATGGAGTGCTTCTTCCAATTAGTGCAAGTTTATCCAACAGTAAACAGTGAATGTGCCAAAACGAGTAACGGTGCTCCCCTCTTGTGCCTTCACTCACCAGAGCGCTTCACCCCTGCAGGGGTACAAACGTGAAGTGTAGATGATACGGATCCCAATCACAAAGCTGCGGTATCCACCTCGTTCTTAGCATCAGAGCGAAAAGAATCATCCATGGGCGGAAGGGAAGGAGACTCCGATGTCTCCCTTCTGCACTCTAAATCCCAGCCAAGTATCCACATGTATATGTTTAAAAAGGAAAAAAAACATCCACATAGCGTAATCCCGTTTATTTATAAAAAGAAGGTTAACAGTTTCAAAAAGGATTTCAGAAAGGATTAAAAAAAGGAGAGGAGAGGGAGCGTACTGGCTCGTATGCTTTCCGTGCGTAGTGCGGGGGTAACGCTCTCCTCCCTCGGAGCTTGCATTCCACTGATCAAGAAACAGCAACCAGAAAATCCGGATGTGACGTGCGTGCGTAACAAGTTAGTCCCGACTTACGCGTTTCGTCATAAGGACGTCATCTGAGGCGTTCAAATACATTTCATTGGCAAATTTCAGTCTGCCTTCCCAGTTTTTGAGGCCATAATTGCCGGGTCCGAATTCAATGCCTAGTATCTTAATTTTTTCCTGGGGCACTGGAAAGGTGTCCGGGAGATCAAACCCCTCACCTTCTTTTCCCATCCAGAAAACTTCATTCTTTTCCTGATTGATCTTGGAGCCTGATGCATCAGAATAACGTGATGCCAGAGATACCACCTCCTCTGCTTCATCGGTCCCAGTGACAATCACCAACACATCGTCCACATAGGCAACAACCCTCAAAGGTGGCTCACCCGGGAGCCCCACTGGTACCCCACACAACATGCCGCTCCTCTCTAGCCTCCTAATCAAGGGGTCGATTGCAAACACATAGAGCAGGGGACTCAGGGGACAACCCTGACGCACTCCAGAGCCAACCTCAAAGGACTGCCCAACCATTAACAAGAGGAAATCTTTCTGCCCCCTTATACAAGACTTTCAACCAATCGACAAAACCACCCAGCAGACCGTACTTACTAAGGAGCAACCACAGGTACTCATGGTTAACACGATCAAAAGCCTTTGCCTGATCCAATGTCAGCAAATACTTTCCCCAGCCTGCAGCCCTGCACCACTCCAAGGCCTCCCGGACAGCTAAAACCGCTGTGAAGGTACTCCTACCCTGGACCGAACAGTGCTGATGGCGAGAAAGCAAAGACTCTGCTACTGACGATAGGCGCCAGAAAAATGATCTTTACCAACACCTTTCTATCGACATTGAGAAGGCTGATGGGGCGCCAATTCTCAATTATCGAAGGATCTTTACCTTTTGAAAGAAGAATCGCAGCTGAGTGCCTTAATGGAAGGGGGAAGCATCCCCTCAGCAAGGCAACTGTTAAAAACCTCTACCAAATGTGGGGCCAGAATAGACTTAAAAGTTTTGTAAAACTCACCCATCAAGCCATCCGATCCAGGTGACTTTTTGATGGCAAGCTGTTCAATTGCCCTCATCACCTCTTCAACTGTGATCTCCTCTGTCAAATTCATCAATGGGACATCTTCATCATTTAGACCTGGAGTAGAGTCCAAAAAGCTTTCCATCTTGTCACGGTCAAGCTCTTTCCTCCCAAGAAGGTCAGCATAAAAGGACCTCACGACCTCCAGGATCCCTGACCTGGACTTTGTCAAGGAACCTGTACTATCCTTAAGGCCAACGACCGTTTTAACAGCTACACCTTGTTTGCAGTTCTGGTAAGGGTCAGGCGAGTGGTACTTCCCATAGTCCCTCTCTAGAACCAAAGAGGCATGCCAGTCATATTGACACATCCTGAGAAGGAGTTTCACTTCGGAGATTGCCCCAGGATCTCCTCCTCTCGAGACAAGAATATCCAGCTTCCTACGTAAATGTTGGTAGGTCATGTATTTATTAAACTGTTTTCTATTGGCTAGGCCCCTGAAGAATCCAGCGATCCTCTTTTTGGTCAGCTCCCACCACTCAGCCTTGCTGCTACAAAAGTCCAAAATGATCACCTGTGCCTGAAAGAATTCCTCAAAGGATTGTCTAACATTTTCTTCCTTGAGAAGAGTCGAATTCAATCTCCAGATGCCCTTGCCCTTCTGAAGGGCGTCTGAAGCATTCAGGACCACAGATAGCATACAGTGATCAGAGAACTCTACTGCCTGCACCACTGGGGGTGAGAAAGCAGAGGTCTCCTTAAAAAAAAAAGCTATCTATCCTACTTTGACTACTACCTCGATGAAAGGTGAACCCGGTGTCATCCGGGAGGTGCTTAATGTGCACATCCACAAGACCAGCATCCCTAACCATACTATTTAAAAAAACGCCATTATATCCCAGCCTGTCCTTGAAGTCCTTCCTGTCCTTGTGCCTAGTTACTGTATTAAAGTCACCTCCAAAGACCACTTGCCGGGATGTAAAAAAGAAATGGCTTGATCCTTGTAAGAAGGCATATCCTGTCCCACTTTGTGTGCGGCCCATAAACATTAATTAGGCGCAGGTCCTGCCCTCCCACAAGGACGTCTAAGACCATACATCTCCCAATCTCCACCTCAATAACCCACTGGACAGTTACCATGCCGGTTTTAAACAACACCGCCACACCGCCGTAAGGCTCGGCCGCAAGAGACCAGTAAGATGGACCATACCTCCACTCTCTCTTGGCCATATGAACATCTGCCAAGGAGGTGAGCCTAGTCTCTTGCAAAAATAAAATTTCAGCATCTAACTGGCTGAACAAAAAGAAGGCCATAGAACGAGCTCTTACTGACTTAATGCTGGCGACATTTATTTGTCACCACCTTTAACAGAGGGGGAACCGCTATTTGGGTTATTGGGTGGATTGCTTCTTAGCTCCCCTCTGCTGCTCATCACTAGAAGCCCCTCTCTTTCTTGAGGCCGCCTCAAACTCCATTTCAGAATCGTAACTTTGTTCCGAAGAAGCCCCAGATGACGAAATATCCCATTTAGAGAATCTATGACGGTTGGAGACAGGCACTGGAGCTTCCTGACCCCCTTCTGTCCTCACCGACTGCTTCTTATGCTTCCCAACCTTCTTTCTTGCCTCCAGGTACTGCAGGTCAGCTTCAGAGATGCCCTCATCCCTTGTTTTTTTCTTTGAAGTCTTCAGAGAAGACTTCTTTACAGAGGAAGAAGCAGCAGCCCCTTTTGATACTCTCTACCACTCCTGGTGGGGGGGGGGGGGCTTTCTTTAAGTCAGACTTAGGAGGGGTAGACTCCTGGGGGGGCTTTCTTTAAGTCAGACTTAGGAGGGGTAGACTCCTGGGGGGGGGAACTGACTCGGGGGGCACAGACTTGGAAGGTTCTGACACAAGAGGAGAGGGTACAGTAAGCGGGGGGGAAACAGAGACAGATACAGAAGGAATACTTACAGACACCGGAGGGGTGGCCACAGGAACTGGAGAGGGATCCTGAACAGGACTAGGGGAGTTGGTCACCACAGAGGAGGATGGTACACCAGGGGCCTCACCCTCCAAGCCTTGAAAAGTCATCTAGTACCTCCTTCTCCATATTGTGCCAGGCTTCAGGACATCTGCTATAGGGGTGGCCAAGGCGCAGGCACAGGTTGCACCTGATCATCTCGGTGCAGTCCTTGGCCGTATGACCCTGACCCCGACACACTGAACATATCAAGGCTGAACAGGAGGAGCTCAAATGCCCCTTTTCTCCACAGCGGTGACACAGCTTCAGTTGACCAGGGTAGAAAATAGTCATCCTATCCCTCCCTATAAAAGCTGAGGAGGGCAGGTGACGGACAACATTCCCATCCCTGGCCAACCTGACTGTAACCGACCAACCCCCAGTCCAGATGTTACGTTCATCAAGTATTTTATCGGCCTTAGTCAATACCTCACCATAATTCTTTAACCAGACCTCTAAATCTCGAGCAGCAACACTCTCATTAGTGAGAATAATTGTGATTTTTTTTTCACTGTTGACCTTTGTAAAACCGCAACTGGGGCCAGACCTTCCCATTTAGGTCCAGACCTGCACCGAGCCTCAAATCGCTCCCAGAACAGATCAAGACCCTCTGGCCTGGTGAAGCTAATGGTATATTCCCGGCTCCCAGCTACATGTATTAGGGCATACAGATCGTTTGCCCCAAAACCCATCTCCAGAATCATGTCCACCACCGCACGCCGTGCTGGAGGGATTGCACCACCTTCCCATTTAAGAATCACTACATTTCGTCTCGGACCCCCAGCAGAAGCCAGAGACCCAAGACCAGATCCTGGGGTGCTAAAAGTGGTAGCTTGTAGGGGGAAAACCTGCTTGGGAGCGGAGCTACCAGGAGCAGAGCGTACCACCTCAGCAAATGTCAGTTTATCAGGGCCAACGCCCCACACTGATGTCACAGTAGTCTGTATATTACTATTATTATTAACTGCTTGAACGGAGTTGGTAGGATTGTCCATCACACTGGTACTGGGATGATTTTTATCAGTCACGCGCACGTTCAAATTCCCATCAGGAATAGTCACAGTTTCTGATGTAATACCAGCTGTCTCCTGAAGCTGTGCTGTAGAGTCTTCAGCAGCTGTGGGGCAAACAACTTTAGACTCAGCTAAAGGGGCGTTAATTGGTTCTGCTGAATCTTGTAGTTCCTCTGCAGGAATGTCATTTTTTAAAAGCAATTTTTGCTGTACTGCAGCATCAGCAGGTACAGCATTGCTACACATAGGACTAGCAGCCTGATTGTCACTGGGCACATTGTCAGTATCAGTCACAGTGTTCACAAAAACAGTTTTATGCACCACATGGGGCTTGACAGGCTTTACCTTTTCAGGCACATCATCAGTAATGTCCTCCTCATGAAACACCAGCTGATCACCCCGCAAAGGAGACTCCATTGCCTGGATGGCCCTGAGCATGCCTCCTGAGTCCTGGGAAGGCATGGGGCTGCTTACCTCTCCCTGAGGGGGCAGGGGGTCTGAACTGGGGGTCTCATCCTTCACCTCCATCTTTGTCATCCTTGCAAACCTTCTGTCATTGCAGAATTTTTCCTTGAGTGGCCCATCTCTGCCTTCCATCATGGCCACAATGGTTTCTTGGTGTTCCACCCGGACCTTGGCCAGTTGGATCTCCGGATCCATGGACCCACGTCTCTGGCTATGCAAGCCCTCACGCTGCCTTCTCAAGCGCTTCAGCTCCGCTCTCAGTTTATAGAGCTTGTCTCTCTCCCTATTCAGGGCTTTAATCCCGGCCACCACTCGCTCCTGAATGACCTCCGAGCCTTCATCCTTACCAGGGGCAGAGAGATCACCAGCCATGGTTTGTACAGGGGCAGGCATGTCACCCGATGGCCCAGGAGATGACCGAGAGCTTCCAGCAGGAGAGGCCCCGCTGGCCTCCATGGCTTCCCCAGAAAGGGGCCAGGAGAGCTGGGAGAGATTTCACCACCACTCCCCTCTCCCACGGATCACCTGGAGCAGATTCAGAGACTCCTTCCTCCTGACACACCTGTGCTCCAATGATGGGTGGGGCACTATTCCTCCCACTGACACCAATGATGAGGAACTATTCCTCTCACTGACACCAATAATGGGGCACTATTGATCTTTTATTAAAAAGAATCAAGCAACCAATTTTATACAAAAGTAAAAAACAAAACCATAGTACAAAACTTCAACAGAAATCCAAGGAATACACATCCATGTTCAGAATATATACAATATATACATAATCCACTACCAAAATTATTTACATAAAGCAGCAGAGAGGGCCTAAGAGGCACAACCCATCACCTATGTACGCAGCCATTTATCAAAAATTAATCCCAAAAAAAATAATAATCTAGGGTGATAAGAGACAGACAGCCACACCCGGGAAAGAGACTCCTGGCAGTCAGGGAGGCTTGAAACCCCTCCACGCCTTCAACCAAGCCCCCTGACTCCGCTTGTCTCTCTCAAGCACCCGAATCTTCTCCACCTCATGCAAAATGTCATACACCACCACCTGAACAGGAAGGATTTTATGCCGAATGCTGACCTGACACCATGCGTTCCAAGTGAAATAACGGACTACTAGGCTAACTAGAAAAAGTGTATCTAAACAAAAACCACCACCAGTATTGAATGCTCCGTACACCCACTCAGCATAACCCAGCCTGGAAAGGAAAGGGACACCGAGGGCCCGCCCCACCTGTTTGTACACCTCTATGTTAAAGGGGCAATGAAGCAGAAAATGGTCCATAGTCTCCTCCTCACCTGCACACTCCTCCCGAGGACAGCTACGATCCACCCCACTGCGGAATTTCAAATTGCCCCTAACATAGAGCCTCCCATGGAAGCACAACCAGGCCAGATCCCTGAATTTAGGGGGTACTCTGTCCAAATTAATAAGTCTTAACCCTGCCCTCAAAACTGGGCCTGGGCAATCCCTTAAGGCCAATGGGTCATGAAAGACTTCGCTCAAGACTCGGCTCATAAGGACTTTCCTCGGAACCGATCTGAGATCTTCAGCCGACAATCGCCACTGCCGTAGTAACTTCAGGCACGGAGCGACATAGGCTGGTAGCTGACCACGATGACCCCTGAGATTCTTCACTTGGCCACCTTCTTCCCAAAGTCGTAGAAAAGGCCTAAACCAAGATCTAAATATGCCTGCCCATCCAGGAGGTTCCACTGCAAGCATATTACCAATATTAAACTTGAGAAAAAGCAGTGAAAAGAAAAGAACTGGGTTGACCATACCTAAGCCACCCTCCCTCCTGGATAGATAGGTGACATTCCTCTTGATGGGGTTCAGTCTGTTCCCCCACAACATCTGGAAGAACACACTACTGACCCTAGCATAGAGAGACACTGGCAAGATGCAGACAAAGCTGACATACAAGAAGATCGGAATCAGGTAAGTCTTAATCAGATCAACCCTTTCCCTCATAGATAACTTCCATCTCTTCCAGCTGACCACCTTAGTATTGGCAATTTCCAGTCTGCCTTCCCAGTTTTTGAGGCCATAATCGCCAGGTCCAAATTGAATGCCTAGAATCTTAATTCTTTCCTGGGGCACTGGAAAGGTGTCCGGGAGATCAAAACCCTCACCTTCCTTTCCCATCCAGAAAACTTCAGTCTTTTCCTGATTGATCTTGGAGCCTGATGCTTCAGAATACCGTGATGTCAGAGAGACCACCTCCTCTGCTTCATCCGCCCCAGTGACAATCACAGACACATCGTCCGCATAGGCAACAACCCTCAAAGGCGGCTCACCTGGGAGCCCCACTGGCACCCCACACAACATGCCGCTCTCTAGCCTCCTGATGAAGGGGTCGATTGCAAACACATAGAGCAGGGGACTCAGGGGACAACCCTGGCGCACCCCGAAGTCAACCTCAAAGGACTGCCCAACCCAACCATTAACAAGAGGAAAGCTTTCTGCCCCCTTATACAAGACTTTTAACCAATTGACAAAACCACCCGGCAGACCGTACTTACTAAGGAGCAACCACAGGTACTCATGGTTAACACGATCAAAAGTTTTTGCCTGATCCAATGTCAGCAAATACTTTCCCCAGCCTGCAGCCCTGCATCGCTCCAAGGCCTCCCGGACAGCTAAAACTGCTGTGAAGGTGCACCTACCCTGGACCGAACAGTGCTGATGGCGAGAAAGCAAAGACTCTGCTACTGACGATAGGCGCCAGAAAATGATCTTTGCCAGTATCTTTCTATCGACATTAAGAAGGCTGATGGGGCGCCAATTCTCAATCATCGAAGGATCTTTACCCTTTGAAAGAAGAATCACAGCTGAGTGCCTCATGGAAGGGGGAAGTACCCCCTCTGCAAGGCAACTGTTAAAAACCTCTACCAAATGTGGGGCCAGAATAGGCTTAAAAGCTTTGTAAAACTCAGCCGTCAAGCCATCCGGTCCAGGTGACTTTTTGATGGCAAGCTGTTCAATTGCCCTCATCACCTCTTCAACTGTGATCTCCTCTGTCAAATTCATCAATGGGACATCTTCATCATTTAGACCTGGAGTAGAGTCCAAAAAGCTTTCCATCTTGTCACGGTCAAGCTCTTTCCTCCCAAGAAGGTCAGCATAAAAGGACCTCACGACCTCCAGAATCCCTGACCTGGACTTTGTCAAGGAACCTGTACTGTCCTTAAGGCCAACGACCGTTTTAACAGCTACACCTTGTTTGCAGTTCTGGTAAGGGTCAGGCGAGTGGTACTTCCCATAGTCCCTCTCCAGAACCAAAGAGGCATGCTGGTCATATTGACACTTCCTGAGAAGGAGTTTCACTTCAGAGATTGCCCCAGGATCTCCTCCTCTCGAGACAAGAATATCCAGCTTCCTCCGTAAACGTTGGTAGGTCATGTATTTATTAAACTGCTTTCTATTGGCTAGGCCCCTGAAGAATCCAGCAATCCTCTTTTTGGTCAGCTCCCACCACTCAGCCTTGCTGCTACAAAAGTCCAGGATGGTCACCTGTGCCTGAAAGAATTCCTCAAAGGATTGTCTAACATGTTCTTCCTTGAGTAGAGTCGAATTCAATCTCCAGATGCCCTTACCCCTCTGAGGGGCGTCTGAAGCATTCAGGACCACAGATAGCATACAGTGATCAGAGAACTCTACTGCCTGCACCACTGGGAGTGAGAAAGCAGAGGTCTCCTTCAAAAAAAACCTATCTATCCTACTCTGACTATTACCTCGATGAAAGGTGAACCCGGTGTCATCCGGGAGGTGCTTAATGTGCACATCCACAAGACCAGCATCCCTAACCATACTATTTAAAAAAACGCTATCATATCCCAGCCTGTCCTTGAAGTCCTTCCTGTCCTTGGGCCTAGTTACTGTATTAAAGTCGCCTCCAAAGACCACTTGCCGGGATGTACAGTAGGTGACCGCGATATTGTGTCAATCTCACCGCACTTCTCGGCGAGATTTGACACCTACGAGCCCCGTCGCAGGAGCCAGCGCCGAGATGGCTCACTCATCGGGAAAGGAAAACGTTGTTTTCCTCCCGCGATGAGTGACAGGCAGCGCTGACAGCTGTCTAGTATGAATCCTGAGGCGGGAACACCGCGCCAAATTTTAAATGAAAAAACCGGCGTGGGTTCCCCCCTCGGGGGCATACCAGGCCCTTAGGTCTGGCATGGATTGTAAGGGGAACCCCCTATGCTGAAAAATCGGCGTGGGGGTCCCCCCCAAATCCATACCAGACCCTTATCCGAGCACGCAGCCCGGCCGGCCAGGAAGGGGGGTGGGGACGAGCGAGCGCCCCCCCCCCCCCTCCTGAGCCGTACCAGGCCGCACGCCCTCAACATGGGGGGGTGGGTGCCTTGGGGGAGGGGGGCGCCCTGCGGCCCCCCCACCCCAAAGCACCTTGTCCCCATGTTGATGAGGACAAGGGCCTCTTCCCGACAACCCTGGCCGTTGGTTGTCGGGGTCTGCGGGCGGGGGGCTTATCGGAATCCGGGAGCCCCCCCTTAATAAGGGGGCCCCCAGATCCCGGCCCCCCACCCTGTGTGAATGAGTTTGGGGTACATGGTACCCCTACCCCGCTGTCTCGCCGCCGCTGTCTCGCCGCTTCTTCTCTTCTTTTCTTCTTCCCCGATGTTGACACGACGCTCTCTCCGGCTGGAATGCTGTGTGCGAGCTGCGGAGCCATTTATATAGGAGGTAACCCCGCCCCCTTACGACGTCATGGTCCCAGCATGCGCAGGGACTCTGGCGTCATAAGGGGGCGTGGCCCCAGAGTCCCTGCGCATGCTGGGACCATGACGTCGTAAGGGGGCGGGGTTACCGCCTATATAAATGGCTCCGCAGCTCGCACACAGCATTCCAGCCGGAGAGAGCGTCGTGTCAACATCGGGGAAGAAGAAAAGAAGAGAAGAAGCGGCGAGACAGCGGCGGCGAGACAGCGGCGGCGAGACAGCGGCGACAAGACAGCGGCAGCAGACCGGGCCCCTCGCTGGCAATAGAGCTGGAAGAAGATAGCGGCGGGGCCCGGGAGAAGAGGCCGAACACCGGGAGAAGTCGGAAGGAGACCCCCCGAAGTCGGAAGAAGACCCCGGAGCTGACTAATAAATTATTCTTAAAACCTGTGTAGTGTGTTTTTTTTACATTGACACTTTTGCCTAGGTGAATGGGTAGGGGTACCATGTACCCCAAACTCATTCACACAGGGTGGGGGGCCGGGATCTGGGGGCCCCCTTATTAAGGGGGGGCTCCCGGATTCCGATAAGCCCCCCGCCCGCAGACCCCGACAACCAACGGCCAGGGTTGTCGGGAAGAGGCCCTTGTCCTCATCAACATGGGGACAAGGTGCTTTGGGGTGGGGGGGCCGCAGGGCGCCCCCCTCCCCCAAGGCACCCACCCCCCCATGTTGAGGGTGTGCGGCCTGGTACGGCTCAGGAGGGGGGGGCGCTCGCTCGTCCCCACCCCCCTTCCTGGCCGGCCGGGCTGCGTGCTCGGATAAGGGTCTGGTATGGATTTGGGGGGGACCCCCACGCCGATTTTTCGGCATAGGGGGTTCCCCTTACAATCCATGCCAGACCTAAGGGCCTGGTATGCCCCCGAGGGGGGAACCCACGCCGGTTTTTTCATTTAAAATTTGGCGCGGTGTTCCCGCCTCAGGATTCATACTAGACAGCTGTCAGCGCTGCCTGTCACTCATCGCGGGAGGAAAACAACGTTTTCCTTTCCCGATGAGCGAGCCAGCGCGACATTCACAGTACCCTGTCGCCGAGAACCAGCGCGATGGTATCGCGCTGGAAACACAATCTCGCGGTCAGGTACTGTAAAAAGAAATGGCTTGATCCTTGTAAAAAGGCATTTCCTGTCCCACTTTGTGTGCGGCCCATAAACATTAATTAAGCGCAGGTCCTGCCCTCCCACAAGGACGTCTAAGACCATACATCTCCCAATCTCCACCTCAATAACCCGCCGGACAGTTACCATGCCGGTTTTAAACAACACCGCCACACCGCCGTAAGGCTCGGCCGCAAGAGACCAGTAAGATGGACCATACCTCCACTCTCTCTTGGCCATATGAATATCTGCCAAGGAGGTGAGCCTAGTCTCTTGCAAAAATAAAATTTCAGCATCTAATTGGCTGAACAAAAAGAAGGCCATAGAACGAGCTCTTACTGACTTAATGCTGGCAACATTTATTGTCACCGCTTTTAACGGAGGGGGAACCGCCATTTGGGTTATTGGGTGGATTGCTTCTTAGCTCCCCTCTGCTGCTCATCACCAGATGCCTCTCTCTTTCTTGAGGCTGCCTCAAACTCCATTTCGGAATCAGAACTTCGCTCCGAAGAAGCTCCAGATGAAGAGATATCCCAATTAGAGGACCTATGATGGTTGGGGACAGGCACTGGAGCCTGTTCCGCCCTCACCACCTGCTTCTTCCGCTTCCCAACCTTCCTTCTCTCCTCCAGGTACTGCAGGTCAGCTTCAGAGATGCCCTCATCTGTTACTTTTTTCTGTGAAGTCTTTCCACAAGACTTCTTTACAGAGGAAGAAGCAACCTTTTTAGTACATGTTACCACTCCTGGTGGGGGGGGGTGCTCCCTTTGAGTCAGACTTAGGAGGGGTAGACTCCTGGGGGGGGAACTGACTCGGGGGGCACAAACTTGGAAGGTTCTGACACATGAGGAGAGGGTACAGTAGGCTGGGGGGAGACAGATACCGATACAGAAGGAACACTTACAGACACAGGAGGGGTGGCCACAGGAACTGGGGAGGGATCCTGAGCAGGACCAGGGGAGTCAGTCACCGCAGAGGAGGATGGTACACCAGGGGCCTCACCCTCCATCCTGTCCAGCCTTGACATGTCATCAATTACCTCCTTCTCCATATTGTGCCAGGCTTCAGGACATCTGCTGTAGGGGTGGCCAAGGCGCAGGCACAGGTTGCACCTGATCATCTCGGTGCAGTCCTTGGCCATATGACCCTGACCCCGACACACTGAACATATCAAGGCTGAACAGGAGGAACTCAAATGCCCCTTTTCTCCACAGCGGTGACACAGCTTCGGCTGACCAGGGTAGAAAATAGTCATCCTATCCCTCCCTATAAAAGCTGAGGAGGGCAGGTGACGGACAACATTCCCATCCCTGGCCAACCTGACTGTAACCGACCAACCCCCAGTCCAGATGTTACGCTCATCAAGTATTTTATTGGGCTTAGTCAATACCTCACCATAATTCTTTAACCAGACCTCTAAATCTCGAGCAGGAACACTCTCATTAGTGAGAATAATTGTGATTTTTTTCACCGTAGACCTTTGTGAAACTGCAACTGGGGTCAGACCTTCCCATTCGGGTCTTGACCTGCACCGAGCCTCATATCTCTCCCAGAACAGGTCAAGACCCTCTGGCCTGGTGAAACTAATGGTATAATCCCGTGTCCCAGCAACATGTATTAGGGCATACAGATCGTTTGCCCCAAAACCCATCTCCAAAATCATGTCCACCACCACACGCCATGCAGGAGGGATTGCACCACCTTCCCATTTAAGAATCACTACATTTCGTCTCGGACCCCCAGCAGAAGCCAGAGACCCAAGACCAGATCCTGGGGTGCTCAAGGTGGTAGGTCGCAGGGGGAAAGCCCTCTTGGGGGCGGAGCTACCAGGAGCAGAGCGTACCACCTGGGCAAATGTAGGCTTATCAGGGCCAAGGCCCCACACTGAAGTCACATTAGTCTGTACATTACAATTATTATTATTATCTACTGGAATGGAGTTGGTAGGACTGTCCATCACATTTGTGCTGAGAAGATTTTTATCAGTCACACAAACATTCTCATTCCCATCAGGAATAGTCACAGTTTCTGATGTAATACCAGCTGTCTCCTGAAGCTGTGCTGTAGAGTCCTCAGCAGCTGTGGGGCAAACAACTTTAGACTCAGCTAAAGGGGGGTTAATTGGTTCTGTTGAATCTTGTAGTTCCTCTGCAGGAATGTAATTTTTTAAATGCATTTTTTGCTGTACTGCAGCATCAGCAGGCACAGCATTGCTACACATAGGACTAGCAGCCTGATTGTCACTGGGCACATTGTCAGTATCAGTCACAGTGTTCACAAAAACAGTTTTATGTACCACATGAGGCTTGACAGGCTTTACCTTGTCAGGCACATTATCTGTAATGTCCTCCTCATAAAATACCAACTGATCACCCCGCATAGGAGACTCCATTGCTTGGATTACCCTGAGCATGCCTCCTGAGTCCTGGGAAGGCATGGGGCTGCTTACCTCTCCCTGAGGGGGCAGGGGGTCTGAACTGGGGGTCTCCTCCTCCACCTCCATCTTTGTCATCCTGGCAAACCTTCGGTCATTGCAAAATTTTTCTTTGAAGGGCCCATCTCTGCCTTCCATCATGGCCACAATGGTCTCCTGGTGTTCAACCCGGACCTTGGCCAGTTGGATCTCCGGATCCATGGATCCACGTCTCTGGCTATGTAAGCCCTCACGCTGCCTTCTCAAGCGCTTCACCTCCGCTCTGAGCTTGTACAGCTTGTCTCTTTCTCTATTCAGGACCTTAATCCCGGCCACCACTCGCTCCCGGATGGCCTCCGAACCTTCATCCTCACCAGGGGCAGAGAGATCACCAGCCATGGTTTGTACAGAGGAAGGCATGTTACCTGATGGCCCAGGAGATGGCTGGGAGCTTCCAGCAGGAGAGGCCCTGCTGGCCTCCATGGCTTCCCCAGAAAGGAGCCAGGAGAGCTGGGAGAGATTTACTCACCACTCCCCTCTCACACGGATCACCTGGAGGAGTTCCAGACACAGCTTCCTCCTGACACAGCTTCCTCCTGACACACCTGTGCTCCAATGATGGGTGGGGCACTATTCCTCCCACTGACACCAATGATGAGGAACTATTCCTCTCACTGACACCAATAATGGGGCACTATTCCTCCCACTGACACCAATGATGGGGCACTATTCCTCCCACTGATACCAATGATGGGGCACTATTCCTCCCACTGACACCAATGATGGGGCACTATTCCTCCCACTGACACCAATGATGGGACACTATTCCTCCCACTGACACCAATGATGAGGCACTGTTCTTCCCACTGACACCAATGATGAGGCACTTACCTTCCACTGACACCAATGATGGGGCACTATTCCTCCCACTGACACCAATGATGGGACACTATTCCTCCCACTGACACCAATGATGAGGCACTGTTCTTCCCACTGACACCAATGATGAGGCACTTACCTTCCACTGACACCAATGATTGGACACTATTCCTCCCACTGACACCAATGATGAGGCACTATTCCTTCCACTGACACCAATGATGGGGCACTATTCCTCCCACTGACACCAGTGATAGGGGCACTATTATTCTCCAGCGCCAATTATTATTTTAATAAAAATTGAAATATTTTATCATGATGATGATGATAATAATATTAATTAACAATATTAATATGCATTATGTTATTAAATACAGCAAATTTAAATTATATAATAAATGACAATAATATTAATTAATTATTCCTTCTGCATTGAACTGTATTGTAATTGTACTGCCCCCTTATATTGTAAAGTCCTGTGCAAACTGTTAGCGCTATATAAAACCTGCATTATAATAATAATAACATTATACAGCATTCTTTATTATTGGTATTATTATTGTTGTTAGTATCATTATTCAATTATATAATTATTATTTTGGATTTATTATTATTATTATTATTATTATTATTATTATTATGTTACTATTATTATTACCATCATCATCATGATAAAATATTATAATTTTTATATACATAATTTTATGTATATAAAATAATATTATTTACATAATTATTGTTTGTTGGTAAATAATCATAATAGTAATAATACATACAGGGGGCTGCACATACAGGGGGTTCTTCCAAAGAAGTGGGTTCTTTAAATAAGTGGCACTTCTGCTCTTGCCCCATCCATCTGAACATCTTCTTCTGTCTTCACAGGTAAACCTGCGTTTATACCTCCACATACCTTCAAACTGAATATATTGACTGACTGCACAAATGCATATTTGGTAAATCTGTTTGTCACCACTGTTTCAACTCCATCTGTAGCCATGCTCACATTAGTTCAATGTTTATTTAGCCATTAAGTCTTACCTAAATTATGGGTTTTCTTATCTTTGCAATTTTGGCCTTTTAGTCCCCTTGCAGTTTGATTGTGGTGTGAAAGTTATGCCCTGCTAGCTGTGTTCCTAATATCCCCTCCTAATTGATTAATTGCCAGATTCAACCCACACCCAACACACAGTATAAAAACAAGGCCTTCTTTACGGGGGAGCACATACAGGGGGCTGCACATACAGGGGGTTCTTCCAAAGAAGTGGGTTCTTTAAATAAGTGGCACTTCTGCTCTTGCACTTCAGCGATTAGCACAAAGAAAACTATAACAAACTGCAGGTGACCCCATTTCCAAATTTTATCATCTTCCTCTCTAAAACATGCTCTCTTTACCTCTCCTCCTCTTCACAATTGCTGCCTCTCTCCTCAAGCTCTCTTTTCTTCATCCCTCTGCTCCACCCCACAATCTGTACATATCACCCTCACTTCTCCCCTCCCCCTATTACTGCACTCATTACCTCTTTCTAACTCTAAGCCCACTTGCTAACATACCCCCCAGGATACTGAAGCATGTCCCCTCATACAAACCACATTCTCATATTATCTCCTTCACTCTTCTGCTTCTCTTAATCGCTGGAGATATTTTCCCAAACCCTGGGCCCCCCTTATTTAACTGTGCCCAACACACCCATCACCATCACCCTACACCCTTTGTCAGTAGTCGCAATCTACACAATTTAGTCTCCATTCCTCTTCTTCCCAACACCAGCCTCACTCTCTCCTGCGCCCTTTGGAACGCCCGCTCTGTCTGCAACAAACTCACTGCTGTTCATGACCTCTTTGTCACTAATTCCTTTAATCTACTTGCTCTCACCGAAACCTGGCTCCACGAATATGACACCCCTTCTCCTGCTTCCCTCTCCCAGGGTGGCCTTTACTGGACTCACTCCCCTAGGCCTAATGTATGCAAGGGAGGTGGAGTGGGATTCCTCCTATCCCCCCAGAGCACCTTCCAGGTTATTCACCCTCCTCCCTCTTTCTCCCTCTCATCATTCGAAGCCCACTGTATACGTCTATTCTCACCTACTTCACTAAGAATTGCTGTGATCTACCAGCCCCCTGGACCATTATCGACTTTCCTTGATGAGTTTTCTGCCTGGCTACCCTACTTTCTCTCTTCGGATATTCCCACAATCCTTCTCGGGGATTTCAATATCCCTGCTAATACAAACACTCCTGCTACTTCTAAACTTCTTAGACTAACCTCTTCATTTGACCTGAAGCAATGGGTACAGGCTTCTACTCACTCTGTGTTAGGTACCTGTGGGGAGAGCCTGACTGTAGGAGGAGACTTCTCATACAACGCTGGTTCAGGAGTCACTGGAGTTGGGGACAGTGGTCTCCTGAGCGCAGTGGGGTAGGAGTGCCTGTTGTGGATGGCAGGACTGTAGGTAAGTGGAGACTGGAACAGCAGCAGACTTGACACTCTGGAGGTGAAGGATCACAGGAGCTGAAGCTGGAGGTGCAACAGCAATTAAAGTGGCAGGCACAAGCAGAGTCAAACGGTCCGGGTCGGCAGGTAACTGGCAAGGGGATCACAGCAGGCAAGGCAGAGTCGGTGAGCAGGCAGGGTCGGCAACGGTGGCAGATACAGACAGCAGAGTGGTCAGGCAGGCCGGGTCGGAATTGGAGCAGGTCGGATGGTCAACAAGCCGGGTCTGATCAGATAGCAGGCAATCAGATACAAGTTCAGGTTCAATCACAAAGCTGAGACGAAGCAGCAATGTTCCCTGGAACAGGGGGACTTTTATATGCTAAATGGCGCCAAACCGGCGCTATCACGAACGCGCGTACGCACCCGCGCGCGCCCGAACGCCGCGCCGATGCCCAACAACAGCAGCAGCTTGCCGCTGTGTCTGAACAGGGGCGCGCCGGCGCATAGGCGCACGCAAGCGCCCAGGTCTGGTGCTGGGAGAACCCTGACATTGCCCCCCCCCAAGGGGCAGCCTCCGGATGCCCAACAGCCTCTTTTTCCTCAGGATGAGCAGAGAAATAAGCACGTACTAACCGCCTAGCATGCACATTACTGTCCGGTTCCCACGAGTTACTTTCTGGGCCGTAACCCTTCCACTTGATTAAGAATTGGTTTTGCCCTTGCCTTCTTCTACAATCAAGGATAGCCTCAACCTCAAATTCCTCGCTGCCATTAATTACAACAGGTTCAGGGGGTCTTGTCCCTCTAGCAGGAAAGGGGTCAGGTACAGCAGGTTTGAGCAGAGAAACATGAAATACTGGATGGATCTTGAATGAATCAGGTAAAGTCAGTTCATAGGATACTTCATTGATTTTCCTTCTAACTGGAAAGGGTCCCATGAATCTAGGTGCCAATTTCTTAGAAGGACATGCAAGTTTGATATTAACGGTAGAAAGCCATACCTGGTCGCCGATTTGTAAATTCAGCTCCCCCCTACTTTTCCGGTCGAAGATTCTCTTACCATCTGCCTGAGCCTTGGACACAGTTTCCTGCAACAACCGGCTGTTGCGACTGAGGAACTCCACTGTACTTTGTACCGCTGGAACCGAAGACTCTGAAAGGAAATCAGGCAAAAAGGTTAGGTGAAAGCCATAATTGGCGAAAAAGGGAGATTGACCGGTGGCAGAATGTTTCGCATTATTGTAGGCAAATTCTGCTAAGGGTAGCAGAGATACCCAATCGTCCTGTGTGAAAGATGTGAAACATCTGATGTACTGCTCCAGAGTCTGATTAGTCCTTTCTGTCTGGCCATTCGTTTGAGGATGATAGGCCGAGGACAAGGCCAATTCAATCTTCAGGGTCTCACACAGGGATCTCCAGAAGCGTGAGGTGAATTGAACCCCTCTATCAGAAACTATGTTTACAGGTACACCATGAAGTCTGATGATTTCCTTGACAAATATGCGAGCAGTTTCGGTGGCAGATGGGGTTCCCTTTAGCGGTAGAAAATGAGCCATTTTGGTTAGACGGTCCACTACTACAAAGATGGCTGAGCACCCTTCAGAACATGGAAGCTCCACAATAAAATCCATAGAAATCATTTTCCATGGTCTGTCAGGTACAGGCAATGGTTTTAATAGGCCCCAAGCACGATTCCTAGATGACTTGTTCTGAATGCAGATGGGACAGGAACTGACATACTTTTCACAAAAGTCTTTCAGATTGGGCCACCAGAATGTACGCTGTACTAGTTCCAGGGTCTTACGAACTCCAAAGTGACCTGCCAAAGGATGATCGTGGAGAAGTGTCAAAACCTTGACCCGAATATCTTCAGGAATGAAAATTTGGCTTCCCTTCCAGAACAGACCATCTCTTCTTACTAAAGAAACCCCAGTAGGCCTGGCTGACTCAGAGGATGCTTCCTTAATCAGGGAAAGCAAATCTGTTTGTAGCAGTAAAAAGCTGTTTGCGGGTAAAATGGTGTCAGGAGAAGATAAGTCCTTAGGATTGTCATGCATACGTGATAATGCATCCGGTTTAATGTTCTTTGAGCCTGGACGATAGGTGATATGGAAAGAGAAACATGAGAAAAACAGGGCCCAGCGGGCTTGTCGAGGCTTCAGGCGTTTGGCAGATCGTAAATACTCCAAGTTCTTGTGATCAGTATAAATTAAAACTGGATGCATAGCCCCTTCCAACAGGTACCTCCACTCTTCCAGTGCAGTCTTAATGGCGAGAAGCTCTCGGTCACCAACGTCATAATTCTTCTCTGCAGGAGAAAGTTTATGGGAGAAGAACCCTACAGGATGCATTATTTCTTTGCTACCTTTTCGCTGTGAAAGAATCGCACCTACCGCAATCTCGGAGGCATCAACCTCTAAGATAAACGGTAAAGATGGTTCAGGGTGACTGAGGATAGGTGCTGAAGTAAATAGACTTTTGAGATTTTCGAAGGCGTCTTGAGCAGATTGGTTCCAGGAAAAACGGGTATTCTGCTTGGTTAACTGTGTAATGGGTGCAATTATGGCTGAAAACCCCTTAATGAATTTTCTGTAAAAGTTCGCAAACCCCACAAACCTCTGAATTCCCTTCTTGTCCAAGGGTACCGGCCAGTTCAGAACAGCGGAAACTTTTTGTGGGTCCATCTTAATTCCTGTTGCGGAGATTATTAATCCCAGAAATTGAATACTCTGCTGTTCGAACTCACATTTCTCCGCTTTTGCGTATAAACTGTGTAAGCGGAGACGACCCAACACTCTGCGGACATGTTCTTGATGCAATTCTAGGGATTCCGAAAAGATCAGGATATCGTCCAAGTATGCGATTACAAACACATCTAAGAAGTCCCTGAGGACATCGTTAATCAAGTGTTGAAAGGTCGCAGGGGCATTACAGAGTCCAAAGGGCATGACCAAATATTCATAATGCCCGAATCGGGTTCGGAATGCTGTCTTCCACTCATGCCCAGCTCGGATGCGGACCAAATTATATGCCCCCCTAAGATCAAGTTTAGTGAAAATGACGGCAGTCCTTAATTTTTGGAAGAGTTCAGGTATCAAGGGCAGAGGATACCGATTTTTGACCGTGATTTTGTTTAGTTCACGATAGTCAATACATGGACGGAGAGATTTGTCCTTCTTGGTGACAAAAAATATTCCGGCACCAGCTGGAGAGGTAGAGTGGCGTATAAAACCCTTGGCCAGGTTCTCATCAATATATGTCTTTAGTACCTCCTGTTCCTTCTCCAATAATGGAAAAATGCGTCCGAATGGTATTTCGGATCCTGGCAGCAATTCAATGGGGCAATCGTAGGGACGATGAGGTGGAAGAGAGTCCGCCCCCTTCTTGCTGAAAACATCAAGGAATTCATGATACTGTTTAGGTATGACCTGACAAAGTTTCTGGTCGGTGTCCAGACAAAGTAAAGTGGCTGGGGAATCCGAATCTCCCTTGAAGCAGTGTTCAAGACAGTATGAAGATGAGAATTTCACTTCTCCAGAAGTCCAATGAATGTATGGATTGTGGGCTTGCAGCCAAGGAATACCCAGGAAGATGGGAAACATAGGAGAGGAGATGGCATCAAGGACCAGTAATTCCTTGTGTTGGGAGGAAGTAGAAGCAGGCAGAGGCAGGGTTTCCTGGGTTACTTGTCCCAATCTGATGCGGGATCCATCGGCTAAAAATACAGCTAGTCCATGGGTCTTGGTTCGTAGTGGGATGTTATGCTGGCTGGCAAAGTTTGAATCAATAAAGCAACTGCATGCTCCGGAATCAATGATGCCGTTGATTGTTATAGTCCTTTCTTGCAGCTGCAAAGACAGAGGAAGGGTGATGTGAGTAGAGTTCGCAGACAGAGCAGAAAGACTGGAATATGCGGAAGACGGGCACTTACTTAATTTAACTGGACAGTTCAGGACATAGTGCCCAGTCCCACCGCAGTAGAGGCACAGATTGAGTTGCCGGCGTCGGGCCCGTTCTTCAGGTGATAAGGCAGATCGCATCAGTCCTAGTTGCATAGGTTCTGCAGAGTCAGGCGTGGCATTAGCTGGATTTGAACTGGATGGGGGTACATAGCGTGTTGCCGGAAGTGGTGCTCTGGCTGTCATCCAGACCGGGCGGGATTGTAAAGCAGATCGTTCAGATCGACGTTCCCGAATACGTCGGTCGATTTGAATAGTCAGGTTAATTAAAGCCTCAAGAGTATCTGGTACACCCACTCGGGCAAGTTCGTCCTTTAAGCCTTCAGACAGGCCCAAGCGGAACTGGTGACGCAGGGCCGCATCATTCCACTGGGTGTCTCCACTCCAGCGTCTGAAGTCCATGATATAGTCCTCTGCAGGTCTGCGGCCTTGCTGAAGTATAAACAGAGCTGATTCAGCTGTAGCAGTCTGTTGAGGGTCTTCATATATTTGCGCCATGGCTCCGAAAGAAGGAGGATAAGGACTGGGTTAGTGCTGAATCTTCCTCCAGTAGACGATGAGCCCAGGTCTGAGGTTCTCCTTGTAGAAGGGAGATCACGAACCCCACCTTAGTAGCCTCCAGCGAGAAAGTTCGGGGCTGTAAAGCGAAGAAGAGCTTGCAGGCGTTGCGAAAGGCCCGGAACTTGGTCCGGTCTCCGGAGAATCTATCAGGAGTGGGGACCTTTGGTTCGGGTGGAAGCATTACAACAGAAGGACCAGGAACCGTCTGTGCTGGGGTTGCGGCTGAGGAGGAGGCCAAGGGGTCAGGTCCTGCAAGGTTCTGGACTTGTCCCTCCAATCTGTTGTAATTGTCCTGGAGGGATTGTACTGCTTGAGCGAGGGCCGCAAGGTGGGTGCATATTTCTTTCAAGGGAGAAGTATCTCCTGCAGGCTCAGTCATGGCTGCTTCGTACTGTTAGGTACCTGGTAGGAGAGCCTGACTGTAGGAGGAGACTTCTCATACAACGCTGGTTCAGGAGTCACTGGAGTTGGGGACAGTGGTCTCCTGAGCGCAGTGGGGCAGGAGTGCCTGTTGGAGTTGGCTCTGGTGTAGCGGCAGAGATCCCTCCAGGGATGGCAGGACTGTAGGTAAGTGGAGACTGGAACAGCAGCAGACTTGACACTCTGGAGGTGAAGGATCACAGGAGCTGAAGCTGGAGGTGCAACAGCAATTAAAGTGGCAGGCACAAGCAGAGTCAAACGGTCTGGGTCGGCAGGTAACTGGCAAGGGGATCACAGCAGGCAAGGCAGAGTCGGTGAGCAGGCAGGGTCGGCAACGGTGGCAGATACAGACAGCAGAGTGGTCAGGCAGGCCGGGTCGGAATTGGAGCAGGTCAGATGGTCAACAAGCCGGGTCAGATCAGATAGCAGGCAATCAGATACAAGTTCAGGTTCAATCACAAAGCTGAGACGAAGCAGCAATGTTCCCTGGAACAGGGGGACTTTTATATGCTAAATGGCGCCAAACCGGCGTTAATGCGAACGCGCGTACGCACCCGCGCCGCGCACCCGCGCGCGCCCGAACGCCGCGCCGATGCCCAACAACAGCAGCAGCAGCTTGCCGCTGTGTCTGAACAGGGGCGCGCCGGCGCATAGGCGCACGCAAGCGCCCAGGTCTGGTGCTGGGAGAACCCTGACACTCTGATGGCAACACGCTTGACCTTGTATTCTCCTACAAATCCTTTTCCTCTCTCCTCTATTCTGCTACTGACCACCTCTATGACAAAATCTCTCCCCTGTCCTGCCCCAACCAAGCCACGTCAATCTACAATAAATCTCTGTCCTTCACCCTGGACAAGCTTGCACCCCTCACTACACGCAGAATCAGGCCTCGACCCCTACAACCCTGGCAAACAGATGACACTAAAATTCTCAAAAAACGTAGTCGTGCTCTTGAGCGTCTGTGGCACAAGACTAAGTCTCTCAAAGACTTCAACCAATACAAATCTGCCCTCCAAAAATACTATTCTTTCCTCCACACTGCCAAGCAAACCTATTTTACAACTCTTATTAACACCTTCTCATCCAATCCCCGTAAACTCTTCTCTACCTTCAACTCTCTACTTTGTCCTCCACCGCCTCCACCCACTGACTTACTCACTGCCCAGGAAATTGCTAATCACTTCAAAAACAAGATTGATACAATCCATGATGAAATCTCCGCTCTACAGGTGTCTCCCCCAGCTAAGACCCCATGTCAACAGGTACAACTGACACTCCCCCTATTCAAATCTGCTACTATAGACGAAGTTGCCAAACTTCTTTCTATCGCCCACCTAACCACCTGTCCCCTGGACCCGATTCCCTCTCAAATGCTACGGTCACCCTCTGACCCCATCCTACACTCTCTAACCCACATCTTCAACCTCTCCCTCACCTCTGGCATCTTCCCCAATGCTCTAAAACATGCACTGGTCACCCCCATACTTAAAAAGCCGTCCTTGGACCCCACCAATCCTAACAACCTACGCCCTATCTCCTTGCTCCCCTTTTCCTCTAAACTCCTTGAACGCCTGGTTTACAACCAACTGAGTGACCACCTCATTAAAAACAACCTTCTTGATCCCCTTCAATCTGGATTTCGCCCTCAACACTCCACAGAAACTGCTCTTTTAAAACTCACAAATGACCTACTAACTGCAAAAACCAATGGACACTATTCTGTACTCCTACTTCTGGATCTTTCAGCTGCCTTTGACACGGTTGACCACCCCCTCCTCCTCAAAAAACTTTACTCCCTCGGTCTCCGTGACTGTGCTCTTCAGTGGCTCTCATCCTACCTATCCCAACGCACCTTCAGTGTCACTTACAATTCTACTTCCTCCACTCCTCTTCCCTTCTCTGTTGGGGTCCCCCAAGGTTCTGTTCTTGGACCTCTTTTATGTTCAATCTACACCTCTTCCCTGGGTCAGTTGATAGCCTCTCACGGCTTTCAATATCATTTCTACGCTGATGACATACAAATCTATCTCTCCAACCCTCAACTCACCCCATCAGTCTCCTCCTCCTCCCAAATCTATCTCTTCACCCCTCAACTCACCCCATCAGTCTCCTCCTCCTCCCAAATCTATCTCTCCACTCCTCAACTCACCCCATCAGTCTCCTCCTCCTCCCAAATCTATCTCTCCACTCCTCAACTCACTCCATCAGTCTCCTCACGCATCACTAACTTACTAACCGACATATCTGTATGGATGTCACACCACTTCCTCAAACTCAACTTGTCCAAAACCGAGCTTATAATATTTCCTCCCCTACGTGCCTCTTCCCCTGACTTCTCTGTCAAGAGCAATGGCACAACTATCCACCCGTCCCCACATGTCAGGGTGCTAGGTGTTATCCTGGACTCTGAACTCTCCTTTCAGCCCCACATCCAATCACTTTCCAAAGCTTGCCGCCTCAACCTCCGCAACATCTCTAAACTACGTCCCTTTCTAACCAATGAAACCACAAAGCTCCTGATTCACTCCCTGGTTATCTCTCGCCTTGACTACTGCAACTCACTTCTCATTGGCTTACCTTTAAATAGTCTATCCCCACTTCAATCCATCATGAATGCTGCTGCCAGACTCATCCACCTTACAAACAACTCAGTGTCTGCTACCCCTCTCTGCCAATCCCTCCATTGGCTGCCACTCGCCCAACGAATTAAATTCAAAATACTAACAATAAATTACAAAGCCATCCACAACTCTGCCCCCAGCTACATCACTAACCTAGTCTCAAAATACCAACCTAATCGCCCTCTCCGTTCCTCCCAAGATCTCTTGCTCTCTAGCTCCCTCATCACCTCCTCCCATATCCGCCTCCAGGACTTCTCCCGAGCCTCGCCTATCCTCTGGAACTCCCTACCCCAATCTGTCACATGTCTCCAAATGTATCCACTTTTAGGCGATCCTTGAAAACTTTCCTCTTCAGAGAAACCTATCCTGCCCCCATCTAACAACTGCACTATTTTCTCCATTAGCTCATCCCCCACAGCTATTACCCTTTTGTATAACTTGACCCTCCCTCCTAGATTGTAAGCTCTAACGAGCCGGGCCCTCTGATTCCTCCTGTATTGAATTGTATTGTACTTGTATTGTCTGCCCTAATGTTGTAAAGCGCTGCGTAAACTGACGGCGCTATATAAATCCTGAATAATAATAATAATAATAATATTATTAATAAAAAATACAGTATAATATGATATTATTATTATAATACAGGTTTTATATAGTGCCAACAGTTTGCGCATCAATATACAATATATGGGGGACTGTACAATTCCAATAATAATATTAATAATGTATATGATATTAAATACATAAAATTAAAATTCTATAATTACATATTAACAGTAATAATAATGTAGCAAAGTCCCGAGTCCCTTGAGGCCTAATGGTGACCTACAGAGTTAGAGAGAGCTGACATCCTTCTGGGTAGAGTGGGTTACACAGCATGGTGGGTGTAATGCAAGATAAACAGGTGGGCGCCAGACACTTTTTGAATGTAAAGAGATTTATTGTCTCTTGGACAGAACTGTGGGAGAGAGGGTTAGGGCCAGGACACCCTTAAGTAGATGCAATGTTCATTGGCAGACTTCGAGACTTCTACAGGTAGACAGCTATACAGGTGAAGGCCTCCAGCCGGACACCACTTCTGTATAGGTAGGACTGCTGTCTCCTGTGGCAAGTCTTGTAGTAGTTACTAACGGTAGTATATTTAACTATTGGCAACACAAACAGTTCTCTGTTTACTCCACACTCACTCACTGTGGGTCTTCACTCAACGAGCTCCCAGTCTCTCTCACTAGACTTCGGATTCAATAGCCATCGGATCCCCTGAGCTCTTCCACTTTAGCACTCAGTATCTTCCTCAAGCGTCACCCCCGCTTCCCTGCTGGGTCCCTGGCTTGGAACTCACAGATACTCCTCAAGCTTCACCCCCCGACACATTAGGTCACTGGCTTGGAAATCACTGGTGCTCCACAAGTGTCACCTCTGCTGTCCCGCTGGGTCCCTGACTGGGCACTTCACTGAAGTGTTTCCCACTTCTTCACCGTCCCCGGCTGGCGAGAAGTACTGTCCTCAGCTTACTCACAGTGGTCTCTGGTAACAAGGTGGATGATCCCTTAGTGGCGACAGCTTTCCTTTTACCACCGACCACCGCTGGTCCCCTGTCCGGCGGAACCACTACTTCTAGTTGGACTGCAAGCCCGCAGTCCCAACCCTACGCTGCTTTTCCTGCTTCTGGATAGGCCCTCAGACAACCTAGCAGCCAGATGTCCCCGGGATAGACCTCAGGCTCTGGCCTAGCAACCCGGGGCAGAACAATAAACGTCCACCCAGACAGCCGCCCAGGTGGCACAGAACTCCGATCACCTGACCTCAACCAAATAAATAGGCTCTCCCAGCAGGCTAAGGGACCAAAGAACATCCCTGCGCATTGGCTGAGATACCCCCATCCATTCACGTGTGAGCTTGCAAAGCCCCTGTCTTACCTAATGTCACTAGCATAGTGCCACCCAATGACAGAAGAGAAAGGGTGCAACAAGTCCAGATTTAGAGGGGAATGAATTGATCTCCTAACAATTGGCCAAGGCAGGCATGTACTGGCCATCGGGACTACCGGGAGTTTCCCGGTGGGCCGATGGCTCAGTGGGCCAGTCAGGTGCGGTCCTGGAGCCGCTTCTCTCTGACAGTGAGTGATCGCGATTTCACTCCTGTCAGGGGGAGCAGCTTCCGTCATAGGCTGGAGAGAGCATTAGGCGTTATGCTCCCTCCAGCCTGCAGGGGGAGATAGACAGCTGGCAGACTTTCCTTCCTCTCTCCCCTTATCACTTGTTATCACATGACTGGAGAGAGGAACGAGAAGCTGCCTTCAAAACTGAGAACATGTGAGAGGGGGAGGAGAGGGTGGACTCTCTGATGTGAAGGGGGCTTCTGATGGGGACTTTCTGATAGGGACACACTGATGTGAAGGGGGCTGCTGGTGGGAACTCTGATGTGAAGGGGGCTTCTGATGGGGACTCTCTGATGTGAAGGGGGCTTCTGATGGGGACTCTCTGGGGACACACTGATGTGAAGGGGGCTGCTGGTGAGGACTCTGATGTGAAGGGGGCTTCTGATGGGGACTCTCTGATGGGGACACACTGATGTGAAGGGGGCTGCTGGTGGGAACTCTGATGTGTAGGGGGCTTTTGATGGGGACACACTGATGTAAAGGGGGCTGCTGGTGGGGACTCTGATGTGAAGGGGGCTTCTGATGGGGACTCTCTGATGGGGACACACTGATGTGAAGGGGGCTGCTGGTGGGAACTCTGATGTGTAGGGGGCTTTTGATGGGGACACACTGATGTAAAGGGGGCTGCTGGTGGGGACTCTGATGTGAAGGGGGCTTCTGATGGGGACTCTCTGATGTGAAGGGGGCTTCTGATGGGGACTCTGATGTGAAGGGGGCTTCTGATGGGGACTCTCTGGGGACACACTGATGTGAAGGGGGCTGCTGGTGAGGACTCTGATGTGAAGGGGGCTTCTGATGGGGACTCTCTGATGTGAAGGGGGCTTCTGATGGGGACTCTGATGTGAAGGGGGCTTCTGATGGGGACTCTCTGGGGACACACTGATGTGAAGGGGGCTGCTGGTGAGGACTCTGATGTGAAGGGGGCTGCTGGTGGGAACTCTGATATGAAGGGGGCTTCTGATGGGGACTCTCTGGGGACACACTGATATGAAGGGGGCTTCTGATGGGGACTCTCTGATGGGGACACACTGATGTGAAGGGGGCTGCTGGTGGCAACTCTGATGTGTAGGGGGCTTTTGATGGGGACACACTGATGTAAAGGGGGCTGCTGGTGGGGACTCTGATGTGAAGGGGGCTTCTGATGGGGACTCTCTGATGCGAAGGAGGCTTCTGATGGGAACTCTCTGATGTGAAGGGGTCTGCTGATGGGGACTCTGAGGTGAAGGGGCTGCTGATGGGGACTCTCTAATGGGAACACACTGATGTGTATGGGGGTCTGATGGAGACACACTGATGTGACAGGGCTGCTGGTGGGGACTCTGATGTGAAGGGGGCTGCTGGTGGGGACTCTGATGTGAAGGGGGCTTCTGACGGGGACTCTCTGATGTGAAGGGGGCTTCTGATGGGGACTCTCTGATGGGGACACACTGATGTAAAGGGGGCTGCTGGTGTGGGCTCTGATGTGAAGGGGGCTTCTGATGGGGACTCTCTGATGGGGACTCTCTGATGTGAAGAGGGCTTCTGATGGGGACTCTCTAATGTGAAGGGGGCTTTTGATGGGGACTCTCTGATATGGACTTCTGATGAGGACTCTCTGATATGGACTTCTGATGGGGACTCTCTGATGTGAAGGGGGCTTCTGATGGGGACTCTCTGATATGGACTTCTGATGGGGACTTTCTGGGGACACACTGATGTGAAGGGGGTTGCTGGTGGGGATGAGCTTGTGCCTTGACCAAACATCAAATAAAAAGCTTCACTGTGCGTTCACCTTTTATTACCCATGAGTGCTGCCCTCTTTTTTGGAGTATATGTACTACAGTCTTTTTTCCCTCTGATAAGTGTGCAGTGGCAACCATTGGATACTATGGGGTTGATTTACTAAAGGCAAATAGACTGTGCACTTTGCAAAGTGCAGTTACCCTCTGCAAGTGCAGTTGCTCCAGAGCTTTGTAAATGAGGTAAGGCTTTGCTTTGCAAAGAATACCCAATCAGATGCAAGAAAAATTAAAAAAACTGCATTTTTGCTTGAACATGATTGGATGATGGACGTCAGCAGAGCTTCTGCTCATTTACTAAGCTCTGGAGCAAGTGCACTTGCAGAGTGCAACTGCACTTTGCAAAGTGCACAGTCTTTTTGCCTTTAGTAAATCAACCCCAGTGTGTACAATATTATGTATATACAATTGAAATGCTATAATTAAATATTAACATACATGAATAAACACATAAATAAATAACAATGCTGTATAATATTACTCGAATATTTGATGGTAATGATAATAATATTTTTTTTTCTCTGATATGTGTGCAGTGGCAACCATTGGTACTATATTATTAATATTATATAATATTGGATATAATATTACATACATACAATTGAAATTCTATAATTAAATATTAACATACAAAAATAAATAAATAAACAATTAAATAAATAACAATGCTGTATAATATTATTCGAATATTTGATAATGATAATAATCATTTTTTTTTCTCTGATACATATGCAGTGGCAACCATTGGATACTATGTGTATAATATTATGTACATACAACTGAAATTCTATAATTAAATATTAACATAAATAAATAAACAAATAAATAAATAACAATGCTGTATAATATAATATTATTTGATGATGATGATAATAAACAATTTATTTTTCTCTGATATGTGTGCAGTGGCAACCATTGGATACTATGTGTATAATATTACATTCATACAATTTAAATTCTATAATTAAATATTACCATACATAAATAAATAAATAAACAATTAAATAAATAACAATGCTGTATAATATTTGAATATTTGGTGACGATGATGACAAAAAAAAAAAAACAATTTCCTGACAGACTCCATGGCAGCCTGCGTGTGGGTTAACCCCGACTCCTCTCCAATGCTATAGGACCCCATACCCATAAATTTGAACTCACCGCTAGGGACTGCGTTCCTTTTTTGTCCTCCTCCAAGGACCTAGATTTGGTTTGTTCCTGCTTGGCGTCCAGTCGGGATAACTCCGGATTCCGGCATACAATCTATGCGGTGCAAGCTCAGGGCCCAGCCATGGGGGGGGCGAGTGGCTGTTCAGGCACAAGATACCCCAGTGGTGGCGGGGAGATTGCCTCTGTATGCCTGGGATGGACGTCTGGCAAGCGACTCAGCTGGCAAGGTCTGCTGTTTTTAATCTTATTCTCCATGGTTTTTTGTGCCTCTGTGTTTTTGTCTCCCTGCTCCTTTTTTCCCTGTGAGCCATGTAGGTGTCTCTCATGGCATCTGGAGCACTTCTGCATTCCAGGACGCCGCGGCACTTCTGGTTTGCGGTCGCCACTAGCCTCTGCGCATGCACGAGGCATCTGTGATACAGAGACTTGGCTCGCGCATGCGCGGAGCGCCCGGCGATCGCACAGGCGGCGTTCCGCGGCCCTCCACGGCGCAGGCGCAAGGTGGCGTCACTCAGGCGGGGTTTTTAAAAAGCTGTCAGCCCCTGCTGAAAGTAGGAAATCCTGTGGGCAGTGAGCGACAGCTTCCCCGAGCCTGGGTTTTGCTGGGACAAGGTAAGCCTTGTGGGGGAGCTTGCTGGAATCTTAAAGGAGAAGATAAAAAAATGCTGGCTTCTCTTGCTTGCTCCCGAGCTTATAAAAAAAAATAGATTAATCTGTTTGGCTTCAATTGCTTGCTCCCAAGCTTATCCTAAGGTGTCCTCTTTCCCGTGTAAATCCTTCTTTTGGTTTGATGTTCCGTCCAGGAGTCATGGACAGGTCACCGCCTTCGTGAGCCCTCACGCACAAGGTACGGGCAGATGAGGGGAGGGGCTAAGATTATTTTTTCGTTGGGAATGCATTTTTAACGCCAGTCCCCCCCCCCTTTTTTTCTCTCTTGTCTTCCTCCAGCCCTTCCAAGTCAGACCGTCAAATCATGGCCCAGGACATTGCCAGACCGTAACATCATCACTCATCATCCAGATCCCGACGTGATTCTCCCTCCAGGACCCAACAGCAGAGGAGATGTTCCCATTCCTCCTCCAAACAGGAGAGATGTTCCCATTCCTCCTCCAGTCACCACACCCACCGCCATGACAGCCGCTCTGATCACAGAGCCTGCTGGGGATGTGGGACACGAGTCCCGGAGGGCAAGTCACTGTGTGACCCATGTTTTGCCTGGGTGGCTGGAGAAAAAGAGACAGAAAACCAACAGATGGAGTCTCTTGTTAAGCGTGTGGTGCAGCAATCCCTGAAAGTACAACCCGCACGCTGAGCCAGTCCACCACACTATCTGGCTCCCTGGCTGACGAGGCCCATGTGGTGGATATTCCACTATACTCTTGAGTGTATACTTCTTGTGCTAATAAGTGCCCTTCCACCATAATGGTATAATGCACCTTTAAATAACCCATGTCTCCCCCTTTTCCCAGTAAACAGACATTACCACATTCTTACGTCCTCATCTCAGCATCACTGCCGCCAAGCAGTTCACTGCTTCTTTTATTCACACACAAACAGGAAGTCACAACCTGGACAGGATGTGACCTCACAGGATATGACCAAATAAGAATGTAACAACACAGGATGTGACCTCACAGGATATGACCAAATAAGGATGTAACAACACAGGACGTGGCCTCACAGGATATGACCAAATAAGGATGTAACAACACAGGACGTGGCCTCACAGGATATGACCAAATAAGGATGTAACAACACAGGACGTGGCCTCACAGGATATGACCAAATAAGGATGTAACAACACAGGACGTGGCCTCACAGGATATGACCAAATAAGAATGTAACAACACAGGACGTGACCTCACAGGATATGACCAAATAAGAATGTAACAACACAGGATGTGACCTCACAGGATATGACCAAATAAGGATGTAACAACACAGGACGTGGCCTCACAGGATATGACCAAATAAGGATGTAACAACACAGGATGTGAATGTCAACACAGGAAAAATGAATGTATACAACAACCAATACAAAACAATGAATACTGTTCCTGCTGATGGGAGATTATCTGCAGGTGTATGTCATGGCACCTCAAATATGTTGATCGGGCATACAGGGGTGACACGAGCGCACATCCGCTAAACCGATAATGTGTTTTCAGAGCGAACACATCCCCTCCAGACGATCGTTCTGTACATTGCACTGGGGCCCTTTGCTGGTGGACATATCCCCACTCCGCAAACACCTCTCTCCAAACAACAGGAAGTTTTCCACTACCTAACGGATCTCAACCAGCGTCAGTCTGCCCCAGTCAGCTCTTTAGAGCGGGCTGCGGGAGAACGAACACTGGGAGACACTGTGACAATACATTTTAAAATACATCTTCATAAAATTTCCACAACAGCACAGGAGGATCCAGGCCTATTCCAGCCCTACAATGCTTCTCCTGGACAGTAAGTTAGAGGGAGACGAGTTTGCCAGAGGTTTCAATTTTTGCTCTTATTTCTCCGCTAGTCAAGGCGGTCAAAGAGGCCCTGAAGTGGGAAGACCCTTCCACTCTGCCGGCTAAACAAAGGAAGTTCTTTAAAAACTTGGGAAAAGAACATTCTAACTTCCCGCTCATTGTGGAATTGAAGGATATTATTGATGAGGAGTAGAACAAAATAGACAAGAAGGCCTCTATGTCAAGCAAAACCTCCAGATTATATCCCTTCAAGACAGAGGAAGTGAAACATCTGGAAAATGCTTCCCTCGTGGACGCAGCGTTGATGCGTCTGGCAAAACATGTTACTCTTCCCTTAGGAGAAGCGGTATCCTTCAAGGACGGTCTTGAGAGAAGAATAGACCGATACCTCAAGAGAATGTACTGGCTAGCCGGTATGGCTTGCACAGCCGCCCTGTCCCTAGTGGCTATGTCCAAGGCTATGGAAACCTGGACAGAGAATGTGGACTCTGTACTCAGGGGGGTTTCAGAAGAGTTGGCCAGAGGCTCAGCAGTCCAGGAACTGAAGCTGGCAGCGGCCTTCCTGGGGGAGGCTTCTATCGATCTTATCCGCCTGCTGGCCTGGACTGCCTTCAGTCACGGATAAGCGGGTCTTGTGGTTACGGCCTTGGGTCGCCAATCCGGTGTCCAAACAAGCCTGGTGTAGGATCCCCTTTGAGGGCTTCTCGCTATTTGGTAACAGCCTGAACAGAGCTATAGCCCAGGTCACTGATGGGAAATCGTGCTTCCTACCCCAAGATAGGTGTCTGTTCGGTCAGAAGAGACCTCAGCTTAGAAGACGCAGTTCAAGAGAAGCACACTCTTACAGGCCCGGCCGGGACTTCAGAAGGAATTGGAACAGAGGGCAGGCTCCCTTCCGAAGCTCCGCTAAAAGCCAGACGTGAGCCGGCTAATTCGTTTTGAGATTGGGCCCGCTAGGTGGGTCAGGTGGGGGCTCGTTTGCTTCTCTTCCGGCACGTCTGGGTGGCCTCAATCTCAGATTACTGGACCAGCAAGCCTGTATCCTCAGGCCACACATTGTCCTTCACCAGTATTCCTACCCCCCAGATTCATTTCCACCCTGCTACCACGGTCAGAAGAAAAGAAGCAGGTGTTACTATCCTATGTGGGTTTGCTGAGAACACAGGGAGTGGCAGTGCCTGTCTCAAAGGACAAAGAGTTCCAAGGGGTTTACTTCCCTCTCTTCTTAGTTCGGAAGAAAAACGGTTCATGGCGCCCGGTGATAGATCTAACTTCCCTAAACAAATTCAAAAAATACGAAAGGTTCCAAATGGAGACCCTGTCTACCATCCAGCAAGCCACACAGCCAGGCGATTGGCTAATTTCAATCGACTTAAAAGATGCTTACTTCCATATACCTGCGGTAGAGGAATTCTGCAAATACCTCCAGTTCTGTTTGCTTACGGCGCTGTGATTGGCCAAAGCATGCGGGTCATAGTGCATGTTTGGCCAATCATCAGCTAGCAAAGCACTGCGTCATCGGAAAGAACATCTGCAGTTTACCTGCCTCCCTTTTGTCCTGACAACCCCACCCGAGTCTTTTCGAAAGTTCTACTGGCCATGGTGGCCCTTATCAGAACAAGAGGGATACGCTTGTACCATTATCTCGACGACCTCCTGTTGTTGTCCCAGGACAAGGAGCAATTGTTGACCCAAAAGGAGCAGGCTATCACCACATTGGTCGACTTTGGGTGGCTCCTAAACCGCCTGATATACTTGGGGGCCCAGTTCGACATAGTGGAAAGCACCATCTCTCTTCCGGTGGAGAAGATCCCAGTTATTCAAGAGAGAATTTCACAAGCTCTGAACTCCTCACGCCTGAGGGCCTTACAGTGCCTAAAAATTATTGGCACAATGGTCTCCATGACCCCCATGGTCAAGTGGTATCTGTGGAGGTTACGTCCCTTTCAGACAGGGTTCTTTCAGCAGTGGAATTTGGGGGACATCAATCAGTCCTTTCACATAACGTCAGTGATGAAGAACAGTCTCTTCTGGTGGCTTCAGCGCAAAAATTTGCTCACTTGTCACTCCATCGCCCCCGTTTCGTGGGTCATGGTCACGACCGATGCCAGCGGTGCTGGATGGGGAGCCCTCTGCAGGTCAGAACTTGCACAAGGCAAGTGGGATGCTCTCCACAATACAGGCTCAAATGTCCTGGAACTTTGGGCGGCCTGGTGTGCCCTTCAATCCTTCTCTCATCTCCTGAAAGGGGAGTCAGTGGTACTAAGAATGGACAACATGACAGCAGTCTCTTATGTGAGGGGGCAAGGGGCACTTGGAGCTCCACCCTGCTCCAAGAAGTCGAACCCATCATGTCTTGGGCCCAGAAAAACCTGGCCAATATTTTGGCAGTCTTTATACCCAGAGCACAGAACATCCAGGCGTACTTCCTGTCCCACGCACAGCTGGACAACGAGTGCAGACGTTCGAGTGGATCTTGTCCCTGGCAGTCGATCCCGAAGTGGATCTATTTGCATCCCCCTGCAACTTCAAGATCAGGAAGTACTATACTCGAGTCCATTGCAGCCAGGCCTTCAGGATAGATGCCCTGACACATCAGTGGTACTCCGGCAGGATATATGCCTTTCCCCCACTTCCGATCATCCTCAAGTTCTTACGGAGACTTCGAATGGAAGGTGTAGGTGGTGGTGATTGCGCTTTACTGTCCGAACAGGCCATGGTTTCCCTTCCTGACCCAGCTCAGCTTCCGGGACCCGGTGCCTCTTCCTCTCAGGCCAGACCTTCTTTCTCAGGGGGCAGTTCTGCACCCTTGCCTGGCATTACTGAGACTGATGGTCTGGTTCTTGAGAAGGAGAGGCTGGAATCTCTCTCTGCTTCAAAAGTGATCTCCACCCTCATGAGCTCAAGAAAAGCGAGCACGAATAAAGTATACAAGAGAATATGGGCCAAGTTTGTTGCATTCTCATCCTCTACGAGCAGATCATGTAGGGATCCAGAGATCCAGGATATCCTCAGCTTCCATCAATCCGGCCTAGATCTGTCTCTATCCATCATCTCTCTTAGAGTCCATGTCTCAGCCTTATCGGCCTTCTCTGGAATATCATGGGCTGTTCACCCACTGATCCGGCAGTTCTTCTGTGGGGCTTCAAGACTTAAGCCCCAAAGAAAACCAAGATTCCCCAAATGGAATCTTCCCCTCGTTCTCAACCCCATTGTCTGGTCTCAGTGTGATGGGGTCTACCCTGATTTCTATCAAAGACCTTTCTGCAAAAGTCGCCTTCTTGGTCGCTATCACTTCGGCCAAAAGGGTTTCTGAGATTGGTTCCTTGGGTCATGAAGAACCATTCCTGACTTTTTTTCCAGACCGAGTGGTCCTCATCCCTATGCTCGGCTCAAAACCAAAGGTCACTTCAGTGTTTCATGAGAACCAAGAAATCGTCCTACCTACATTCAGGTCTCCAGGGTCCACCGAAATTCATCCTCTGGATGTAGGCGAAATACTGAAGGAATACCTGCAAGCTACTTCCTCCTTCAGACGCTCCGATTATCTGTTCATTCTGTACACCGGCTGTAACAGAGGGAAGCGAGCTTCAACCAGAACGATTGT
This sequence comes from Aquarana catesbeiana, assembly GCF_042186555.1. Classification (NCBI taxonomy): domain Eukaryota; kingdom Metazoa; phylum Chordata; class Amphibia; order Anura; family Ranidae; genus Aquarana; species Aquarana catesbeiana. The sequence continues at coordinate 5,055,713 of NC_133326.1, read as the reverse complement.
GGCCTGGATTGTCCAGTCCATTCAGCAGGCTTATAGAGCTAAGGGCTTGGCTCCTCCAGAAGCGGTGTCGGTACATTCCACCAGGGGTATGGTGGCTTCGTGGGCAGCAGCCCGGCATGTGGCTCCAGATGTCATCTGCAAAGCGGCCCCTTGGGCCTCCATTAATACTTTTACTGTATGTCACATTATTGCATAGAGTCTGCTTCTCTATCTTCTGTGAACTTTGGTTTAACAATCCTGTCAGTTGATGGGGCAAATTAAAGCTTTTTTGTTCAGCATAACTCAACCCGTGTGGTCTGGCTAGTTATTTTCTACACGTAGGCTGCCATGGAGTCTGTCAGGAAAACAGAACATTTATTATCAAATACTTACCGTAATTTTCCTTTCCTGATGGACTCCATGGCAGACGGAGTTCCCGCTCATTTGGTCAAAGAGGTGGCTAGTTACGGAACGCAGTCCCTAGCGGTGAATTAAAATTTATGGGTATGGGGTCCTATAGCATTAGAGAGGAGGCGGGGTTAACCCACACGTAGGCTGCCATGGAGTCCGTCAGGAAAAGGAAAATTACGGTTTGATAATAAATTTTCAGATTTCTCTGATACGTGTGCAGTGGCAACCATTGGATACTATGTGTATAACATTACGTACATACAATTGTAATTCTATAATTAAATATTAACATACATAAATAAAAAAATAAACAATTGAATTTATAACAATGCTGTATAATATTATTTGAATATTTGATGATGATGATGATAATAATAAAAAAATATTTCTCTGATACGTGTGCAGTGGCAACCATTGAATACTATAGGTATAACATTAAGTACATACAATTTAAATTCTATAATTAAATATTAACATACAGTATCTCACAAAAGTGAGTACACCCCTCACATTTTTGTACATATTCTATTATACCTTTTCATGTGACAACACTGAAGAAATGACACTTTGCTACAATGTAAAGTAGTGAGTGTACAGCTTGTATAACAGTGTAAATTTACTGGCCCCTCAAAATAACTCAACACACAGCCATTAATGTCTAAACCTCTGGCAACAAAAGTGAGTACACCCCTAAGTGAAAATGTCCAAATTGGGCCCAATTAGTCATTTTTTCTCCCCGGTGTCATGTGACTCGTTAGTGTTAAAAGGTCTCAGGTGTGAATGGGGAGCAGGTGTGTTAAATTTGGTGTTATCGCTCTCACTCTATCATACTGGTCACTGGAAGTTCAACATGGCACCTTATGGCAAAGAACTCTCTGAGGATCTGAAAAAAAAAAGAATTGGTGTTTTACATAAAGATGGCCTAGGCTATAAGAAGATTGCAGAGACCCTGAAACTGAGCTGCAGCACGGTGGCCAAGACCATACAGCGGTATAACAGGACAGGTTCCACTCAGAACAGGCCTCGCCATGGTCCACCAAAGAAGTTGAGGTCACGTGCTCAGCGTCATATCCAGAGGTTGTCTTTGGGAAATAGATGTATGAGTGCTGCCAGCATTGTTGCAGAGGTTGAAGGGGTGGGGGGTCAGCCTGTCAGTGCTCAGACTATACGCCGCACACTGCATCAAATTGGTCTGCATGGCTGTCCCCCCAGAAGGAAGTCTCTTCTAAAGATGATGCACAAGAAAGCCCACAAACAGTTTGCTGAAGACAAGCAGACTAAGGACATGGATTACTGGAACCATGTCCTGTGGTCTGATGAGACCAAGATAAACTTATTTGGTTCAGATGGTGACAAGCGTGTGTGGGGGCAACCAGGTGAGGAGGACAAAGACAAGTGTGTCTTGTCTACAGTCAAGCATGGTGGTGGGAGTGTCATGGTCTGGGGATGCATGAGTGCTGCCGGCTAGGGATGAGCTTCGTGTTCGAGTCGAACCCATGTTCGACTCGAACATCGGCTGTTCGATCGTTCGCCGAATTGCGAACGTTATGGGCCGTTCGCGCTAAATTCGTGTGGCGCGTCACGGCCCATAATTCACTGCGGCATCGCAGTGCATTGCTGGCTGATGATTGGCCAAGCATGCACTATGACCCGCATGCTTGGCCAATCACAGCACCGTCAGTAGAGAGAGCTGTAATTGGCCAAAGCCAGGGTGGCTTTGGCCAATTATGGCTCAGGGGATTTAGTACACACCCCACACTATATAAGGCCGCCTGCACGGCGGCCCTGTGTAGTGTGTGTTCCGGTGTGCTGAGAGATAGAGAGAGAGAGAGAGAGTGTCATTTGATTTGAGTTAGATAGATTAGGCAGAACAGTCAGTCAGTTAGCTGCACTTACAGTGTATTGTGTATATATATGCATCCCAGGTGTTGCATATATATATATACACTGTATTCAGTTTAGCTAGATCCGTTCCTGTTATCTTCTATCTAGACTATTTACATTTAATGCAGTGCGTCCTGCTCACAGTGTTCAGCTAGATCCGTTCCTGCTATTTACATTTAGTGCAGTGCGTCCTGCTCACAGTGTTCAGCTAGATCCGTTCCTGTTATCTTCTAGACTATTTACATTTAGTGCAGTGCGTCCTGCTCACAGTGTTCAGCTAGATCCGTTCCTGCAATTTACATTTAGTGCAGTGCGTCCTGCTCACAGTGTTCAGCTAGATCCGTTCCTGCTATTTACATTTAGTGCAGTGCGTCCTGCTCACAGTGTTCAGCTAGATCCGTTCCTGCTATTTACATTTAGTGCAGTGCGTCCTGCTCACAGTGTTCAGCTAGATCCGTTCCTGCTATTTACATTTAGTGCAGTGCGTCCTGCTCACAGTGTTCAGCTAGATCCGTTCCTGTTATCTTCTAGACTATTTACATTTAGTGCAGTGCGTCCTGCTCACAGTGTTCAGCTAGATCCGTTCCTGCAATTTACATTTAGTGCAGTGCGTCCTGCTCACAGTGTTCAGCTAGATCCGTTCCTGCTATTTACATTTAGTGCAGTGCGTCCTGCTCACAGTGTTCAGCTAGATCCGTTCCTGCTATTTACATTTAGTGCAGTGCGTCCTGCTCACAGTGTTCAGCTAGATCCGTTCCTGCTATTTACATTTAGTGCAGTGCGTCCTGCTCACAGTGTTCAGCTAGATCCGTTCCTGCTATTTACATTTAGTGCAGTGCGTCCTGCGCACAGTGTTCAGCTAGAGCCGTTCCTGCTATTTACATTTAGTGCAGTGCGTCCTGCTCACAGTGTTCAGCTAGATCCGTTCCTGTTATCTTCTAGACTATTTACATTTAGTGCAGTGCGTCCTGCTCACAGTGTTCAGCTAGATCCGTTCCTGCTATTTACATTTAGTGCAGTGCGTCCTGCTCACAGTGTTCAGCTAGATCCGTTCCTGTTATCTTCTAGACTATTTACATTTAGTGCAGTGCGTCCTGCTCACAGTGTTCAGCTAGATCCGTTCCTGTTATCTTCTAGACTATTTACATTTAGTGCAGTGCGTCCTGCTCACAGTGTTCAGCTAGATCCGTTCCTGCTATTTACATTTAGTGCAGTGCGTCCTGCTCACAGTGTTCAGCTAGATCCGTTCCTGTTAAATTCCTACTGACCGGCAGGCTTGTCTGGTTACAGTATATAAAGCTACCTGAAGAAAATTACAGGTGTTCTATTTGATCCTATTAGTACCACGGTCAGGCAGCTAGACTATTTACATTTAGTACAGTGCGTCCTGCTCACAGTGTTCAGCTAGATCCGTTCCTGTTATCTTCCTACTGACAGGCAGGCTTGTCTGGTTACAGTATATAAAGCTACTTGAAGAAAATTACAGGTGTTCTATCCCAGCTTAGTGCAGCTACAGGCCATTAGTATGTCTGGAAGGCCAAGAAGGAGAGGCAGACAGTCACAAGCCAATAAGAGAGGGCAAGCAGGCTCTGTGTCTAGTGCTGGTCGTGGAGACGGTGCATCCTCATCAGCACGTGGCCATGGGACACGCTTGGCCTTTTTTTCGGCAGCTGGCCATGTTGAGCCGCAACATGCGGAAGACTTGGTCGAGTGGATGACCAAGCCGTCCTCATCCTCCTCATCCTCTCTCACCCATGCCCAGGGTGCTTTGTCTGGCAAAGCAGCGGCCTCTTCCCTCAGCTCAATGTCATCAGTGACTCCTTCCCTAGCTCCACCATGTCCTCATGAGGATTCCCTCGAACTGTTTGACCACAGTGTTGGGTACATGCTCCAGGAGGATGCCCAGCGTTTGGAAGGCTCTGATGACGATACTGAGCTCGATGAAGGCAGTAACATGAGCGCGGACAGAGGGGGTGCCCAAGAAGGACAGCAATCTGGCAGTCATGCTCCCCCTGCTGCAGCATACTGCCAGGTTTGCTCCAGTGATGAGGAGGGAGGGGATGATGAGGTCACTGACTCAACGTGGGTGCCTGATAGGAGAGAGGAGGAGGAGGCGGCAGCACATCACCAACGAGGCAGGATGCCCTCCAGGGGCCAGCCTAAGGGCAGCACATTGACTGCATCACACCCCAAAGCTCCACATGTGCAGGGCGCTGCAGTCTCTGCGCGTTATTCAAAAAGTTCTTTGGTGTGGGCCTTTTTTGAGACGAGTGCATCAGATCGCACCGCTGCTATTTGCAACATATGTCTCAAGCGTATCTCGCGTGGCCAAAATATCTCCCGCTTGGGTACCACATGCTTGACCAGACATATGTTGACCTGCCATGCAGTTCGTTGGCAAGCGTATCTAAAAGACCCACACCAAAGAACAAAGAGGATCTCTCCTTGCTCCTCATCAGCTGAGATTTCCAACCCCACTAGACCTTCAGTCCTCTCTGAGACCTGCAGTGAGAGGAATGAAGGTGTAAAATTAGGTGTGTCACAGCCAAGTACTTGTGGGCAATCTGCTTTTGGTACACCGACGTCAGATTGTACCAGGCAAATTTCCCTGCCCCAGCTGCTGCACCGCCGAAAGAAGTTTGCTCCCAGCCATCCACATGCCCAGCGGTTGAATGCTAGCTTGGCAAAATTGCTAGCACTTCAACTGCTGCCTTTTCAGTTGGTAGACTCTGCCCCCTTCCGTGAGTTTGTGGAATGTGCGGTTCCTCAGTGGCAGGTACCCAAACGCCACTTTTTCTCACGGAAGGCGATTCCGGCTCTCTACCGGCATGTGGAAGGCAATGTCCATGCCTCGCTGGACAGGGCGGTCAGCGGTAAGGTGCATATTACCGCTGACTCATGGTCCAGCAGGCATGGACAGGGACGTTACCTAAGCTTCACGGCGCATTGGGTGACTCTGCTGGCAGCTGGGAAGGATGCAGGACAAGGTGCAGTAGTGTTGGAGGTTGTTCCGCCACCACGCCTCCAAAATGCTGATTGTGACACACCTCTCTCCTCCACCCCCTCCTCTTCTTCTTCCTCCATGGCCTCTTCCTCGGAACCAGCGGTGCTCCGTAGGCGTTCAAGGGGCTACGCAAGTACGCAGGCCAAAAGATGCCATGCGGTGCTTGAGCTGGTGTGCTTGGGGGACAGGAGCCACACTGGGGCAGAGGTTCTGTCAGCTCTGCAGGGGCAGGTTCAGAGGTGGTTGACGCCACGCCAACTTAAGGCAGGAATGGTGGTTTGCGACAATGGCACCAACCTCCTCTCTGCCCTCCGACAGGGACAAATGACCCATGTGCCCTGTTTGGCTCACGTCCTTAACTTGGTGGTGCAGCGGTTCTTGGGCAGGTACCCGGGCTTACAGGATGTCCTGAGGCAGGCCAGGAAAGTCTGTGTGCATTTCCGCCGGTCATATAATGCCAGTGCTCGGCTGACGGACCTCCAAAAGGAGTTTAACCTGCCCAAGAACCGCCTAATCTGTGACATGCCCACCAGGTGGAACTCAACGTTGGCCATGCTGCAGCGGCTGCACACGCAGCAGAGGGCCATCAATGAGTACCTGTGCGACTATGGCACCAGGACAGGGTCAGGGGAGCTTGGTTTTTTTTCCCCACGCCAGTGGGCCATGATCAGGGATGCATGCACTGTCCTGTCACCATTCGAGGAGGCCACGAGGATGGTGAGTAGTGACAGTGCATGCATCAGTGACACTGTCCCCCTTGTCCACCTGTTGGAGCACACGCTGCGTGGAATAATGGACAGGGCACTTGAGGCAGAACAGAGGCAGGAAGAGGAGGACTTCCTTAGCTCTCAAGGCCCCCTTTATCCAGACAGTGTTCCTGCGTGCCCGCCGATCACACAGGAAGAGGACGAGGAGGAAGAGGAGGAGGAGGAAGATTGTGTCAGTATGGAGGTGGAGCCTGGCACTCAGCATCAGCAGCAGTCTTTAAGGGATCAGTCCCAAGAAACACATGGACTTGTACGTGGCTGGGAGGAGGTGGCTGCGGACCATGTCGTTCTTAGTGACCCAGAGGACTCCGGACCGAATGCCTCAGCAAACCTACGCTGCATGGCCTCCCTGATCCTGCAAAGCCTGCGTAAGGATCCTCGTATTCGTGGTATCAAGGAGAAGGACCAATACTGGCTGGCAACCCTCCTTGATCCACGTTACAAGGGTAAGGTTGCGGACCTTATCTTGCCATCGCAGAGGGAGCAGAGGATGAAACATCTTCGGGAGGCCTTGCAGAAAGGTCTGTGCAACGCGTTCCCAGAGACTGGGAGGTTACAAACTCCTGTTTCTGGACAACGTGTTGCTGAGGCTTCGGTCAGTCAAAGAAGGAGCGGTGGAGAAGGTGGCCGTCTGACCGATGCGTTCAGACAATTTTTTGGTCCGCAGCCCCAAGGTATGATCGGTTCCAGCAACCATCGCCAGCGTCTGTTTTACATGGTGCAGGAATACCTAGGGGCAAGATCAGACTTGGACACCTTTCCCACCGAAAATCCTCTGGGTTACTGGGTCTTGAGGATGGATCACTGGCCAGAGCTTGCACAGTATGCAATTGAGCTACTGGCCTGTCCTGCATCCAGCGTTCTTTCGGAACGCACATTCAGTGCTGCTGGAGGCGTGGTAACCGATCACAGGGTGCGTCTGTCCACCGACTCGGTCGATCGGCTGACCTTCATAAAAATGAATGAGTCTTGGATCACCACCAGCTACCAAGCACCTGATGCTGATGTAACCGAATAATTTTTTTTGAAATCTCAGATCCCTTCAAAGACTGCCTATGCTGATGCTGAGTGACTATCCCTGAGTAATTATCCTCTTCCTCCTCAATCATCACGCTGATAGCTTGTAAGAACATTTTTGGTTCTGGGCGCCACCACCAGTGCCTAAGGCACAATTTTTCAGCCCCTGTTTAACAGGGGCGTGTAATTACAATTTTTGATGTAATACTTTGCAGCAGGGCTCGTTCCTGCATTCCAACTAGAGTGTCTGTGAGGGGTTGCAGTGTTGTGGCACCAGCACCAGTGCCTGGGGCCCAATTTTTCTGCCCCTGTCTAACAGGGGCGTGTAATTACAATTTTTGATGCAATACTTTGCAGCAGGGCTCGTTCCTGCGTTCCAACTAGAGTGTCTGTGAGGGGTTGCAGTGTTGTGGCACCAGCACCAGTGCCTAAGGCCCAATTTTTCTGCCCCTGTCTAACAGGGGCGTGTAATTACAATTTTTGATGCAATACTTTGCAGCAGGGCTCGTTCCTGCATTCCAACTAGAGTGTCTGTGAGGGGTTGCAGTGTTGTGGCACCAGCACCAGTGCCTAAGGCCCAATTTTTCTGCCCCTGTCTAACAGGGGCGTGTAATTACAATTTTTGAAGCAATAATTTGCAGCAGGGCTCGTTCCTGCGTTCCAACTAGAGTGTCTGTGAGGGGTTGCAGTGTTGTGGCACCAGCACCAGTGCCTAAGGCCTAATTTTTCAGCTCCTGTTCAACAGGGGCATGTAATTACAATTCTTGATCTAATATTTCACAGCAGGGCCCTGTGAGGGCTTACAGTGTTGTGGCCACAGCAACACCTAAGGCCCAAATTTCTGCTGAGTATATAGGGCAGGACCCTACTTTCAAACATCTAACTTACAAACGACTCCTACTTGCAAACGGAAGGAGACAACAGGAAGTGAGATGAAATCTACCCCTAGGAAGGGAAATTCTCTCCTGTAAGAGTTAATATGGGAAAACAATTTCTCCTTTCCACTGATGCTTTCCAATCCTTGTTCCACAAAAAAACCCAAATTTTCAAAAAACATTTTTCATTGGGACAAAAAAGTGAGGTGAAATCTTCTGAAGAGGAGGAAAGACAGCAAAACAAATGTCACAGGGGTGATAACCCTTCCCTATGTTTTCCAAAAAGCTTAGAAAAGATTTTTTGGCTGGAGCTAAACACGTTAAAAATGTTCAAAATTACAAACAGATTCTACTTAACAACAAACCTACAGTCCCTGTCTTGTTTGCACCGCCTGTATACTGCTGTTCAGAGTATATAGGGCCTGGTGGCCCCACACCTTTCCTTATTTTAATTTGGGTGCGGGGTTCCCCTTAATATCCATACAAGACCCAAAGGGCCTGGTAATGGACTGGGGGGTACCCATGCCGTTTGTCTCACTGATTTTCATCCATATTGCCATGACCCGACATGACATTAAACCCGCAAGCAGTTTTAAATGAGATTTTTTCCTTTAAAAATGACATTTGGTGCAGGGACTGTTCTAAACATGGGAAACACGCGTCACTTTACAGGCATACTATAGACACCCCCCAGGTACGATATTTAAAGGAATATTTCACTTTTTTTTTTTTACTTTAAGCATCATTAAAATCACTGCTCCCGAAAAAACGGCCGTTTTTAAAAGTTTTTTTTGCATTGATACATGTCCCCTGGGGTAGGACCCGGGTCCCCAAACCCTTTTTAGGACAATACCATGCAAATTAGCCTTTAAAATGAGCACTTTTGATTTCGAACGTTCGAGTCCCATAGACGTCAATGGGGTTCTAACGTTCGTGCGAACTTTCGGTCCGTTCGCGGGTTCTGGTGCGAACCGAACCGGGGGGTGTTCGGCTCATCCCTACTGCCGGCACTGGGGGGCTACAGATCATTGAGGGGACCATGAAAGCCAACATGTACTGTGACATACTGAAGCAGAACATGATCCCCTCCCTTCAGAGACTGGACCGCAGGGCAGTATTCCAACATGATAACCACCCCAAACACACCTCCAAGACCACCACTGCCTTGCTAAAGAAGCTGAGGGTAAAGGTGATGGACTGGCCAAGTATGTCTCCAGACCTAAACCCTATTGATCATCTGTGGGACATCCTCAAACGGAAGGTGGAGGAGCGCAAGGTCTCTAACATCCACCAGCTCTGTGATGTCATCATGGGGGAGGGGAAGAGGACTCCAGTGACAACCTGTGAAGCTCTGGTGACCTCCTTGCCCAAGAGGGTTAAGGCAGTGCTGGAAAATAATGGTGGCCACACACAGGGCCACCATCAGGGGGGTACAGGCATTACACATGTAAGGGGCCCGCATGTCCTCAGGGACCCAGCCGTCGCATCTCCCCCCCCAATCAGAGCGTTAGCGTTGCTGGAGAGAGGAGGAGAAAACATGAAGAGATGACACTTTTTCGCCAGCACCAAATCCCCCCTTATCAGGCTGCTGGAGAGAGGAGAGAAGAAGAAGAGATGACACTTTCACTCTCACCGTGGCCAGTGCTCTCTGCTCTGCTAATGGCTGCTGCAGGATTTGCACGGACTGTGATTGGGCAGGACAGGGACAGGGGGAGTGGCCAGCTCGTCAATAGTGCACATAGACACCAATAACAGATCGGAGAGTGCAGCATGGAGGGTAAGTTGCAAATATTTAATGTGTGCTGCTGACTGTGCCCCCTGTGCTGCCTGTACATTTTAGTGGGACTTTATTTATTTATATTGAGTTATCTCCTTCTTCTTGGATGTAACACCCTTAGGCTGACTAGCTGCCTATAATCGATTTGCATTGTGAAAATGGATGACTCCGTGGGTGAAAATAAGTTACATTTGGGAGAGCCCGCTGCCCGCCTCTTCACTATGTAACTCTCATCTCCATCCAGAGTCATCCTCATCCATTTTCACAATGCAACTCAATCATCTTCATCCGCACCCAGCATCTACTCCATCCCTCCAGTCTCCACAACGCAGGCATCCCCACCCATGCCGAGCATCATCCATCTCTCCAGTCTCCACAACGCACGCATCCCCACCCATGCCGAGCATCATCCATCTCTCCAGTCTCCACAACGCAGGCATCCCCACCCACGCTGAGCACCATCCATCCCAGTCCTGCTAGCAGCATTTTTGTGTATACTGCTCCTCCACCACTCCTGACTATTGCAGCAGCGCTTTGCGGTGGATTTAACCCTTTCTTGGCCGCTAGCGGGGCGGAGGGGGTAAAAGCGCCCCTCTAGCGGCCGCATAGCGCTGCAAATTTGAAGGTAAAGCACCGCTAAAAATAGTGGCACTTTACCGCCGACGCACCCACCGCCCCAGTGTGAAAGGGGCTTTACTGTTAAATATTGAAAGCACTGATGACTTTTAATTCACTTTTCATATATGAAGGTGTAAGAGCGTTAAAATAAAAGTGGGTGCACCGAAGAACTCGTTGGGATGGCCGGTGGGCCGATTCGGTGGGACGACCAGTGGGCGGGCCCTGGGGAATGTTGGGGGTCAGGCCCCGGGGGGGCCCAGGCCTAAAGCTGTGTAAGGGGCCCCAAAATTTCTGATGGCTGCCCTGGCCACACAAAATATTGACACTTTGGGCCCAATTTGGACATTTTCACCTAAGGGTGTACTGACTTTTGAGTTGAGTTGAGTTGTTTTGAGGGGACAGTAAATTTACACTGTTATACAAGCTGTACACTCACTACTTTACATTGTAGACAAGTGTCATTTCTTCAGTGTTGTCACATGAAAAGATAGAAGAAAAGATTTACAAACATGTGAGGGGTGTACTTACTTTTGTGAGATACTGTACATAAAAAAACAATTAAATAACAATCTTGAATAATATTATTTTAATATTTGATGATGATGATGATGATAATAATATTAATAATAATGCATCTAATATTAGTAAATAAAAAAAATATTTACGACTCAATTTTTGCGTTTTGCCTATCTTAATTGGCGTTTGCAATGTCTGTAGAGGACATAAAACAAAATTGATGCAAATGTTTCCCGGTTTAATGAATTAAAGGTTTAATGATTATCTATCGCAGGCGCGGGACCTTATCTGCCATTGCGGGGCTGCGCAGACACGTTGTGAACGAGGCCTCGCCGCTGTAAGCACAGATGGGAAGCGGCAACTCTTAAGATGGATTGCTGGCAGAAGGAAAGTCCTGGTCCTTTGCCCTCACAGGTCTTCCCATCAATATTACTCAGGCATAATGGGAAAGCCGGAATGGAGAGAAGACATTGGCTGACAGAACAAGGACAATGTGATGTGGAGTCTGGCATTGGATGCTCCATCATATAGTAATAACATCATGAGGGTGATGACCCAGATTTATGATTAAAAGATCTTCGGTGGTACCTTGTCCTCCACTCCCTATCCGCCTACAACCATAACCCAATCAAGAGAAAAATCCATCCTACCGGGATACATGACATGTGAGCACAGCGGGACGGGGAGCGCTGAGCCGTATATAGAGATATATAGAAGGGTAACCTTCCTGCCTCAGCGGGTGAAGACCTCCGGCTGGCTTTGTATCTAATAATCCGAATAAACTCCCAGAGAAGTTTTACTTTTCTTCACGTGTCTTGCGACTCCCTGCTGGTGTTTATGTTCCACATAAAAAAGACGCTGAGCCTGTTTATATAAAAATCAGGAAAAATAATGACTTGTTTTGCTTCGGTTCATTCTTTTCTGCCACTAAATTTCTCTTTCGTTTACAAAACTTCAAAACGCGTCGTGCCGATAAAATGGTGGAAAATCTTTAAAAATGTTGCAAAACTGCCACATAGATTCTGTTGGTTTCTTTAATCCCCCCTGACGTGTCGTGAAAGTGTGAAAGTGACCGGAGCGACTTTTCATTGCAAATTAATTTTAAAAAAAATGTCTTCCACCCAAAAATGGTCAAATAGACGTTTGTGACCTTTATGAATGCATGAAGTACTTTTCTGGGCTAAATGTTTTTTTTTTGTTACTATAATGCATTAAAATGGTTAAAATGAAATGAAAAATGAACAAAGGAGGTAAAATCAGTAAAAGATTCTTCCCGCAGAGGTCCGAATTGCATGTTTGTGCAATGACTCTGATCCATCACATCACAGCCCCCTGCAGCTCTACCCCCCTTAACATCACAGTCCCCTGCAGCTCTGCCCCCCTTCACATCACAGCCTCTTGCAGCTCTGACTCCCCTTTACATCACAGGCTCCTGCATCTCTGCCCCCCCTTTACATCAAAGTCCCCCATAAGCTCTTGCCCCCCTTTACATCACAGCCATCTGAAGCTCTGGCCCCCATTTAAATCACAGTCCCCTGCAGCTCTGGACCCCCTTCACATCACAGCCTCCTACAGCTCTAGCCCCCCTTCACATCACAGCCCCCTGCAGCTTTGCCCCGCCCATTCACATCGCAGCCCCCTGCAGCTGTGGTCCCCTTCACAGCCCCCCCTGCAGCTCTGGCCCCCTTCACATCACAGCCCCCCTGCAGCTCTGGCCCCCCTTCACAACACAGCTTCCTGCAGCTCTGCCCCCCTTCACATCACAGCCCCCTGTAGCTCTGGCCCCCCTTCACATCACAGCCCCCTGCAGCTCTGGCCCCCCTTCACACCACAGTCCCCTGTAGCTCTGGCCCCCCTTCACATCACAGCCCCCTGCAGCTTTGCCCCGCCCATTCACATCGCAGCCCCCTGCAGCTGTGGTCCTCTTCACAGCCCCCCCTGCAGCTCTGGCCCCCTTTACATCACAGCCCCCCTGCAGCTCTGGCCCCCTTCACAACACAGCTTCCTGCAGCTCTGCCCCCCCTTCACATCACAGCCCCCTGTAGCTCTGGCCCCCCTTCACATCACAGTCCCCTGTAGCTCTGGCCCCCCTTCACATCACAGCCCCCTGTAGCTCTGGCCCCCCTTCACATCACAGTCCCCTGCAGCTCTACCCCCCTTAACATCACAGTCCCCTGCAGCTCTGCCCCCCTTCACATCACAGCCTCTTGCAGCTCTGACTCCCCTTTACATCACAGGCTCCTGCATCTCTGCCCCCCCTTTACATCAAAGTCCCCCATAAGCTCTTGCCCCCCTTTACATCACAGCCATCTGAAGCTCTGGCCCCCATTTAAATCACAGTCCCCTGCAGCTCTGGCCCCCCTTCACATCACAGTCCCCAGAAGCTCTGCCCCCCCTTCACATCACAGCCTCCTGCATCTCTGCCCCCCCTTTCACATCACAGCCCCCAGCAGCTCTGGCCCCCCTTTACATTAATAGGGGGACCTAATCAATATTAGGTGGGTGGTCATACTGGTGGTGTAATCATGCTTCGGATGTTTCAATAAATGCATTGGCTTTTATTACCATGAGCTGCTCCCTTATTCTGTTATGGATTGATGTGAAGCATTAGGATTCCTCTGTTTCCGGGTCATTTTAAACCCGAGTCCTTCAATACGGTCCCCATGAAGAACTCTACGGGTAAAGTAGAAAAGCCCCCTTTAATCTGGGTGAAGGGGATGGAGACTTATGTGTAATGAGGGTCTTTGTAAGTGTAAAGATTTTACGGCGGCGGTTACCCCGGCGGTGTTTTCCTGCCATGGCTGTCGGCGGTGAGCATTTGACGTTATTTATTAAGTAGAGCAAGCGGCTTTAATAAATATTTAGCGGAAATCCCTTTGGGAACAATGTCTCCATTGAAGTCATATTGCCTGAAATGCGGCTTCATTTGTCAGAAATGACCGCGCTTTGTATTGGGTCGACAATTTATTTTGGAATTGCATACATTACAGCGAGCCTGTCCCCCTTCCCCCCCGGGGGGGCAATCAACCTTCATCAATGCAGCAACAAATAACGATCCATTATGTATGACCTATATACAGTATGTGTAAAGGAAATTCCACCGAAATACGCATTCCTTCATTGCTTATAATATGGATTTTCTACTTTGTTCTGCGTCAGATGCTACTTGTGTGCTTTGTGTCTTAAGAGGATAGATAGTTACATGTGTTATATTGTATACTGTATGTTATATGTGTTATATGTTATATTGTTTATATATAGTGTAGCACCCTCTAGTGTGTGCTACTAGTAGTGGCAATGCAGGAAAAAGCACATTTCTGGCCAGGAGTCATTGAGGGTTATTAGAGGCCAGGGCTGGGTGACTCATCTTGGCAACTCTCTGGTGCATCCGCCTGGTGTCTGGAAGGTTGGAGAACCTTCTAGAACTAGAGGGCGTTGGCTAGGAGGGGCTGCCATGAATATTTGTGGAGCCCGCCTATTAAGGGTGCACGGGCGCCACCTCCTCTGTCCACCGCCACCTCCCCTATCCATGCGTCCGGCCCTTTTCAGGACATGGATTCCAATGCAGGGGGGGGGGGGTATTTTTTTGAAGCACTGATTAGAGCTAGAGGCTCTAATAGGCTTCAATATAGGGTGGGCTCGGGTGGCAGAGAGTACACTCCGAGCCCACCCAGGTGTGCTACATCAGCGAATCAATATTCGTTCCAACACTGATCCTCCTCCTGGCCAATCAGGAAGCGGGTTTTGACACCGGTCACCGCGATCCTATTGGACACCTAGGAGGAGGAGGGAGGAGCCGCACAGCGGAAGCCGCCGTGATGCAGAGAGGACACAGGAGCCGCTGCCCATAGGAGCCCACCTACGGTAGAAACCTGTAACCCACCCGTAGGAGCCCCCAACCCGCTACCCGTAGGAGCCCGCAACCCGCCACCCATAGTAGCCTGCAACCCGCCCATAGGAGCCTGCAACTCGGCCGCTCCCCGCCACCCATAGGAGTCCGCCTGCCTACAACCGATGGGGTAAGTGCAGGGGTAGGGGGGGTGCCGCTGACCAACCAACAGGGGGGGGTGGTTGTTTGCCGCCGCACCCAAAATGAAAAACCTCCAGCTGCCACTGGGCATCAGCCAATCCCCAAAAATGGTGGGCTGGCAGGGGGCTGAGACAACCCCATAAATAGATATGGGCCAGGATAGCAGGGGCAGTCGGGTGGAGCATGGAGATACAATTTAGAGGACGCTTTTGGTGGACCTGAGGGGTAACCCCTAGTTTGGTGGGGGGGCGTCCTGTCTTGAGCCGAGGCTCGGGTACTGAAAGGATCCTGCCAAAAACACAAAGGGAGGAGGTTTTCCTGGAGGCACGGGAGAAAAGAGAGGACACAGTGAGTAATTCAACCCTGGTGGGGCTAACAAAGGGGGGGGGGACTGCCACATGTAGCCTGTCTCCCTTGAAGACAGCTGTGGGCTTGAGTCTGCTACCTTTTCCCTGAGAGATCTCCAGAGAGTCAGCCGAGTAGGCTGGTGAAAGAAGCAGCTGCAGCCAGGTGGGCTAGCATTGCCTGAAGAAGTGGTTCTGGGATCAGTGCCCACAAAGGAAGCAGGAAGAAAGGTTACACGCTGTTTCACCCCACATGTGCTACTTTTTAAGGAACTGTGAGTTCCCGCCTGTAAAGGGCGGTTACTGAGCTGACAAGGAGTCTGTCAGTTTCCTCAGGAGTGAATCATCAGAAGTTGTGCAAGAAAGGAACTGAAAGTGTTTGCAGGAGGAAAGCTGAAGAGGAGTCTGTTTATAGGAAGTTGTCCCTAAAGTTCTTATCAAAGTCAAGTGGGCATCCCATAAACTTCCCATCCCCATCCCCATCCAAGTGACGTGGAGATTTCGCTATACGCTATGCACAAAGCGTGTCTCCTGCGCTACTAAGCTTCCTTTCAGCCTTTTGGTATAATACTTCTCAATAAACCCGTGTCTCCCGTATTTCCCCAAGTGAATGGACATAGTCACTGTCTTAGCTCCATCGCTCGACTGCCTCTCTTGAGCACAGCCACTTGGCTTTTATTCATGGACAACAAAAGGAAGTGACAAACAGGAAGTCATGGGCCCAAAAGCCAATCGCTTCCTCCTTACAAAATGACATCACAGGAAATGACTACACAGGAAATGACAACACTAAAGGGGAGGGCATCCACCATCTTGGTCAGCATGGAGCCCACTCAGTACTGCTCAGAGTAACCAGTATCTAGTGAGATCATTCTACTTGTCCTTACAGGCTTGAGAAGATCTGCGGGGACATTGCTACTGCTGTTGTCAATATACGGTACGAGTATATTAACAAGGCAGATATCAATGTCCTCTTATTAAAGCAGATATGTATCCAAAAGGGATAGCGTAGCCACAAGAGAGATATAAGATGTTTTTTTCATTATGTGGACTTCGCTTCTCTAATGTGCATAGACATTTGAAGGCAAGAAGCCCAGCGCATCGCATACTTACAAACCGACAAACGCCCACACACACACAGAGAACACGTCTCCAAGCCCATGAGAAGGTTTTCATACTGACGGTTTTGCCGGTGGTCCCGATTCAACCCAAGTGCGCTCTGCTAGAGCGCTCCTTGGTTAAATCAGACACAGGGAGACCGATGACAATCTATAAAACACCCATAATAAAATTTCCACAGCACAAGTTGCTAATTAAACAACAAAAACAAAGCTACGGACTGTTTTCTGACTTTTCAGTGCCTGTGAAATTTGGTACACCTGGCGGTGCAGGAGTGGGGGATCCCTGTTTATCTGCAGCTCCTACATAGGGAATGCTACATCTGGGGGCTCGTCCAGGATATTGCCCATGGTAACCTGCACAGCCCTTGCCCCTAGCAACCAAAGATCAACGAGCCAGAGGACTGCGCTTTGTTGCTAAGACCACAGAAGGGGGTTAAACAGGAAGGTGGAGTTATGTGCATTGCCAAACTGTGACTGTTGCTGTGTGATGTAAGCGCCGTTGTCCATAGTAACCAGCCAGAGTTGCTGCCAAGTCAGTGCTGGCACTGCATGCCCAGTTGCCCCAATCACGCCTGGGCCAGCTACTTGTGTCATTGTCAAGACCTGCTTGATCAGTGAGAACTGTATTGTGTGCTGTTACCCGTGGCAACCAGGGAGGGCAATCGCGCCCATGGATTACTAAGTGCCCAGCGGACTGCATAAAGCTGTAAATAGTGACTGTGTGCTGCAAGAGCCTGCTGGAAATAGTAAAAGCTACACAGAAATGTCTGCCGTTGCCCGTGGCAACTGGAGTGAGCCGTTTGGTTCCTGCAGGAGGGTGTCTATCAGTTGTCCAACCACGGCTGAAGCTAAAGACTGTCCTGAAACCTGCTAGAAACAGTGTGACATCATGTGACTTTGCTATTACTTGTGACAACTACAGTGAACTTATATTGTTATCTGCCTTCAGTTACTCACAATTGGTGCTGAGCAGCACGTTCCATCAAATAAGTGACCACGAACATGTGAGCTGTGCCTGCAAACTTCAGTCCAGCCAAGAAGGGGTTACAGAGCATGCGGGAACAAGCCTGCTTATCAGAACTGTTGGCGCCAGCCAGTCTGGAAGCTTTGGGGCCGGGCCGCGAAGAAGACCTAGCGTATCTTGCATGTGGAGAGAGAGGAGCAAGATGGCGGATGGTGGCGTGAGTGTTGCCTGTGCTGACTCAGTTGCAGGAGGTGACGCTCGTGCATACCGGTGTTTGGCTGGCGCATAGAGGGGGATTTGCCCTCGGATTGATCGAGGGGACGAAGAGGCTGTGTCTGCTGTGTCCTGACTGCAGGAGACCCACCGCCATGGTGAGTGCCTGGATCCGGTGTGGGCACTGCGACGAACCGCTTACAAGACTGACACCGAGCGAGCAGGAGCCGCTCAACTACAGAGTAAACCTGCAGCCAGGCTTCTGTACAGAACAGCCACGGAAGTCCCAGAAGGCCGGAATGGGCCAAAGAGCAACCACAAAAGGTGGGGTTGAGTCTCAGGACAGAGACCCCCCCACCCGCCGCGAAGACCAGCGACGCCTGTGAAAAAGGCTGGAAGTCCGCCTCGGCTTGCAGCCCGGCTGGAGAACTGGTGCCTGTCAGTGCTGCCCAGCAGGAGCCAGAAGATGTTCCCAGAAGGCCAGCTGTACCCATTCACCCGGTCAATCCAACCTGGAAGGAGCCAGTTCAGGAAGACAATTCGTCTTCAGGTGAGCCAGAGGGGATTGGCAGGGGTGGAGCAATAGAATAGCAATAGCCAGTAACACACCTCCGGTGTTAGTGAGGCACAACTCTGGAGGAATAAGCACAGGAGGCACATCAGACAGCCCCATTGTCAGGGAAAGGGGAGTGTTAGATGGAGTAACACATTGAGTCCCGGTTCACAACTGTGCGAAGCGAAGCAGGAACCAGCACGAGTCCTGTGTGATAGACTTGTGCACTGCCGAAAAATTCATTCCTTTTCATTTCATTTGTTTTTTTTTCCGTTTTTGGGGGTCATTCATTATGATTGCAATTCGTAAATTTGAAAATTCGAAAATTAGTAAATTTGAAAATTTGAAAATTAGAGAATTCGTAAATTCGCAAATTCGAAAATTCAAAATTCAAAATAATAACTACCTAACTAATATTAATTAACTATTAAATTATAGGTATTGGAATATCCTTTCAAGTTTGGCTGTTAGTGAACGTAACGAATACGAATTTATCCGAAGTTACAAATTATCAGAAATAACGAATGTCGTATCCAAAAAAATGGAATGGCATTAATTAATGATACTTTTTTTTAATTATTATTATTGTTATTTATTATTTTTATTTAGTTACGTTCCATTCATTTAGATGCGGCATTTGTTATTTCGGATATTTCGTATTCGTTACGTTCACTGACAAATTTTAACAGAAATTTCAATACCTATAATTTAATAGTTAGTTATTTCAGATTTTCACATTTTCGGGGTTTTTGGATTTTCAAATTTACGAATTTATGAATTTCCACATTTCCAAATTTCCTGATTTTCGAATGTACGCATTTTCAAATTTTCGAATTACGAATATTCAGAAAAATTTGTTAAACGGCTTTTTGTTATTTCGGATGTTTCCGAATGAATGAATTTGTCGAAATTCGTCAAGAAAACGTATTTGGAACAAAACTATTTGCACATGTCTACTGTCCGGGTTCCCGCATCGCAACTCACTCGCAGGAAGTTTGACACCGGCAGCGGTTCGTAATGTAAAGTTTAATGACACCCCCCAAATAGGTTCGCAGATCGCATTAGAATAGTACCGGATTTAAACTAATCCGAAATAACGAAAAAAAATTTGGACGAAAGTCAAATTCAAATCGTTTTCGAATACTTTTCAAATTTGAGTTTCCCAATTTCCAAAGAGAATAAAGTAGAATAGAAAATAAAGGAATAGAATTTAAAACATATATATATATTCTTTTCTATTCTATTTCTTTATTTTCTATTCTATTTTATTGTTCCACCCCAGCTCTATCCTCCCCCCATCCCTTCCCAGCTCTATCCACCCCCCCATCCCTTCCCAGCTCCATCCATCCCCCTCGATCCCATCCCAGCTCCATCCACCCCCCCCATCCCATCCCAGCTCCATTCATCCCCCCATCCCATCCTAGCTCCATCCATGCCCCGCCGATCCCATCCCAGCTCCATCCCCCCAATCCCATCCCAGCTCCATCCACCCCCCCATCCCATCCCATCCCAGCTCCATACATCCCCCTCGATCCCATCCCAGCTCCACCCTTCCCCCATCCCATCCTAGATCCATCCATCCCCACCGATCCCATCCCAGCTCCATCCACCCCCCCATCCCATCCCAGCTCCATCCACTCCCCCGATCCCATCCCAGCTCCATTCACCCCCCCATCCCATCCTTCCCCCCATCCTTCCCCATCCCATCCTAGATCCATCCATCCCCACCGATCCCATCCCAGCTCCACCCCCCCCCCCATCCCATCCCAGCTCCATCCATCCCCCCCGATCCAATCCCAGCTCCATCCACCCCCCCCCCCATCCCATGCCAGCTCCATCCATCCTAAGGTGACCACATTTTTAAAATGAAATCCGGAGACTTTTTTTTTTTTTTTTTGGCAAATGGTAAACTATTTTATAATCATATTTCCCTCCAATGACATATGCAGTGTATGTGGGATGTGTTTATGGAATGATTGTATCACATATTTGTTATTTCTAACATTTCATCCATAAATAAAGATAAAAAAAAAAGGTACTGCTTAGAATTTATTGAGACATGACTGCCAAATGTTATGAAGATAAGACAGAGAAAAAACAAAGTGCAGAGTTCAGGAGTGCATTACATAAAGAATGCAGGGCTCAGCTGTGCCCATCTATGCAGCCTCTCTAGTGCCTAGGAATGCAGCCTCACCAGTGCCCATCTATGCAGCCTCATCAGTGCCCATCTATGCAGCCTCATCAGTGCCCATCTATGCAGCCTCATCAGTGCCCATCTATGCAGCCTCATCAGTGCCCATCTATGCAGCCTCACCAGTGCCTAGGAATGTAGCCTCATGTGTGCAGCGGATCAGAGAGGAGAAAAGAGCCGGTGTTCTGCCGAAGATGGCAAGATCATCACATAGATCCTGGGTGGGTGCTGAGGCGGGGGGGGGGGGGGGTCGGTATGCCCCAGGTGCCACACACTGGGAGGGGGGGCTGGCTGGTATCTCCCGCTGTGCCAACTTTAATTCGATTTGCCGGACCATCAAACAATTTCCGCCTCCTGGACGGCTCCTACCTATGATAGACAGCACACATGACCTGGCATTGGACAAGTGTGCTGTCTGTCAAAGGAGAAAACCAGGAGGCGGGACTTGTGTGATGGCAGGCACCCGGCAAAACAAATTAAAGTTGACACAGAGGAATTCGTTTGCTCAGTGGGGGATCTCTCCCCTGATTACCGCCGAGCGGATGACACATCTCCACCCCCAACACATCTCTGTACCCCCCTCCACCCCCAACACATCTCTGTACCCCCCTACACCCCCAACACATCTCTGTACCCCCCTCCACCCCCAACACATCTCTGTACCCACTCCATCCCCCAACACATCTCCGTACCCCCCTCCACCCCCAACACATCTCTGTACCCACTCCACCCCCAACACATCTCTGTACCCACTCCACCCCCAACACATCTCTGTAGCCCCCTCCACCCCCAACACATCTCTGTACCCACTCCATCCCAACACATCTCTGTACCCCCCTCCACCCCCAACACATCTCTGTACCCCCCTCCACCCCCAACACATCTCTGTACCCCCCTCCACCCCCAACACATCTCTGTACCCACTCCACCCCCAACACATCTCTGTAGCCCCCTCCACCCCCAACACATCTCTGTACCCACTCCACCCCTAACCCCCAACACATCTCTGTACCCACTCCATCCCAACACATCTCTGTACCCCCCTCCACCCCCAACACATCTCTGTACCCCCCTCCACCCCCAACACATCTCTGTACCCCCCTCCACCCCCAACACATCTCTGTACCCACTCCACCCCCAACACATCTCTGTAGCCCCCTCCACCCCCAACACATCTCTGTACCCACTCCATCCCAACACATCTCTGTACCCACTCCATCCCCCAACACATCTCTGTACCCACTCCATCCCCCAACACATCTCTGTACCCCCCTCCACCCCCAACACATCTCTGTACCCACTCCACCCCCAACACATCTCTGTACCCACTCCATCCCCAACACATCTCTGTACCCACTCCACCCCCAACACATCTCTGTACCCACTCCACCCCAACACATCTCTGTACCCACTCCACCCCCAACACATCTCTGTACCCCCCTCCACCCCCAACACATCTCTGTACCCCCCTCCACCCCCAACACATCTCTGTACCCACTCCACCCCCAACACATCTCTGTACCCCCCTCCACCCCCAACACATCTCTGTACCCCCCTCCACCCCCAACACATCTCTGTACCCACTCCATCCCAACACATCTCTGTACCCACTCCATCCCCCAACACATCTCTGTACCCACTCCATCCCCCAACACATCTCTGTACCCACTCCATCCCCCAACACATCTCTGTACCCCCCTCCACCCCCAACACATCTCTGTACCCACTCCACCCCCAACACATCTCTGTACCCACTCCATCCCCAACACATCTCTGTACCCACTCCACCCCCAACACATCTCTGTACCCCCCTCCACCCCCAACACATCTCTGTACCCCCCTCCACCCCAACACATCTCTGTACCCACTCCACCCCCAACACATCTCTGTACCCCCCTCCACCCCCAACACATCTCTGTACCCCCCTCCACCCCCAACACATCTCTGTACCCACTCCATCCCAACACATCTCTGTACCCACTCCATCCCCCAACACATCTCTGTACCCACTCCACCCCCAACACATCTCTGTACCCACTCCATCCCCCAACACATCTCTGTACCCCCCTCCACCCCCAACACATCTCTGTACCCACTCCACCCCCAACACATCTCTGTACCCACTCCATCCCCAACACATCTCTGTACCCCCCTCCACCCCCAACACATCTCTGTACCCACTCCACCCCCAACACATCTCTGTACCCACTCCATCCCCCAACACATCTCTGTACCCACTCCATCCCCCAACACATCTCTGTACCCCCCTCCACCCCCAACACATCTCTGTACCCACTCCACCCCCAACACATCTCTGTACCCACTCCATCCCCAACACATCTCTGTACCCACTCCACCCCCAACACATCTCTGTACCCACTCCACCCCAACACATCTCTGTACCCACTCCACCCCCAACACATCTCTGTACCCCCCTCCACCCCCAACACATCTCTGTACCCCCCTCCACCCCCAACACATCTCTGTACCCCCCTCCACCCCCAGCACATCCCTGTACCCACTCCACCCCAACACATCTCTGTACCCACTCCACCCCTAACCCCCAACACATCTCTGTACCCACTCTACCCCAACCCCCAGCACATCTCTGTACCCACTCCACCCCCAACCCCCAGAACATCTCTGTACCCACTCCACCCCCAACCCCCAGCACATCTCTGTACCCACTCCACCCCCAGCACATCTCTGTACCCACTCTACCCCAACCCCCAGCACATCTCTGTACCCACTCCACCGCCAACCCCCAGAACATCTCTGTACCCACTCCGCCCCCAACCCCCAGCACATCTCTGTACCCACTCCACCCCCAGCACATCTCTGTACCCCCCTCCACCCCCAACATATCTCTGTACCCCCCTCCACCCCCAACACATCTCTGTACCCCCCTCCACCCCCAACACATCTCTGTACCCACTCCACCCCCAACACATCTCTGTACCCCCCTCCACCCCCAACCCCCAGCACATCTCTGTACCCCCCCCCACCCCCAGAACATCTCTGTACCCACTCCACCCCCAACACATCTCCGTACCCCCCTCCACCCCCAACACATCTCTGTACCCACTCCATCCCCCAACACATCTCTGTACCCCCCTCCACCCCCAACACATCTCTGTACCCACTCCATCCCCAACACATCTCTGTACCCCCCTCCATCCCCAACACATCTCTGTACCCCCCTCCACCCCCAATACATTTCTGTACCCCCCTCCACCCCCAACACATCTCTGTACCCACTCCACCCCCAACACATCTCTGTACCCACTCCACCCCCAACACATCTCTGTACCCATTCCACCCCCAACACATCTCTGTACCCACTCCATCCCCCAACACATCTCTGTACCCCCCTCCACCCCCAACACATCTCTGTACCCACTCCACCCCCAACACATCTCTGTACCCACTCCACCCCAACACATCTCTGTACCCCCCTCCACCCCCAACACATCTCTGTACCCCCCTCCACCCCCAGCACATCCCTGTACCCACTCCACCCCAACACATCTCTGTACCCACTCCACCCCTAACCCCCAACACATCTCTGTACCCACTCTACCCCAACCCCCAGCACATCTCTGTACCCACTCCACCCCCAACCCCCAGCACATCTCTGTACTCACTCCACCCCCAGCACATCTCTGTACCCACTCTACCCCAACCCCCAGCACATCTCTGTACCCACTCCACCGCCAACCCCCAGAACATCTCTGTACCCACTCCGCCCCCAACCCCCAGCACATCTCTGTACCCACTCCACCCCCAGCACATCTCTGTACCCCCCTCCACCCCCAACACATCTCTGTACCCCCCTCCACCCCCAACCCCCAGCACATCTCTGTACCCCCCTCCACCCCCAGCACATCTCTGTACCCCCCTCCACCCCCAGCACATCTCTGTACCCCCCTCCACCCCCAGAACATCTCTGTACCCCCCTCCACCCCCAACCCCCAGCACATCTCTGTACCCCCCTCCACCCCCAACCCCCAGCACATCTCTGTACCCCCCTCCACCCCCAGCACATCTCTGTACCCCCCTCCACCCCCAACACATCTCTGTACCCACTCCACCCCCAACACATCTCTGTACCCACTCCACCCCCAACAGATGATGGGTCTGGGGTATGTCATGTACAGCACAATGTACAGAGGATGAGCATCAGGAACATTCAGCAAAGACAGAAGATTCTTCCATCTAACAGAGCAGTCCACCATTGTTTCCGAAGGACTGAATATAACGGGGTACATTGTACATTACTACACTGCACCATGCACCCCAATACACTCAGCACACCTCACCATGCACCTCAATACACTCAGCACACCTCACCATGCACCTCAATACACTCAGCACACCTCACCATGCACCTCAATACACTCAGCACACCTCACCATGCACCTCAATACACTCAGCATACCTCACCATGCACCCCAACTAGGGTTGTCACCTAAATCCTGGGCAATATGAGTTTTGAATCATTTGTCCGTGTTTCAATCGGCCTGAGACCCGGACACATTAGTGGCAGCCCCGCAGCCTTAATCCTCTGTCATGTTTACCAGCCCCTTCCCAAATGAACAGGGCACCACCTTTTGTTGGTGTCACTGGGGGGAATATTCCCTCATTGTCATAGGCATAGTGCCCCATCATTGGTGTCAGTGGCATGAATAGTGCCCCATCATTGGTGTCAGTGGGAGGAATAGTGCCCCATCATTGGCTTCAGTGGGAGGAATAGTGCCCCATCATTGGTGTCAGTGGGAAAAATAGTGCCCCATTATTGGTGTCAGTAAGAGGAATAGTGCCCCATTATTGGTGTCAGTAAGAGGAATAGTGCCCCATCATTGGTGTCAGTGGGAGGAATAGTGTCCCATCATTGGTATCAGTGGGAGGAATAGTGCCCCATCATTGGCGACAGTGGAAGAAAAGGGCCCCATCATTGGTATCAGTGGAAGAAAAGGGCCCCATCATTGGTATCAGTGGAAGAATAGTGACCCATCATTGGTATCAGTGGAAATAATAGTGTCCCATCATTGGTATCAGTGGGAGGAATAGTGCCCCATCACTGGTGTCAGTGAGAGGAATAGTGCCCCATCATTGGTGTCAATGGGAGGAATAGTGTCCCATCATTGGTGTCAGTGAAAGAATAGTGCCCCATCATTGGTGTCAGTGGGAGGAATAGTGTCCCATCATTGGTGTCAATGGGAGGAATAGTGTCCCATCATTAGTGTCAGTGAAAGAATAGTGCCCCATCATTGGTATCAGTGGGAGGAATAGTGCCCCATCATTGGTGTCAGTGAAAGAATAGTGCCCCATCATTGGTGTCAGTGGGAGGAATAGTGTCCCATCATTGGTGTCAATGGGAGGAATAGTGTCCCATCATTGGTGTCAGTGAAAGAATAGTGCCCCATCATTGGTATCAGTGGGAGGAATAGTGCCCCATCATTGGTATCAGTGGGAGGAATAGTGTCCCATCATTGGTATCAGTGGGAGGAATAGTGCCCCATCATTGGTATCAGTGGGAGGAATAGTGCCCCATCATTGGTATCAGTGGGAGGAATAGTGCCCCATCATTGGTATCAGTGGGAGGAATAGTGCCCCATCTTTGGTGTCAGTGGGAGGAATAGTGTCCCATCATTGGTGTCAGTGGGAGGAATAGTGTCCCATCATTGGTGTCAGTGGGAGGAATAGTGTCCCGTCATTGGTGTCAGTGGGGAGGAATAGTGCCCCATCATTGGTATCAGTGGGAGGAATAGTGTCCCGTCATTGGTGTCAGTGGGGAGGAATAGTGTCCCATCATTGGTGTCAGTGGGAGGAATAGTGTCCCATCATTGGTGTCAGTGGGAGGAATAGTGCCCCATCATTGGTGTCAGTGGGAGGAAATAGTGCCCCATCATTGGTATCAGTGGGAGGAATAGTGTCCCATCATTGGTGTCAGTGGGAGGAAATAGTGCCCCATCATTGGTATCAGTGGGAGGAATAGTGCCCCATTGTTGGTCTTGGTCGAAGTAATTCTGCCCCATCATTGGTGTCATTTAATGGAATAGTGCGGCAAGTGCCGGATAAAGGCAAGCAAAGGGCTGCATCCGGTCCCCGGGCCGCAGTTAGGAGACCGCTGGTGTAGATGATCGATATACAGTAGGCCAAGATTCCAGTACAAATGTCTGATACCGATAATATTCCAGGAAATATGAAATCCTATAACTGATGATCTCAGCACGCGGCGGCTCTGGGCGGAGAACGCTCGAATTGTATCGTTCGGCCATACATCATGTTACATAAGGAAACATTTACGCCCGGGTGATCACACTTGTTTCTCTTCTCCCCTCTATAAGCTCCTCTGCCTCGCAGAATTAATCCAGCGATCGGCATAATCAGAACATTCATTTATTTGCGCTCATGTTTTTTTATCCAATTTCAGCGCCTTTTTTCCCGTCTTCTCACCAGCTTCTTCTTCTTTTTTTTTTTTTTTAGAGCAATATTAAAAATAAGCAATAATACATCTAATACACTCGAGCGGAGAGATAATGCCGAGTGCGTCTCGGAATCCTAATATTGGGCAGGAGCGGAGCGACGGGTTCGAAAAACAAATTTAAAACATGATAAAGGCCGAAGCGGATGCCATCCATAATGCTAACAACTTGTCGTCCGCCGAGACGTATTTTGTGTCCCGCGGGGATCGAGACGTCTCATTTCTCCTCATTGTGCGGCCGTAACATTTATTGTCTCCGAGCCGCGCCGACGCCGCGTGCTTTATTCACTTCTCTGATGTCATTTGTCAGGCTTCCAATTTGGGGGCGGCTTGTGACTCCTCCGCACCCCCCCACCCCCCCACCCTCCCTGGACGGAGCAGCCAGCCAATCAGAAAGTCCGATATTTCATTAGCATGGCGGAAAAGGCGTTGATGCAATGGAGCCTGCACGGTGGCGCGGGGGAAAAGGCGAGCGATCCATGAGTGACGATGACACGCAACGTTACGCAAGCAGCCGTTCGTACATTGATGTGATTTATGTTCATTGGATGTAATCTGTAAACAGATGAAATAATTTATTACGACTTGTTAAAAGCTGTCAGCGTTCGAGGAGAAAACGGAGTCGTGAGAAAGGGAACTATATTATATTATTAATGAGTACGCGTTGTGACTTATTACTGTCATGTTTAGCTGAGAGTCGTTTTCATGCGATGTTTGCGCTTTTCTTATTGTCTTTCAGCTCCCGTATTTTTGGGATTGTATTTTATATACAAAATCTGTAGACTGTTCCTTTTGTACGTCACCCAGGATTGTAAATTAGACACACGTGATTCGTTCCATTACAGATCGCAAAATTGGAGGAAATTGTCATGATTCTGAGATTCGGATGTATCTGGAGATCTCTGAATCACAACAGTAATGAATTTCAATGGATCCGAAATAAATTATAATGAAAATGAAATGGGATGAAATCCTGGGAACAATTAACACGGAGGACAAATGGGTGCGCTTTAAGAGCCTATTAAATAAAAGGTATTTCTCCGATGCATCCCACTGGGAAATACATTTAAAAGAGCTAATAAATGTCTTGGGTGGCCCCGGAAGATTTTACCCCCCTTCCTGACCAGTGCGTTTTTTGCGATTCGGCACGGCGTCCCTTTACCTGACAATTGTGCGGTCGTGCGACGTGGCTCTAAAAACAAAATTGACGTCCTTTTTTTTTCCCCAAAAATAGAGCTTTCTTTTGGTGGTATTTGATCACCTCTGCGGTTTTTATTTTTTGCGCTATAAACAAAAAAATAGCAACAATTTTTTAAAAAAGCGTTATTTTTTACTTTTTTTTAATATTTTTTAAAAATATTTAAAAAAAAAAAACATTTTTTTTCCTTAGTTTAGGCCGATACGTATTCTTCTACATATTATTTGTAAAAAAAAAAAAAAAAAAAAATGCAATAAGCGTTTATTGATTGGTTTGTGCAAAATTTATAGCGTCTACAAATAGGGGATAGTTTTATGGCATTTTTATTGATATTTTTTTTTTTTTACTAGTAATGGCGGCAATCTGCAATTTTTATCATGACTGCGACATTATGGCGGACACATCGGACAATTCTGACACATTTTTGGGACCATTGGCATTTATACAGCAATCAGAGCTATACAAGTGCACTGATTGCTGTGTAAATGACACTGGCAGTGAAGGGGTTAACCACTAGGGGGCTAGGGAGGGGTTAAGTATGTCCTGGGGAGTGTTTCTAACTGTAGGGAGTTGATCGCGGGATTCCGTGAGGTGATCGCGGGTATCCCCACAGCGATCGAGTCCGCGGGACCCGCGACCCGACTCACCGAGTTGCTGGCTGGCGCGCCGCCGGCGGCGCACACGCAATCTAAAGGGACGTACGGGTACACTCATTTGCCCAGCCGTGCCATTCTGCCGTGCGCCAGTCGGGAACAGGTTAAAACGGAGTTCCACCCTGAAATTTTTTTTTCCCTTAACAGACTCCTTTTAACCTATAAAGAAACATTTGGAGAATTTTTTTTTTTTTTTATACTTACCAGAAACTCCCTGTTGCTATGTAGTCCTCCTAATCTGCCACTTCCTTGTCCGCGGAGTTCCTCGTCACTTCCTCCATCACCTGTGCGCCTGGGAAATGATGTGTCACCATTTCCCAGGAGTCTGTGGGCAGTACTGTGATGAAAAATCACTATGGCCGCCGGTGAATCGTGCATGCGCGAGATCGAGAGGTGCATGCTGGTTACCCAGCATGCATCTCTCCAACGCTTATCCAGGAAGAGATATGGATTGGGCTTCACATGCCCACAATCATGATGGCGACGGCCACAACAGGAGGGGGAAACTTGTAATTATTAGATTTATGTTTTAGAAAGTTCCACAATTAACCTTGTATACTCGTTTTTTTATTTAAAAATTAATAACGCTCGGATCGATTAAAAAAATAAAATAAAAATTTGGCAGGAACTCCGCTTTAACTCCAGCGTAAAAATGCATATAAAAGCAAAGGAGAAGGCCTTCAAAAAATACAAGGCTGAGGAATCATCATCAGCATTCCAACTTTACAAAGAATGCAACAAGAAATGTAAGGGTACCATCAAGGCGGCTAAGATAGTTCACAAAAGGCACATAGCGGAGGAGGGTAAAAACAATCCCAAGAAATTCTTTAAGTATGTAAACAGTAAAAAAAGGGAGGTCAGAACATATTGGCCCCATAAAGAATGAGGAAGGGAATCTGGTTACAAAGATGGAGAGATGGTGAAGGTTCTACATGTATTCTTCTCCTCAGTCTTCACAAGGGAATCAGGGGGCTTCGGTAACCAAAATGGCAATGTTTATCTTCGAAACACATCTCAGGAAGCACCTCCATGGCTAACAGAGGATAAAATTAGAAGTAGACCTGAAAAACGTAACATTAATAAGTCACCGGGACCGGATGACTTGCACCCGGGGGGCCTTAACCACTTCAGCCCCGAGCCTCTTTTTTTTTACACTTGTTGTTTACAAGTTAAAATCATTTTTTTTTTTTGCTAGAAAATTACTTAGTAAAAAAACATATAATGTTTGGGGGTTCTAACACCCTAGAGAATAAAATGGCGGTCGTTGCAATACTTTCTGTCACACTGTATTTGCGCAGTGGTCTTACAAGTGCGCTTTTTTTTTTTAAAAATACACTTTTTTTTCAATGAAAAAATAAGACAACAGTAAAGTTAGCCCAATTTTTTTTATTTTGTGAAAGATATAATGTTACGCCGAGTAAATTGATACCCAACATGTCACACTTCAAAATTGCGCCCGCTCGTGGAATGGCGACAAACGTTGGCTCTTAAAAATCTCCATCAGCGATGTTTAAAAATTTCTACAGGTTACCAGTTTTGAGTTACAGAGGAGGTCTAGTGCTGGAATTATTGCTCTCGCTCTAACGATCGCGGCGATACCTCACACGTGTGGTATAAACACTGTTTTTATATGGGGGTGTGGCTTACATAGC
Source organism: Aquarana catesbeiana (assembly GCF_042186555.1). Taxonomy (NCBI): domain Eukaryota; kingdom Metazoa; phylum Chordata; class Amphibia; order Anura; family Ranidae; genus Aquarana; species Aquarana catesbeiana. The sequence continues at coordinate 5,025,459 of NC_133326.1, read as the reverse complement.
GCGGCGGGGGGGGGGGAGCAGAATACATTTTGGCCGAAATCTATGAAGAAAGATTATTTATTTGCAAAATGTTATAACAGAAATGAAGAAAAACGCCTTTTTTTTAAAAAAATGTTCGGTCTTTTTTTTAGCAAAAAAGAAAAACCCCAGTGGTGAATTAACCCCTTCAATACCCGGCACTTATACACCTTCCTGCCCAGACCAATTTTAGGCTTTCAGCGCTGTCGCACTTTGAATGACAATTACTCAGTCATGTAGCATCAGCAAAGAATAGATGGTTGGGCTGTAAACAGGAAGTACCAGAGACAGCTCCCAATCCCTCAATAATGAGAAACAAATAAAAGGAGAGAGAGGGAGAACACTCTCCCTAAGATAGTGGGATTTTTGAAGGGAGATGGTGTATCTGTAGTGGTAAGCCAATACCATACAACTTAGAAAAAAATTCCATTTTTATTAATACAAAAATATTAAAAATGCATTGCAGACATACAAAAATAGCAAAGAAATGATGACCATACATAAATTGAATCAAAGACCATGCGTGATTGGTCAGCCATAGATTAATTCAAAGAGATCATGCGTGATTGGTCAGCCGACATGTTTCGCGAAAAATTTCGCTTCATCAGGGCATGAACGAGAGACGCACCCTGTGTCTACCCATCTGTTACTGGCAGGCACCGCTCTTCCTCTAATGGACTATAACAGCACGGCACCCCCCTCTCTAGATTTTTGCCTTGCCTTATGTGCGGTCCGGTTTCCTTGTCAGCGTTATCCGCTGGGATCTGGCACCCGTGGATATTTTGCTTCAGCGGGGGGTATTAGGTGGCGTTTGGCAATGGTGGCAGCTGATCTGCTCTATAGATCGATATTCATAGAATAAATCGGTGATGTCGTTCATGCCCTGATGAAGCGAAATTTTTCGCGAAACATGTCGGCTGATCAATCACGCATGATCTCTTTGAATTAATCTATGGCTGACCAATCACGCATGGTCTTTGATTCAATTTATGTATGGTCATCATTTCTTTGCTATTTTTGTATGTCTGCAATGCATTTTTAATACTTTTGTATTAATAAAAATTGAATTTTTTATGTTGTATGTTGTTTTTTAAGTTGTATGGCATTAGCTTACCACTACAGATACACCATCTCCCTTCAAAAATCTCACAATCTTAGAGAGAGTGTTCTCCCTCTCTCTCCTTTTATTAATTACTCAGTCATGCTACACTGTACCCAAACTACATTTTTATCATTTTGTTCCCACAAATAGAGCTTTCTTTTGGTGGTGGTTTTTTTTTTTTGTGTTTCAGTTACAAAACTTTGTAAATAAGTAAGTGTTCTCCTTCACTGATGGGCACTGATGAAGCTGCACTAATAGGCACTGATAAGGCGGCACTGATGGGCACCGATGAGGTGGCACTGAGGTGACATTGATGGGCACTGATAATGAGCACTAATATGGGGCACTGATGGGCACTGATAGAGCTTTCTTTTGGTGGTATTCGATCACCTGCAATTTTTATTTTCTGCTAAACAAATTAAAAAAAGACCGAAAATTTTGAAAAAAAATGTTTTTTTTTTGTTTCAGTTACATATGCGGCACGGATGGGCACTGATAGGCGGCAAGGATGGGCACTGATAGGTGGCACGGATGGGCACTGAGAGGCGGCACAGATGGGCAGTGATAGGCGGCACAGATGGGCAGTGATAGGCGGCACAGATGGGCAGTGATAGGCGGCACAGATGGGCACTGATATGCGGCACGGATGTACTGTAACGTATGGTACTGATGGATCAATCAGTGCCAAACAATAATGCCTGCCAATCAGTGATGTCCATTGTGGGCACTGATAGCATCCATTGTGGGCACTGATTGGCATTCCTGGTGGTCTAGGGTGGCATACCTGGTGGTGACCTGGTGGTGGCGTCCCTGTTGGTCCAGTGTAGGCATCCTTGGGGGGGCTGCACTGATAATCGATCTGCACAGACCCTCCGTCAGAGGAGCAGCCGATTGGCTCTCCTCTACTCGCGTCTGACAGATGCAAGTGAGGAAAAGCCGATCACCGGCTCTTCCTGTTTACATCGTGATCAGCCGTGATTGGACACATCTGATCACATGGTAAAGAGTCTACGTCAGAGACTCTTTACATAGATCGGAGTTGCGGCGTGTCAGATTTACACGCCGCAACAATGATCGGCGCGATGCCATCATATGACGTCTGGTCAGGACATTGAAAACACTTTGCCGAAGTCGTTTTGCTATATGGCGGGCGGCAAGTGGTTAAATACCACCAAAAGAAAGCTCTATTTGTGGGAACACAGTGATAAAAAAATCCATTTGGGTACAGTGTAGCATGGCTGAGTAATTGTCATTCAAAGTGTGAAAGCTGAAGATTGTCCTGGGCAGGAAGGGGGGGAAGTTCCCCCGGTATTGAAGGGGTTCATTTACAGATGGGTATACTGTATACACATTATAGGTAGAAATGGGGAAAGGGGAGAAGGTAACAGGAAGTTGGGGGGACATGGAGCGGGAAGTTGAGGGTCTTCTCTAAGCAGACACACAACCGTTCTGCCCGAATCATTCACACCAGGCCTTCTTGTCTGGTCTTGGGACACACCCTCATTTGGATCCCAGAAAATCGCACCCTACAGTAGATCCATCATTGAAGAAATCTTCTACTAGAGGTCACAAAACTTCATTCCTCTCCCAGGCTCTGCGTTGAGCATTTGAGAAGATGAAGGTTACCCATAATGACCATAGGGGTGCTTGGGGGGGGGGGGGGAGCAGAGCACTGCGCCCTGAACCCACCCACTTGTGACACTAACGAATCAATATTCGCTATCGGGTTCCGGCATCACCAGGACAGGAGGCGGATCTAAAGTAGACCGTGTTAGCCAGGAGGAGGAGCCAGGGAAGCCGCGGCACATGACCTGGGTCGGCCGTCCTTTCTCAGGTGCCCGTGTGTTGTAGTGCGGCGTGGGGCTCGGGAACAAGGGATGGAAGAAATACTTTGGCCAGAAGTCTCTCAATGAAGTCACCATGGACGAGTACCTGGGCAGCCTGGGACTGTACAGGAAACTCAATGCCAAAGTGCCAAGGACACATCCTGCCCAGTGGCGGCTGCTCATTAGGGGCGCAAGGGGCGCCTTCCCCCTAACCCATGCGTCCGGCCCCTAATCTACATGCTGGACGCATGGATGTCAATGGATTTTTTTTTCCTTTTTTTTTAGAAGCACATGAATAGAGCTTGAGACTCTAATTGGCTTCAAAAAGGGTGGGCTTGGGGTGCGGAGCACTGCGTCCCCTGAGTCCACCCTGTTGTGTGACATTAGCGAATTAATATTTTTCCTCCCAGCCAATGGGGTCTCTGGACCGGCCTCCTGATTGGCCGGGAGGAGAAATATTAATTCCTAAGACCTAATATTAAAGTCCTAAGACCCCATTGGCCGGGAGTCCGAAGACCCCGGGACACGGAGGAGACAGAGGGGGAAGCCGCCGTACGTGCACGGCTGACGGGGGGGCCTGGCAGGCCAGAGGGCGGGCGAGCCAGCTTGCGCCTGGGGGGGGTGGTAGGGTGTGGGTATGGTGTCTGGTGGTGGGCTTGAGCGATTGGGGGGGAGAGGGTTAGTCTGGGTTGGTGGGCTGGAGCGACGGGGGGGGGTGTCTGTGGTCAAGTCTGTCTGCTGCGCCCTCCGACCGACAAAGCACCAGCCGCCACTGTTCCTGCCTCTTCAGAACCCTGGAGGGGGGAGCGCAGACCTGGGGGGGGGGTTGTTTGCTGCCCCCCACCCAAAAAAAGTTTAGCACCAGCCGCCACTGGGCGTGAGCAGTCAATACCCCCCAGGGGTCCGATGTGCTGACGATTTCAGGCATACATTTAGTCCTTTTGGTGACGATCGGTTTAACAATCTTCATCTGCTTTTAATAGATATCTGATTGAAATTTTTGTTTCCTACCTAAAGCTACATTTGATATCAATCTTTATCAATTACATACAACAGTCTTCATATAAAAAGTAACAATAAACGTTGAAGGATTCCATGCATTGTTGTGTCTTTAAAGCCGTCCCTCCCACCGATCGGTGGACTTGTGAACTTGTGTCTGGGGACTTCTAAGGAACAGAAGTTCAGCAGAGAGAGAGGAGAAGCGTCTGCCGCAGCAAAGTCTATAGTTATCAGCCAATGAGATTTGCCTAAGGAAGGTCATATCTGCAAGATACTTTTTTTTTTTTGTTACCATTAATGATCATGATTGGCGAAGGTTATGAATAAGAACCTTAATCCGAGGTGAGCCGCGGTTTTTATTTCCATAATACGGCGCGGGGTGTTCTCAGACCTGAAGAAGAAACAATGGGGGATTTGCATGGGAACCGTCCATTTATCACTCAGAGGACGGCGAGGAGTCCATTAATCACACCGCATGTTTTATTAATGGGACTATATTTTATGATCATAATGTCGCCGTTATTTATTTATTTTCCTGTTTAAAATTAATATGATTGGGGAATAATTACAATTGCTAAGTGCTAACTGTACATTGGCGCTCCAATTTATCATCATGAAGAAGGGGCAATTAACTGGTGTGTGAGTCTTATTCCATGTATAATACTGAGCACAGGTATATGAAGTGGATGACAACCACACACCCCATGCCCATCCCCCCCCCCCCCCCGCACGGCACCTCAAATACCCCTCTCCCTGTCTGCTGGTCCACCGGCAATTACCCCATCTATGTGGCGGGCACATCGGGCAGCGCGGGGGATCGGGCATCGGCGGGGATAGGGGCATCGGTGGACATCAGGCTGCGGCGGGGATCGGGTAGCGGCGGGGATCAGGCATCGGCGGGGATGGGGGCATCGGTGGACATCAGGCTGCGGCAGGGATCGGGTAGCGGCGGGGATCAGGCATCAGCGGGGATGGGGGCATCAGTGGACATCAGGCTGCGGCGGGGATCGGGTAGCGGCGGGGATCAGGCATCGGCGGGGATGGGGGCATCGGTGGACATCAGGCTGCGGCGGGGATCGGGTAGCGGCGGGGATCAGGCATCGGCGGGGATGGGGGCATCGGTGGACATCAGGCTGCGGCGGGCATCGGGCAGCAGCTGGGATAGGGGCATCGGCGGACTTCAGGCTGCGGCGGGCATCGGGTAGCGGCGGGGATCAGGCATCGGCGGGGATGGGGCATCGGTGGACATCAGGCTGCGGCGGGCATCGGGCAGCAGCTGGGATAGGGGCGTCGGCGGACTTCAGGCTGCGGCGGGCACATTGGGCAGCAGCAAGGATCGGGGCATCAGTGGACATCAGTCTGCGGCGGGCATCGGCTCAAGTGTCTTCTCTTCCTCGCTTCCGCCATGCGTCTCCTCCCCTCCTCCTAGGCATCCAATAGGATCGCCTGTCCTTCCAGCCAATTGGGTGACGGGTATCAGACCCACTTCCCGATTGGCCGGGAGGAGGATCAGTGTTGAAACAGCGAATATTCATTGGCGATGATATGATCATATGATCATCGGCGCTCCCTGTAAAGAAAAAGAAAAGGACTGCACCGCTCCAAGTCCTGGGTATGCTTCTCAGGTCCTTCACCACTCTGAGACCAGTACCTATAGTAGTCAGACTCAGAGACCAGTACCTATAGTAGTCAGACTCGGAGACCAGTACCTATAGTAGTCAGACTCGGAGACCAGTACCTATAGTAGTCAGACTCGGAGACCAGTACCTATAGTAGTCAGACTCGGAGACCAGTACCTATAGTAGTCAGACTCGGAGACCAGTACCTATAGTAGTCAGACTCAGAGACCAGTACCTATAGTAGTCAGACTCGGAGACCAGTACCTATAGTAGTCAGACTCGGAGACCAGTACCTATAGTAGTCAGACTCGGAGACCAGTACCTATAGTAGTCAGACTCGGAGACCAGTACCTATAGTAGTAGCCAGGCTCCCACCGATCAGCTGGATAAGTGCAGCAACAGATGACCCTGGTGAAATACACAGGCTCACCTGAGGAGCGGAGTCTAAGCACTAACCAATGTTCACCAGAGCTCCTGATGGTGGGGATGGGTTTTACCAGTGGCGGACCATCCACTAGGGGTGCACGGGCGCCACCCCCCCCTATTAATGCATCCGGCCCCCTGATCTAAATACAGGGCACTGGACTATGGATTCCAATTGGGGGGTGTGTTTTTTTGAAACACGTGATTAGAGCCGGAGGCCCTAATAGGCTTCCACAACTGGATGGGCTCAGCACACAACTCTGCGCCCCAAACCCATCCAGTTGTGTGCAGATAGAGAATGAATATTTCCTATTTCCACACCAAATCTCCTCCCCGTCAATCAGGAAGCGGGTCGTGAGACCCGTTTCCTGATTGGCCAAAACGTCCGGCGATCCTATTGGACGCCTAGCGCCTAGGAGGAGATAGGAAACGCACGGTGGAAGCCGCCATGCCAGAGGAGAGGACACTGGAGCCGTAGCCCACCACCTAAATGGGGTAAGTGAGGAACCGACTGGCAGACGGCGAGCGGGAGGGGTGGGATATTAGTGCCACTGCCGGCCGCCTGGGGAGGAGTGGTTGTTTGACGCCCCCCCCCCAAAAAAAAAGAACAACCGCCACTGGGTTTTACTGCATGTTAGTACCAGGTCGTGCTCCCCAGCTCCCCTACCAGGAGGTGAGCAAGCCTGGGCCCAGTAGCAGATATAAAAGGTTGGGATCAATAAACAAGCCAAAGGTCAGTAACACGTGATCACAGGTTGGGATAAAGCAAAAGCATAGAAGAGGAACAAATCAAAGGTCAGTAATGAGTGGCAGCGAAGATACAGACGGCACCAGGAGTGACAAGAGCGAGATATTGGCTGGAGAAAGAACAATAATCTGGCAAACAGGAAGTGCAAAGACATGGCTTAAATAGGAAGTTCATAGGAGGTGCAAAGGGTTCAAGGTTCACCAGAAACAAGGTTCAAGGCACTATCATGCAGGAAATTGTCCATGGAGTTCTCCAGTATCCCAGGTGGCTCAGCAAGAAGACGAGACACCACTAGACACAGCACAGGTCGCAGGTTCAGGTCCTGACAGTGAGCTTTTAGAAGTTCATCCCGCTCTGCATATGTAGCAAAGTCAAGAAACAAAGATGCACTCCATACCGTCACACCATGAAGTTTAAAGTGGTATTCAAGGTTCAGCTTTAAAAAAAAAACGGTTCTGTAATGGTTTTGCACAGAGGAGCCTCGATCCTCCTCTTCTCAGGTCCCCTGCTGAACCGGCCGAGATTTGTACAGTCTATGACCGGCTTTAGGCCCCCATCACATGGGGCGGACTCTGCTTTGCTCAGTGGGGATCTGTCCACATTGCGGGACCTTGTATGAAGGGTCCCCACATTGTGGGACCTTGTATGAAGGGTCTCCACATTGGGGGACCTTTTATGAAGGGTCCCCACATTGTGGGACCTTGAATGAAGAGTCCCCGCATTGCAGGACCTTGTATGAAGGGTCCCCACATTGCGGGACCTTGTATGAAGGGTCTCCACATTGCGGGACCTTGTATGAAGGGTCTCCACATTGCGGGACCTTGTATGAAGGGTCTCCACATTGCGGGACCTTGTATGAAGGGTCTCCACATTGCGGGACCTTGTATGAAGGGTCTCCACATTGGGAGACCTTTTAGGAAGGGTCCCCATATTGCGGGACCTTGTTTGAAGGGTCTCCACATTGCAGGACCTTGTATGAAGGGTCCCCACATTGCGGGACCTTGAATGAAGGGTCCCCACATTGCAGGACCTTGTATGAAGGGTCCCCACATTGCAGGACCTTGAATGAAGGGTCCCCACATTGCAGGACCTTGTATGAAGGGTCCCCACATTGCGGGACCTTGTATGAAGGGTCTCCACATTACAGGACCTTGTATGAAGGGTCTCCACATTGGGGGACCTTTTATGAAGGGTCCCCACATTGCGGGACCTTGAATGAAGGGTCCCCACATTGCAGGACCTTGAATGAAGGGTCCCCACATTGCGGGACCTTGTATGAAGGGTCTCCACATTGCGGGACCTTGTATGAAGGGTCCCCACATTGCGGGACCTTGTATGAAGGGTCTCCACATTGCAGGACCCTGTATGAAGGGTCCCCACATTGCGGGACCTTGAATGAAGGGTCCCCACATTGCGGGACCTTGTATGAAGGGTCTCCACATTGCGGGACCTTGTATGAAGGGTCCCCACATTGCGGGACCTTGTATGAAGGGTCTCCACATTGCGGGACCTTGTATGAAGGGTCCCCACATTGCGGGACCTTGTATGAAGGGTCTCCACATTGCAGGACCTTGTATGAAGGGTCCCCACATTGCGGGACCTTGTATGAAGGGTCCCCACATGCCTGCACATTTCATTGTAAATATTGTAAATTGTACATTGTAAATATTTGTACCTTTAGTATTCTGTGCTGTCTGTACATTGCTACCATGCTAGAGCTGCACTATTGTTAAAAAATCGGGATCTCGATTCAACCCCCCTCACGATCTTAATGCAGCATTTCCACGATTTATACAGTGCAGAGCCATTCTCTGCCCACTCACAGCTGTCAAAAAGAAAAAAAAAAGAGCCTCCGGCAAATGTTTATCAACATAGTTCAGCGCTGAAAGATAAATATAAAAATTGTACCATTTGGTTCTTTTAGATCAGGCATCACTAAATGGCGGACCATAGTCCGGATTCGGACGGAGCCACTGTCCTATCTGGACCCGCAGTCACGCCATTTAGAAGCCGCATTTTTCCCCCAGCCTCCGCAGTGGTCATTATCACAGCAGAGCAGAGAGCAGGAGACAAGACGAGGCACAGCAGCACTGAACATAGGGCAGGAGCTGCCTGAGTTAACTATTCAAGTTACCAACAGGTGACTGGTTGCTAGGATGTAGGGCAGTCTTAGCAACCAGTCACCAGCTTGTTAATATGAAAAGTTCACCCTCCTCCCACCACCTCTAAGAACGATCAGGTGTCTGAACAGCCGCTATGATCGTTCTCATGGTGAAGAGAATCGCCGACTCTAAAAGAATGATATCTGAATGATGCCTGCAGCTGCACCTATCATTCAGATATCGCCGCTCAAAGTCCGCGACGTCACACGGCGTTGGGCGGGTGGGAAGTGGTTAAACACAAAAAAAAAAATTCCCCCAGAAAAAAAAAAATTAGGAAAAAATAAATTTGGGCAGACTCGGCGGGCCACTCGGACTTTTTTCTGCCGTCGCTCTTCTGCGTTTCTATAACCGCCATGGTTGAGCAGGTTATTGTTACTTTCCACGAAAACTTGCGGCGCGACATTTGTCAAAACTTTGCTCGGTGACAATCACTTGGCGGTGCGTCTTCCTCGGCGCGGGGAAAACCCGAGAGAGCTTGATATAGGATTAATGGCGGGCCCTGGAACTCAGGAGTCGGGTTAAATCACACTTAAAGAGCAGAGCCTATGCTCTCCGCTAATACATATCATAAACAAGCGGCGCTTTGCTGAGCGTCGCTGCGAAAAAAAAAAAAATAAAAAAGAATAAACTTTGTATAATAAAACAACGTCAGCGTGATGGATGGGAGCGAGCAACGCCGTCCTACAGCCCCAGATAGCAGCACTCCAGTAACAAATTGCTATTAGGCGAACGCACATTGCCAACGCACGCACTTCTAGGTCTGACGGCTGCAAGCCTCCATAAGAAGCAGACGCGGATATATTGTTTTTTCAGACGTTCGGTTTGTTATGGGTGCAATTATCAGCAAAACAAATCAATAAACGCCAAATCTATTATCCCGGATAGGAACTGCGGGTCATGCTCTGATTACTTGCTCCCGCTACGGCTGGGCGCCGCTGATAAATATTTTACATATTTTGCTTATATGGGAAACGACCAATTCTCACATCACTGCCGCGTTTAGGAAATCAGTTTTTTTTTTTTTTTGGCGCACGGCTCTACGGGTTATTTGTAATCGTTTATTTTATTTTTTTTTTTTTTTTTTTTGTTATTGCTCTGCATTTGTGCCTAAATTAATAGAACATAAGAAAGTCCAATTACTATTAGCATTAGCATATTTTACTGTAGGATCCCGGAAAAGAATTACAATTTATATGGTAATAAATCAATTTAGCTTTATGACATTTCTGCTGAATTAAAATGAAGTGAGGAAAGTCAAGGGGAGTTATTTACGAAAGGTAAATCCACTTTGCACAACAAGTGCAGACTGCAAGTGCAAAGTGCACTTGAAAATGCACTGAAAGTGCACTTAGAAGTGAAGTCGCTGTAGATCCGAGGGGGACATGCAAGGATAATAAAAAACAGCACTTTAGCTTGCACGTGATTGGATGATAAAATCAGCAGAGCTTCCCCTCATTTCAGATCTACCCCTCAAAATTTACAGTGACTGCACTTCCAAGTGCACTTTCAGTGCAATTTCAAGTGCACTGTGCACGAGTAGTTTGCACTTGTAGTGCAAAGTGGATTTGCCTTTCGTAAACAACCCCCAAAGTTCTCTGGAGGGAAGGTGTCCATAGATTGGAGACGCTCATTTCCTCGATTCCTGGGACTGTTTCAGGATCAGGCCATGGTCAGGATAAGGCGCCCTCTATGGAAGTCAGTGGTGGGAAGTGGAGGGGGGGGGGGGTCACTGAGATTTAAAGTGACCCTATCATGAGAAAATAATGGAGGCTGCCATTGCTGATCTCTCCTTTGGTGAATACTAGTTGCCTGGCTCCTGCTGCTGTGTCTCAGCCAATGAGGAGGAAGAGCTGCTGCTCTCGTCCACATTGCTAGATCGAGATGGGGTTCAGGTAAGTATGGGGGAGGGGGGGGGGGGGGCGGCTGCAAAAGAAGGTTTTTTACCTTCATGCATAGAATGCATGAAGGGAAAAAAAAAAAACTTGAGCCTTTATAACCACTTTAATGCTTGTTGAACCTGGTTACGTGGCACTTTGTGCGTCGGACTTGTGTACACGCGGTCGGAATTTAACCGATCGGATATTGTTGTCGGAAAATTTTATAGCCTGCTCTCAAACTTTGTGCGTCGGAAATTCCGACGGAAAAAGTCCGATGGAGCCCACACACGATCGGAATGTCCGACAACACAATCCGATCGCACTTTTTCCATCGGAAAATCCAACCGTGTGTACAGGGCATAATAGTGCATGAGTGTGCATGTGCACCTCCGCACACACTACTTAGGTTGTGCGCTAATACATTTGCATGCTATTACATGTCTTGCAGTGAGCTTTTGCTTGGAACTATGAGCGCGCCATTGTCTTCCTGTTCTAGCAATGCCTTTCTCAGCCTTTTCAGCAGAGGAACCCCTCACAGATCACTATAAAGATAAAATGGTGTCAGTGGGAACTTATCTGAGCGGTAGAAATTGCTCGTTGTTCAATGAACCCCTAGCAACCTCTGCATGAAGGTAAAAAAAACCTTGAGCCTTTATAACCACTTTAATGCTTGTTGAACCTGGTTGGGGTGCAAAATAGACTTTGGGATACTCCGAATTTAGTGTGCAAAGTAACCAGAGGATACTCTCTGCCTTGTCTATACTCTTCAGGATAATTCCACTCTCGGCAAGCGATAGGCAACCCTGGGACTCCAAGCAGAGGGCAGGCCCCAATCCAGCAGCATGGGAGCGGGTACCCAGGGTGTTAAAGCAACGGACAATCACTCAGATCCTACATCTAGGCCTATACTTACACTGACCCCGTATACTTGGATGCCTCCATCGAATATCGGCCAGACGCTTCTCCTGTGAATCTCCTAGCCAGATCTTCAGTGAATCCCCATAATTTGGCTTCAACTACTTCCAGCAAATAGGCCCCCCAACTCCCGCTGAGCTGGTATCTCGATGAACTCCTGCAGACTTCAGCCACACTGCCCACACTGCCTTCAGGCTGGAATCTTCTCCTGAACAAGAACCCTGCTGCTCAAGGCCTCAAGCCGTTTATACACTCCTCAGCCACCTACTGTGCATCCCCCCCCCAGGGATTGGCTGAGACCACATAAATATGCCAGCCAAGGGTCTGCCTCTTACAACCCGCTACATTCCAGAATCCACTAGAAGGTAGGGAGATGTATTTGAGCCTGCAGCCAGTGAGACCCAGAACAGCCAAAAATAATAACACACCGCTCCAAGGTTTACCGAGGAGCCACTAGATTTACATGAGCCTCTCTGGCAAACTCTTCTAGGAGGGTGCTACACAGCACTGAGCTTGATTCAGATACTCACCTTCTCGGTGGATCCAGCATTGTCCTGCTGCCATCCATTGATCAGGTGTAGCAGCTTGGGTCCTGCGCTTCTATCTTGGTCCTTCTTAGTCATACCTCTTACAGCTTCAGGCAGCTGCCTCCTGATGACGCATACCAGCTCCACCCACTGTGGGTCCATACCTCCTGGAGCCTCCTGGGATTTGTGATGTAATATCTCAAGAGGCTGGGGGAGCAGGGGCACGTCACTCTAGCCTAGACAGAAATGGCAGCAAAAGGGTGGTGACAGGCAAAAATAGTAAAAAAAAAAAAAAAAAAAAAGTAGCTATGGAGAATCTGTTGTGGTGAAGGTTCTTATTTAAGAGGAATGGATCCTTCCATTTTCCCCTTTCCCTTTTCTTGTGGTTATGTTTTCATGGTGGGTGGAGGTTGTGGACAGTCCCAAGCTTTTGTCAGGGACATTTAGCTCTGTAAGATGAAAGGCTCCAGACATCCAACCTGAGCTTAGTATGATCTGTCTGGGTAGCCATTATTGCAGCATTTGCCCCATTTGTGCTTTTGTTGGTCTAATGGTGTACTCTCTACTTACATATCACCCAGTCTAACCACATAAACCAAGAGCAGAGCTGCTAACAGAGTATTGTGAAAGTTCTAGGTGTTCTGGTTCTGGGACCCCAATCAGGGCATTGTGTGTCTGTGTCAAATGACCCGACCTAGGGGAGGGGAACTGGAGGTATAAATCCAATGGCCGGGAGGTGAGGTTAGGACCTTGTCTCATATTGCTTCTAGAAGTCACCTCGACAAGACAAGTGTCACGTATCTGGGGCAAATCAAGCTAGAGAGGGGGCTTTTCTTGCACCTTCTGTCTAACCCGCCAGTGGTGGTGGCAGGAGATGTGAAGACACAGAGTGTAGCAGGCAGTGCAAACTGTTGGATGTGAGGCACAGATGACAACGGACCACCAGATAAGGACCAGAGGGTGGACACATGGTGGCACTTGATTAGAAAACAGGAGCAAAGACAGGACACAAGCCAAAAGGTCATCAACAACCGGACAGTGAGGTACAGAAACATAAGGCAGAGGAAGGGTGAGGATACAAAATGAGGTCAGTTCATAGCCCGGCAGCGACATACCAAATCTGAAAATAGGAAAGAACCCAAACACAGGCTAAGGTCACAACAGGTAGACAGGAAACCAAACACAGGTCTAAAGGGAAGCCGGGTCATACACAGGAGTGGAAATGTAGCAGGTAAGGGGACCAATAAATCAGGAACTAGCTGAAGACCCCTTGGCAATCTGTCCATGCCACCGTTCAGCTAAGGTACGCCATTTGGCAACAATAATGCCCCGTACACATGATCGGACATTCCGACAACAAAATCCATGGATTTTTTCCGACGGATGTTGGCTCAAACTTGTCTTGCTTACACACGGTCGCACAAAGTTGTTGGAAAATCCGATTGTTCTGAACGCGGTGGCGTAAAACACGTACGGGGCAGTAGCCAATAGCTTTCCTCTCTTAATTTATTCTGAGCATGCGTGGCACTTTGTGCGTCGGACTTGTGTACACACGATCGGAATTTAACCGATCGGATTTTGTTGTCGGAAAATTTTTTATCCTGCTCTCAAACTTTGTGCGTCGGAAATTCCGACAGAAAAAGTCCGATGGAGCCCACACACGATCGGAATTTACGACAACACAATCCGATCGCACTTTTTCCGACCGTGTGTACAGGGCATAATAGTGCATGAGTGTGCATGTGCACCCCCTCACACACTACTTAGGTTGTGCGCTAATACATTTGCAAGCTTTTACATGTCTTGCAGTGAGCTTTTGCTTGGAACTATGAGCGCGCCATTGTCTTCTTGTTCTAGCAATGCCTTTCTCAGCCTTTTCAGCAGAGGAACCCCTCGCAGATCACTATAAAGATAAAATGGTGTCAGTGGGAACTTATCTGAGCAGTAGAAATTGCTCGTTGTTCAATGAACCCCTAGCAACCTCTGCGGGAAAGAAGAAAGAAATGGCTGCACATCCAGAACTCCCGATTGCCTTTTATTGTTCACAAGGATAACACCAAATACAACAACATATGGTCACGTAGACGCGTTTCACACATACATCTTGTGCTTATTATTGATTAAGCACAAGATGTATGTGTGAAACGCGTCTACGTGACCATATGTTGTTGTATTTGGTGTTATCCTTGTGAACAATAAAAGGCAATCGGGTGTTCTGGATGTGCAGCCATTTTGTCAGGAAAGACGACTGCGGAGTACAGCTGCTGTTTCCAGGCACACACCTGTGGGCAGGCGCCAACCTTGAACGACCAGAACAACCACAGGCGCTTCTGTAGACGCGCTCGTGCATGCACCTGTCACCAGAACTGGCGCCAGTCAGCTTATTTAAATGGAGCTTCAACGCTGACTGGTTGCTGTTTGGTCTACAGCGTTTACCTGAATCCTGATTCCTGTGTGTACTGACTTCTGCTACCAATCCGGCATGTTCCTGACTACGCTTCTGCCTGCTGTTTATGCCTGATCTGCCCGTCTGTTGCCAGAAACCTGCCTGTGACCTGACTACGCTTCTGCCTGCTGCTTATGCCTGATCTGCCTGTCTGTTGTCAACCCGGCTCGTCTGTTCCTGCTTCTAGCCATCCAGCCTGCTACAGTTCCTGCTTCATGTGGTGCACCTCTGCTTGCTTATTGTCAAGTCTGCCAACCTATCTACCATCTCGCTTGCCTGTTACCTGCTGGTTCTGGCTTCCTGTTCGTGGGTTCCTGGCTACTACCTGCACAGACTTCTGACCAATCATAGGCACTCTTACCTCACCGTGCTCCTGAGTCTGCTGTCCCATATCAGCAGCTCACGAGCCGGAGCTGTACGAGAGGCCTTCCTCTACACGTCATGCTCACCACCAGGTACGTGACACATTTCTTTCTTCTTTCCAAGTTTCTCACAGAGGCGGGCCGGGGCTGGCACTCTATAAGACTCTCCAATTAGTCTCTCATCACACACCTTGAGCAGCGGTTCTTTTTCTTGTATAACCTCTGCAGGAAGTCTAGAGTTCCAAGGAAACCCTAGCAACCTCTGCAGGATGCCCAGAGTTCAAAGGAACCCCTAGCAACCTCTGCAGGAAGCCTAGAGTTTCAAGGAACCCCTAGCAACATCTGCAGGAAGCCTAGAGTTCCAAGGAACACCTAGCAACTCCTGCAGAATGCCTAGAGTTCCAAGAAACTCCTAGCAACCACTGCAGGAAGCCTAGAGTTCCAAGCAACCCCTAGCAACATCTGCAGGAAGCTAGAGTTCAATGGAACCCCTAGCAACCTCTGCAGGAAGCCTAGAGTTCCAAGGAACCCCTAGCAACCTCTGCAGGAAGCCTAGAGTTCAATGGAACCCCTAGCAACCCCTGCAGGAAGCCTAGTGTTCCAAGGAACCCCTAGCAACCTTTGCAGGAAGCCTAGAGTTCCAAGGAACCCCTAGCAACTTCTGCAGAATGCCTAGAGTTCCAAGGAACCCCTAGCAACTTCTTCAGAATGCCTAGAGTTCCAAGGAACTCCTAGCAACCACTGCAGGAAGCCTAGAGTTCCAAGGAACCCCTAGGAACATCTGAAGAATGCCTAGAGCTCCAAGGAACTGCTAGCAACCACTGCAGGAAGCCTAGAGTTCCAAGGAACCCCTAGCAACCTCTGCAGGAAGCCTAGAATTCAATGGAACCCCTAGCAACCTCTGCAGGAAGCCTAGAGTTTCAAGGAACCCCTAGCAACCTCTGCAGGAAGCCTAGAGTTCCAAGGAACCCCTAGCAACTTCTGCAGAATGCCTAGAGTTCCAAGGGACTCCTAGCAACCACTGCAGAAAGCCTATAGTTCCAAGGAACCCCTAGCAACCTCTGCTAAATGCCTAGAGCTCCAAGGAGCTCCTAGCAACCACTGCAGGAAGCCTAGAGTTCCAAGGAACCCCTAGCAACCTCTGCAGGAAGCCTAGACTTCCATGGAACCCCTAGCAAACTCTTTAGGAAGCCTAGAGTTCCAAGGAACCCCTAGCAACCTCTTCAGGAAGCCTAGAGTTCAATGGAACCCCTAGAAACTTCTGCAGGAAGCCTAGAGTTCAATGGAACCCCTGGCAACCTTTGCAGGAAGCCTAGAGTTCAATGGAACCCCTAGCAACCTCTGCAGGAAGCCTAACATTCAATGGAATCCCTAGCAACCTGTGCAGGAAGCCTAGAGTTACATGGAACCCCTAGCAACCTCTGCAGGAAGCCTAAAGTTCAATGGAACCCCTAGCAACTTCTGCAGGAAGCCTAGAGTTCAATGGAACCCCTGGCAACCTTTGCAGGAAGCCTAACGTTCCATGGAATCCCTAGCAACCTATGCAGGAAGCCTAGAGTTCCATGGAACCCTGGCTGAGAAACTCTGCTCTAGCATGTACCAGCTTTTGCTTTTAAGATTCTTCTCATTCGGTTTGCATTGGCAACGTTTCTCGATGATTTTGGGTGAGATTGGCATATCAGCCAAGGTCTGTCTACAGGAAGGAGTCTGAATGAGCACTCATCTCTAATCTGGAACATTGTACACAGCGTCTCCGTTCATCTATATTATATAATATGTATCAAGTAACAAATTCATGTAGCAAGTCAGTAAATGCTGAATTAGGAAAATTTCCCCAAAGCGTTTGATTTATGGAAGATTACTTTATTACTGTAATTATCTTGGTGGTTTTGGAGCAGTTATATTTTGTTTAAGTATCTTACTGCGCATTTATACATATTATTTTCCCTACGGTGTAAAACACATTTAATCTTCATATCCCTGGGTGTTCCGTACCTTAATCACCAGACCAATTTCAACAATTTTCTGCTGAGTCAACAAGATTTCTTTTTTTTTTTTTTTTTTTACATATTTCTTAGTTTATAGAACTCCATTGTCTCTGTGGGGTATATTATTGTTGTAGTATATGGAAATGCGCCCTAAGAAAATCCCAGCTCTATGTAGTTTGATGAGCTCATTTACATCGAGTTATTTAAAAGAGAAAATCACTTTGCTAGGCCGCGTCACAGTCAGACAAATATGGCTTAAAATTCCTGATCGTGAGTGCCATGGTGGTACTGCTTACAAATAAATAAGAACTATGAATATGATTGGATAACACAGCCTTCTATTGAGATGGACAGCGCGGTATACGTCCCTAGAGTAAGAACTGCTCTTCTGAGATGCTGTATGACTTTTCTTTTTGTGTGTAAATATTCTTCTGGAAGCTCTTCTGTTGCATGTCAGCAGAATACGTTGTAACTTATGTAACAGCCAGTGTTACAATGTAACTATGTGTGGACCTTCTACTGCAGTGGTGGCCAACTGGAAAATTATAGAGGGCATGAAGTGATGACCCCCACACCTCCAGAGGGCCACACAATAGCAGCACACTTTTGCACCTCAACTCCCCAAAATGTGGGGTCCTGCTGCATTTTTGCAGTTTTTCAACGCACACTGTTGACACAACAAGAATAACCCCCAGCATTGGTGTCAGTGGAAGAAATAATAACCACCAGCATTAGTGTCAGTTGACGCAATAATAACCCCCATTATTGGTTTCAGCGGACACAAAAATAACCCCCAGCTTTGTTGTCAGTGGATGCAATAATAACTACCAGCATTGGTGTCAATGGCAGCAATAATATTCCCCATAATTGGTGTCAGTGAACACAAGAATAACACTCATTATTGGTGTCAGAGGATGCAATAATAACCCCCCAGCATTGGTGTCAATGGCAGCAATAATAACCCCCAGCATTAGTGTCAGTGGATTCAATAATAACCCCCATCATTGGTGTCAGTGTACACAAGAATAACACTCATTATTGGTGTCAGAGGATGCAATAATAACCCCCAGCCTTGGTGTCAGTGGAAGAAATAATAACCCCCGGCATTAGTGTCAGTTGACGCAACAATAACCCCCAGCATTGGTGTCAGTGGACACAAGAATAACCCCCATTATTGGTGTCAGTGGATGCAATAATAACTACCAGCATTGTTGTCAATGGCAGCAATAATAACCCCCATCATTGGTGTCAGTGGACACAAGAATAACTCCCATTATTGGTGTCAGCCAATGCAATAACCCCCGGCATTAGTGTTAATAGCAGCAATAATAACCCCCAGCATTGGTGTCAGTGGACACAAGAATAACCCCCATTATTGGTGTCAGCGAATGCAATAACCCCCATCATTGGTGTCAGTGGACACAAGAATAACTCCCATTATTGGTGTCAGCCAATGCAATAACCCCCGGCATTGGTGTTAGTGGCAGCAATAATAACCCCCAGCACTAGCGTCAGTTCTAATAACCCCCCCACTTTGGTGGTCACTGGCAGTGAAAGTTAACCCCCCCCCCTTACAATGGTAATCAGCGCAGTGAAATATAATCTCTCCCTGCATTGGTGGTTAGTGACAGTGAAAGTTAAAACTACCCCCCCCCCCCACATTGGTGATTTAACACCCCTCCACACACTGGTAGTAAGTGACAGTGAGAGCTAACCCCCTCATTCTCCGCCCCCCCCACCCCCACATTGTTGGTCATGACAGTGAAATTGAACCATCCCACCCCTCATCTTTGGCGGTCATTGAAAAGGAAATGAACCCCCAGTCCCCTCCCATTGGTGATCACTTACCCATCACATGCTCCCGTGTCACTCTCTCTCCCCCCAGGCCAAGACCTTACTTGTACAATGGGCAGAGATAACTCGGCTCACAGTCTCTCTCTCTTTCAGTGGCGATTGCTGGAACACAGAGAGCATTTCAGCCCCCCGCTGCCATTCTTTCTATACGGGGCCCAACAGCCCAGGGGCCACATATTGGGCACCAGAGTCCTACTGTATATAAACATTCCAGCAACATCTTCAGTCACTTGGCATCCAGAGCAGTTTTTACATTTGTCGCACATGTGATAAGATTTGCAGTTTTTGCCAGAGAATTAATAAAGGACATAGTGACACGGTACTATACTGGGGGGGGGGGGTCTGGGATTTTTTTTAAACTATTATTGATGATTAGTGATGATCACTGTTGTAAGCAATAGTTTTAGCTGTCATGAATAGCTTGCTTACTATTGTGATGCTGTGATTGGCCCAGGTACTGTACCATGTGATAGTTGTTGGCCAATCACAGCATCACAATAGTAAGCAATTCATGACTGTTTTGTTTACATTGTAATCATTATGATCGGCTACTGGACACAGCAGTCATGTGAAAGCACCACTGCATGTCCCAGGGGGTGTACCACATATGCACCGCAATGTACCAGTATGTCGTGGTGCCGTCCACTAGCAGTAAATCCACCACTAGCGAGTGGCAAGTGGTTAAACAAAACACAGAAGTTTAGCTTTAAAGTGGTGTTAAACCTCAGATATGAAATCTGAACAAAGCATATCCCTCTATAGTGTGTACTTGTCTCAGTCCAGAGTACTAAGTGTCATTTCTGTCTGCTGCCTCCTTCCTCTGCTATCTGCATGAGGCTCCTCCTCCCCTCCTCCTCCCTCCCCCTCCTTCCTCTGCTATTTGCAGGAGTCTCCTCCTCTCCCCCCTCCTTCTTCTGCTCCCTGCATGAGTCACTTCTAAAAAGTTTTCCTTGACACCAAGAGATACAAAGGTGATAAGGGAGGGACCTCCAGTGCACAGCCTGTGATTGGCAGCCTCAGCTCTGTTCTTGTGTGCTGTGTGAAGGGGGTGTGTCCCTTCCCTCCAATCAGCTCTCACTGAGCTCTGCAGAGTGTGACTTCAACTCCTCACCCCCTGCTTTTTGAAAGCTCAGACAAGCTGTGTAAATTTTTTGAATGGCTGTAGAGAAAAGAAGACTGCAGATAAACAGGTACAACTTATGTAGGAGGATTTGTTTTATCTCTGTGTATTACCTGAGGCCAGTCACTTCACTGGGGATATGGAGGGATTGCAGCCACTTTAGGTGCTATGCAGTGCCTACCTCCCATTCCCATGCACCCTTGTATGAATGTATGCTCACACTCCTTATTAAAGTCGGACTAAACCCGCTCCACACCCCCCCCCCCCCAATATTATTTCCTCACATACCTGTATTGCTGTGTTCTCTTCTCTCTTCAAAGCACATAATCACCGGCACAGCGAATCCAGCGTTGTCCTACTGCGATCTGCTGTTTGGGTGTCACACAGTGGGCTGCATGCTGCCATCTTGGTCCTCTTCTGCCTCTTCCAGGTGCCAGTTCCAATGGCCTGCCCAGCCTTCCCTCCGAATCCCCCTCCATCCCCCTCCAACCCCCCGCCCAATTTGTGTGCCAATCCTGCAGCCTCCTGGGAGGTGTGATGTAAGTGTAGCACCCTGATGTTTAGGTAGGGTTGCTATTAAATGTAGTTGCCAGGCGATAGTTGCCTTGGCCAATTGTTAGGAGATCAATTGATTTCACCCTAATTCTGGAATTGCTGCAGTTCTCTCTTCTGTCACTAGATGGCCGAGTATCTGGTGACATTAGATAAGACAAGGGCATAGCAAGGACAGATTATGGATGGATGGGGTGTCTCAGCCAATGGGAAGGGATTTTCTTGGGTCCCTTGGCCTGCTGGGAGAACCTATTTATTTGGGTGGAGTCAGGTGATCGGGGTTCTGTGCCACCTGGGCGGCTGTCTGGGTGGACGTGTGTCATGTCGCCCCGGGCTGCAGGCCATAAGCCTTAGGCCTATCCCGGGGGACATCTGGCTGCTAGGCTGTCTGAGGGCCTATCCAGAAGCAGGAAAAGCAGCGTAGGGTTGGGACTGCGGGCTTGTATTCCGCCGCCTGGGGAACCAGTTGTGGTCGGAGGTAGAGGGGAAAGCTGTCGCCACTAAGGGACCATCCACCTTGTTACTGAAGACCACTGTGAGTAACCTGAGGCCAGTACCAGAGCAGACTTCTCGCCAGCCGGGGACGGTGAAGAAGCGGGACAGCATCAGTAAAGTGTCAAGCCAGAGACCCAGCGGGACAGCGGGG
This sequence comes from Aquarana catesbeiana, assembly GCF_042186555.1. Lineage (NCBI taxonomy): Eukaryota > Metazoa > Chordata > Amphibia > Anura > Ranidae > Aquarana > Aquarana catesbeiana. The sequence goes on along the minus strand of NC_133326.1, from coordinate 5,004,275 downwards.
GTGAAGCTTGAGGAGTATCAGGGAGTTCCAAGCCAGGGACCTAACATGTCAGTGGGGGTGACGCTTGTGGAGTATCAGTGAGTGCCAAGCCAGGGACCTAACGTGTCAGTGGGGGTGAAGCTTGAGGAGTATCTGTGAGTTCCAAGCCAGGGACCTAACGTGTCAGTGGGGGTGAAGCTTGAGGAGTATCTGTGAGTTCCAAGCCAGGGACCCAGCAGGGAAGCGGGGGTGAAACTTGAGGAAGATACTGAGTGCTAAAGTGGAAGAGCTCAGGGGGTCCAGTGGTGAGTGAATCTGAAGTCTAGTGAGAGAGACTGGGAGCTCGTTGAGGGAAGACCCGCAGAGATTGAGTGTGGGGATAAGGAGAACTATTCGTGTTGCAACTATACCGTTAGTAACAGCTACAAGATTTTTGCCATAGGAGACAGAGGTCCTACCTATACAGAAGTGGTGTCCGGCTGGAGGCCTTCACCTGTATAGCTGTCCACCTATAGAAGTCTCGGAGTCTGCTAATTACTTTTGCATCTACCTAAGGGTGTCCTGGCCCTAACCCTCTTTCCCACAGTTCTGTTTAAGAGACAATAAAAATAAATCTCTTTGCATTCAAAAAGTGTCTGGCGCCCACCAGTTCATCTTGCATTACACCCACCATGCCGTGTAAACCACTCTACCCAGAAGGATGTCAGCTGTCCCTAACTCTGGAGGTAACAGTTAGGCCTAAAGAGGCCCCAGGACTTTGCTATCTAAGTATCCCATTGGGGTTCAGGATCACATCATTCTGGTCTAGGCTGGAAGGGTGGCAGGGGCTAACAATTAAAACATTTGTTTTTAAAATAAGAAGAAAAAAAATTCTGCAAAGGAGGGGAGGTGTTAAAGTGGAACTAACTTCCCGTTGGTGGTTTAGTTCCATTTTATTATATAAGATAGTCTGGGAGGGGATAGATGATATACAATATACTTGGCATTACTGTTATGCGGGGCAGACATGGGATTTGGTCTTACACTATATTACCAAAAGTATTGGGACGCCTGCCTTTACACACACATGAACTTTAACATCCCAGTCTTAGTCCGTAGGGATCAATATTGAGTTGGCCCACCCTTTGCAGCTATAACAGCTTCAATTCTTCTGGGAAGGCCGTCCACAAGGGTTAGGAGTGTTTCTATGGGAATGTTTGACCATTCCTCCAATATTGGGCCAACCCAATATTGAACCCTATGGACTAAGACTGGGATGCCATTAAAATTCATGTATGTGTGTAAAGGCAGGTGTCCCAATACTTTTGAAACTATAGTGTATAAGGAAGTCTGGGTTGGGGATAATGATATATAAGAAAGTCTGGGATGGGGTGGAGGATATATATGGAAGTCTGGGATGGGATGGATGATATATAAGGAAGTCTGGGATGGGATGGATGATATATAAGGAAGTTTGGGATGGGGTGGAGGATATACAGTATATGGAAGTCTGAGATGGGGTGGAGGATATATATGGAAATCTGGGATGGGGTGGAGGATATATATGGAAATCTGGGATGAGGTGGAGGATATGTAAGGAAGTCTGGGATGGGGTGGAGGATATACAGTATATGGAAGTCTGGGATGGGGTGGAGGATATATATATGGAAGTCTGGGATGGGATGGATGATATATAAGGAAGTCTGGGATGGGGTGGATGATATATATATGGAAGTCTGGGATGGGGTGGAGGATATATATATGGAAGTCTGGGATGGGGTGGATGATAAGGAAGTCTGGGATGGGATGGATGATAAGGAAGTCTGGGATGGGATGGAGGATATATATGGAAGTCTGGGATGGGGTGGAGGATATATATGGAAGTCTGGGATGGGGTGGATGATATATATGGAAGTCTGGGATGGGGTGGAGGATATATATATGGAAGTCTGGGATGGGGTGGATGATAAGGAAGTCTGGGATGGGATGGATGATAAGGAAGTCTGGGATGGGATGGAGGATATATATGGAAGTCTGGGATGGGGTGGAGGATATATATGGAAGTCTGGGATGGGGTGGAGGATATATATGGAAGTCTGGGTTGGGGTGGAGGATATATATGGAAGTCTGGGATGGGGTGGAGGATATATATGGAAGTCTGGGATGGGGTGGAGGATATATATGGAAGTCTGGGATGGGGTGGATGATATATATGGAAGTCTGGGATGGGGTGGATGATATATATGGAAGTCTGGGATGGGGTGGAGGATATATATGGATGTCTGGGATGGGGTGGAGGATATATATGGAAGTCTGGGATGGGGTGGAGGATATATATGGAAGTCTGGGATGGGGTGGAGGATATATATGGATGTCTGGGATGGGGTGGAGGATATATATGGAAGTCTGGGATGGGATGGAGGATATATATGGAAGTCTGGGATGGGATGGAGGATATATATGGAAGTCTGGGATGGGATGGAGGATATATATGGAAGTCTGGGATGGGATGGAGGATATATATGGAAGTCTGGGATGGGGTGGAGGATATATATGGAAGTCTGGGATGGGGTGGAGGATATATATGGAAGTCTGGGATGGGGTGGATGATATATATGGAAGTCTGGGATGGGGTGGAGGATATATATATGGAAGTCTGGGATGGGGTGGATGATAAGGAAGTCTGGGATGGGATGGATGATAAGGAAGTCTGGGATGGGATGGAGGATATATATGGAAGTCTGGGATGGGGTGGAGGATATATATGGAAGTCTGGGATGGGGTGGATGATATATATGGAAGTCTGGGATGGGGTGGAGGATATATATATGGAAGTCTGGGATGGGGTGGATGATAAGGAAGTCTGGGATGGGATGGATGATAAGGAAGTCTGGGATGGGATGGAGGATATATATGGAAGTCTGGGATGGGGTGGAGGATATATATGGAAGTCTGGGATGGGGTGGAGGATATATATGGAAGTCTGGGTTGGGGTGGAGGATATATATGGAAGTCTGGGATGGGGTGGATGATAAGGAAGTCTGGGATGGGATGGATGATAAGGAAGTCTGGGATGGGATGGAGGATATATATGGAAGTCTGGGATGGGGTGGAGGATATATATGGAAGTCTGGGATGGGATGGAGGAATTATAGGGAAGTCTGGGATGGGGTGGAGGATATATATGGAAGTCTGGGATGGGATGGAGGATATACTCGGCATTACTGCTGTGGGGCATGAATGGGATTCTGTAATATTTGCCCTTTGACTCTGAATCTATCCGCTAAAAGTTGATTTCATCTATTGATGTGGCAGACTAGTCCTGACCTGTGGAGATGTCTTGCTGGTAGCATCACTCAGAATAAAACTACTAAGCACATTATTCCTCGTCATGTTGTCAAATGGTGGTTTTTGTTCTCTCCGGGGAACGTTTAGTGACGAAGCCCCTCGCTTCCATCCGCTTTACCTCTCCGGAGATTACTGAAGCTGCTCATTATTACCATGAAGTCCTATATTTGTGAGCGATTTTTATATCAAGGCATTGCAATCCTTCCTGGAGCGGCCATACATCATTAGCATTGTTAATGCTCCGGCTAAATCTGTTTGGAGATGTTGACGCGTCCAATTTGTAACTGACAGAGCGGTTGGGAGTTTTCTTTAAATGTCCGCTCTTCAATGTTCTCTCCCTTTTGAATAGATGTCTTGATATGTGACAGACTCATTGTAGGCTTTGTTCAGAGTCCGCAGGTTCTGCCGGTCCTGACGAGCGCCGTCCTGAATTCTGATTGCGGAGCTGTCACCGGGCGCTGGAGCTCGACATCCCGCCAGGGTGAGAAATGTTCTCAGGTCAAGTCACTCTTTTTTAGATGAACGCCTCAATGGGTCTATAAAGTTTCATCTCCTTGGGAGGGGGGGGGGGGATGTTTGTCTTAATTTCCAAAGGAATGCTTAAAGTATTCAAAGTAAAAATTAAAAAGAAACAGAATTCGGACTATACAGGCCACGGTACAGAGGTAGTCCAGATATCCCCAACCTCATTTTACTGCCCTTGACCACTCATACTCCCCAATAACCCATTTTCGTAACCCCCATCCCAATGATGAGACCACACCAGATTTTGGAGTATAAATGGCCATAGCAGCCTTTTATTAACCACTTTAAATAATTTCCAAATTTACCAATAACATTTAGTAACGACAACTTTTAATCACAGTCTGTTGGTCTTTGACGGCCCCCCAGAACTTAACACATTCCACCAATACACTGCGGGACCTAATTCACCATACCATACCAGGCCTCCAGACGTATCACCAGCTCGGAGACAACCCCCTTCCCGCAGTGCAACCATTACCGTATTCCAGCTAACTGTTCCACTGGAATACAAAAGAGGGGCCCATACTACAGATGAGCCCCCCGCCCCTTCCATCACGTATGTTTTCTGCCACCGTCGAAGACCAAAGACACCGCCGTTACACAGCTGCTATGACGAACACTTCCACTGATCCTCAAAGAAAAGAAAACAACAAACAACGCACACCAAGACAACACAGGGAGGGTGGGTGGTAAAACTGCCTCCTTCTTTCTTTCCGTCTTTCTCCCCCCGACTGTTTCCCGGAAGTCCCGCCTCCCCCTTAAATAACACCCCTCCCACTCAGACTCTTTTCCTTTCAGTATCCTCCCCCTTAACAACCTCTCTCATCTTTAACCTCTTGTTGTCTCACTTTCCCCCTTAGTCATGCCCGCCCCTTCACTACTTTCTTTCTTGTTTCTCCATCCCGGGCCTCACTGATAAGGAGTACACCACCATAAAATCATTGCATTTTATAGTAAAAGCATTCTAAAATATCATACAAAATTTATGTCCGATTGTAATTATAAAGACAAATGCATTGTGTTTGCTCATAAGTTGAGTCAACCATGTACAGTAAGAAACATTACATGTAGAATAGATATGCACTTAGAATTTGTATTTTCATGTATCAACGTGTTTCGCTAGGAGTAGCTTCATCAGGACACATGAAAATAATGCAACAGTTGTCTCAGCACTAGAGCAACACCTAAACACATAAAGACGATTCACTGGGAGAGCACCGGAGCAAACGGAGAGACCAAGGAAGCGGACAAGTACACACCAAATAACTTCACTTAGGACTGTCTTGTAGCTAAAACCAAGCACATCAGAAAAGAGAGAGGAATTATGGTCAAGGCAAATGGACCTCAAAAGGGTTCTCAAAAGCAGTTCCAAGGATATGACATATTGGACTGATGATGGATTGTCATATAGAATCATAAGAGACCAAAATGTCCAAGGCCAATATCTATTCAGCAGAATGTCCTGTTAATCCAAAGTTTAGGCAACAACACCTCTATAGCCAGTAAATGGTGACAGTGGAAGAGCATGTCATCCAGATCCAGGAAAACAATCCGGTGTCTCAACTGCCCAGGTGTCCTACAACAAGAATGCTTAACAAGAATGTCAACGTGTTTCGCTAGGAGTAGCTTCATCAGGAAGCATGAAAATAATTCAACAGTTGTCTCAGCACTAGAGCAACACCAACATAAAGACGATTCCCTGGCGAGCACCGGAGCATATGGCAAGCCCAAGGAAGCGGACAATAACACACCAGATAACTTCACTTAAGACTGTCTTGTAGCAAAAACCAAGCACATCAGAAAGGAGGGAGGAATCATGGTCAAGGTAAATGGACCTCAAAAGTGTTCTCAAAAGCAGTTCTAAGGATGTGACAGATTGGACTGATGATGGATAGTCATATAGAATCATAAGAGACCATAATGCCCAAGGCCAATATCTATTCAGCAAGATGTCCTGTTAATCCAAAGTTTAAGCAACAACACCTCCATAGCCAGTAAATGGTGACAGTAGAAGAGCATGTCATCCAGATCCAGGAAAACAATCCGGTGTCTCAACTGCCCAGGTGTCCTACAACAAGAATGCTTATCCCCTAGGTGCCGACAGTATGCAAATACGCGGCCTCTTGGCGGGTCGGCCTTGGCTCCGAGCAGCCGCATATTTGCGTTCCAAGTAGCCATCACAGTTGTGCCGTGGGCACGCACCCTGCGAGTTCCCGGCACAGTTACCGGCGGCTAATGTAAAGCTTCTTGCAAACAAAAAGAGATTTCCGATCATGTGATTGCCGTGACAGCCGATCACAGCCGTCACATGATCATTAACCCCGCCCTGCCTCACGGCATCTGAAACCTCTTAAAGGGCCGGGAGGGGTTAAAGTAGAACTATAGGCAAAACGTTTTTGTTTTCATTTTGGATAGAGCAAGGTAGAATTTTAACCCTTGTCAGATTTTTTTTTTTTTCACCATCTGTTTCCCAATGCAGAGATTTCCCTTCACTTCCTCTCCCATAGCCAAACAGGCAGGGCTGCCGTTAGAAATCATGGGGCCCCCGTACAGCCTACCTGACAGGGTTGTCCCCTGCCCCCCGAAAAGATCAAAAGACATTTTTTTTAAAAATACACGAAAATCATACTTAGTGGACACAAACAATAAATAACTTACAAAATTCTAAGAGATAAAACTGTATTGAGTTAATAAAGTTTGGTCTGTAAATGAGGTGTTGGGGCTCATTCACTCTATGGTGGAGCTGTGTGCAGGCAGTCTATGTTATGCTATGGGGGCGGATCAGCTGTATGAACACAGCCGCAGGTCCTAATTCGAATTTCTGAATTTCGAATTTCCAAATTTCGGAATTCAGAAATTAAAAAATTCGAAAATCCCAAAATTTGAAAATCTGAAAAAAAGAAAGAAAATCAGTAAAATTCTAAATAATAACGAACTAATAATAACTAACTACTAAATGATAGGTATTGGAATTTCCTTTCAAATTTGGCTGTTTGTGAACGTAACGAATACAAATGTATCTGAAGTTACGAATTATCCGAAATAACGAATGCCGCATCTAAACAAATGGAACGAATTAATAATAAATAATAATAATAAAAAGGTTTATATATTATTGTTATTTATTATTATTCGATCGTTACGTTCCATTCTTTTAGATGCAGCATTCGTTATTTCAGATAATTCGTAACTTCGGATAAATAAGTTTCGTTACGTTCACAAACAGCCAAATTTGAAAGGAAATTCCAATATCTATAATTTAGTAGTTAGTTATTATTAGTTAGTTATTTCAGATTTTCGAGTTTTTGAAGTTTTTGATTTTCATTCTTTTGAATTTTCAGATTTTCATTCTTATTTTCGGATTTTCAAATTTCCAAATTTCTGAAATTTCGAATTCCCTTTTTTTATACATGCCAATATTGTGCTGACTTTGGTAGCTTCAGCTTGACATTGCATGCCATTGCTCGGTCTTTTCCTCTATAGGGACCCCCAGATCTTTCTCCATCCTAAATTTGCCATGCAGTTGCCCCCCCCCCCCCCCCCCAGTCTTTCTGTAAAATTTCTATATCCTGATGTGACGTCGTTGCCCTTGCTAATTTATCCCGTCCTCTATGTCTCTATTTACGAATAAGTAAAACAGAATTGTTCCCAAGACAGAGCCTTGGGGGTACCCCACTTGATGGGAGGAGAAAGGGTTCAAGGTTCAAGAGAAGCAAGGTGAAAGTCAAGGTCCTTCAAGGAATGGTCCAGGCAAGTGGCAGCCCGTCCATTAGGGGCACCCGAGCGCCACCCCCTCTATCCATGGCTGCCACCCCCTATTCATGCTCTATCCATTGCCGCCCCCACCCCCTATTCATGCGTCCGGCCCCTTTCAGCATAAATTACAGCGGCGGGGGGGGGGTGTTTTTTTGAAGCACCTGATTAGAGTCAGTGGCTCCAATAGGCTTTAAAATAGGGTGGGCTCAGAGTGCAGAGCTTTGCACCACAAGCCCACCCAGAAATGAATATTCGCTGTTGCAACACTGATCCTCCTCCCGGCCAATCGGGAAGCGGGGTCTGATACCTGTCACTCAATTGGCTGGAAAGACAGGAGATCCTATTGGACGCCTGGGAGGCGGGGAGGAGACGCACGGCAGAAGCAAGGCGGGGAAGAAGACACAGGAGCCGCCGCCTGCTGCCTGCTGCCTTTGATATACAGATGGAGTTCCCTCTCCATAAGAACAGCATTACCAGTATTTAGAAATGGGCACTGACAAAAAAATTGTTCATTTTCGTTTCATTCGTTTTTTTTTTTGCTTTTTTCGGAAATTCGGATATCTGAAAATCGGAAATTTGGAAATTTTCCAGATTTCCAAATTTTTGAATTTCCGAATTTCGAATGTTCAAATCTCCGAATTTTCAATTTCCAAAATTTCGGAAATTTCGAAAATTCGGAATTCGGAATTCGAAATTCGGAAATTCAAAAATTCAGAAATTTGGAAATTAAGGAATTTGTCAAAATTTGTTAAAAAACGAATTTGGAACTGAACAAACTACACATGTCCACCGGTATTCATGTCTGCTTTAGGGGCTCCCCAGTCTTTTGTTCTTTAAAGTGGTTTTAAACCCCTCCATATCCGCAGTGAAGTGACTGGTCTCAGGTGATACCCAGAGATGTAACAAATCCTCCCACACAAGTTGTACCTGTTTATCTGCAGTCTTCTCTTCTCTATACCCCTTCAAAGTGCAGCATTTATACAGCTTGTCTCAGCTTTCAGAAAAAAAAGGAGTTAGAGAGCTGAAATTAAACACCGCACAGCTCAGTGAGGAGAGCTCTGGCAGCTGATTGGAGGGAGGGGACACACCACCCTTTCACAGCACACAAGAACAGAGCTGAGGCCGTCAATCCACAGGCGGTGTGCTGGAGCTCCCTCCCTTGTCACTTTTTTATCCCTTGGTGTCAGGAAAACTTGTCAGAAGTGACTCGTGCTGATAGCAGAAGAAGGAGGAGGCAGACAGAAGTGATACTCGGTGCTCTGGATTAAGACAAGTACACACTATAGAGGGAGATGCTTTGTTCAGTTTTCATGTCTGAGGTTTACAACCACTTTTGGCGAGCTGAGGATTTTTTTCCCGCGTTGTCTCTTGTACGGATCTGCCCATGGGCTCCTTCTTCGCAGGTTATAAAATCATCGGAGCAGTCGCTATATTTGCTTTGCCTCGACTTGTCGGATTCCTGACAGCGCCGGTCACCCCTCAGGCAGAGTCTCTGTGTTTCTCGGCTCTGATTGGCTCTGCCGGTTGCCTACAATCCCTCTTTGGACAGCGGCGAGCGTTTAGAACGGCGAGACGATGTGATGTGTCCTGGAAATGATCCCATCTGAAGGCGTCTTGGGGGGGGGGACACTGCGTTTCCTGACATATTCCGTGTCACTGCCGGTTTTGTACATTTTGTTTTTCAAACTCTTTTTTCATTTTTTTTATTTCGCCGTGTCGGTTTTATTCGTTCGCCTTAAGGCTGAAACCTTCAGTGACACGGAACATTACAGCTGAATTACAGCTTACAGTTCAGCTGAACACATATTATATGACGGTTATTACTGGCCGGGCTTGTTGGTGTTAAGTGAAAGAGTTTATTCCGGTGGCGTGAAAAAACGGCGCCGTCATTTCACTTCATTGTGCGCTTTTATTCCGCTTAAAGTGGAACTTCACTCTATCAATCACCGTGAACTCTGTGTAATCCTGACGCTGCTAGCATTAGTAATAGATACAGTGAGGGGGGGGGAGTATTTCATCGTCTGCTGATTTTGTGACAAAGAAATGATCAGTCTATAATTTTATTGGTCGGTTTATTATAACAGTGAGAGAATAACAACATAAATATCCAGAAAAAATGCATTTCAAAAAAGTTATCAATTGATTTGCATTTTAATGAGTAAAATAAATATTTGATCCCTTCGCACAAGTTCGACTCGAACATTGGCTGTTCGCCCAAATTCGAACAATTGGGGTTGTTCGTGCCAAATAGAGATTTCAGGGGGGGCGGGGTCACCCAGCGATGTCACCATGTGGCCCCGCCCTCGGTTATAAAAGAACTGTCACCTGAGAGGACGGTCATTACGGCAGATGCCTCCCATGGAGGCGGATCGCTGGGGGCGTGCGGGGTTTTTTTTTTTTCTTTTTTGGTACGTCGGCGGAGCAAGAGAAGAAGAAGAAGACTTTGTGGGACATTTTTATATTTTTTAATAAAGGACTTGTCCCCAAGCCGTGTCATGTCATTTTTACCATTTTGACATTTTTTTTGTGAAATGGGAGGGGTACATTTGTACCCCGTTACCATTTCACACAGGGGTGGAGGCGGGGATCTGGGGGCCCCCTTGTTAAAGGAGGCTTCCAGATTCAAATAAGCCCCCCCGCCCGCAGACCCCCACAACCACCGGGGAAGGGTTGTGGGGATGAGGCCCTTGTCCCCATCAACATGGGGACAAGGTGCTTTGGGGTCAGACCCCAAAGCACCCTCCCCATGTTGAGGGCATGTGGCCTGGTACGCTTCAGGAGGGGGGGGGTGCTCTCTCGTCCCCCCTCTTTTCCTGCAGCCTGCCAAGTTGCGTGCTCGGATAAGGGTCTGGTATGGATTTTTGGGGGGATCCCCACGCCATTTTTTTTTTTTTTTTTTTTTGGCGCGGGGTTCCCTTTAATATCCATACCAGACCTGTAGGGCCTGATAATGGACTGGGGGGAATCCCATGCCGTTTTTTTCAATGACTTTTATCTGTATTGCCGAGACCCGACAATTCATTAATAGCCGCGAGTAGTTTTAAATGACTTTTTTTCCTTTAGAAATGTCATTTTGCTGTCAGACTGTTCTAAACACGGGAAACATGCGCCACTTTACAGACATACTATAGACACCCCCCAGGAAATTTAAAGGGATATTACACTTTTATTGTTTCACTTTAAGCATTATTAAAATCACTGCTCCCAAAAAAACTGCCGTTTTTAAAACTTTTTTTTGCATTGATCCATGTCCCCTGGGGCAGGACCCAGGTCCCCAAACACTTTTTATGACAATAACTTGCATATAAGCCTTTAAAATGAGCACTTTTGATAATTCATGTTCGTGTCCCATAGACTTTAACGGCGTTCGCGTGTTCAAACAAATTTCTTGCCTGTTCGCATGTTCTGCTGCAAACCGAACCAGGGGGGTGTTCGGCTCATCTCTACTTGAAACCATCGATGCTCCCCGCTGAGATTACCGCCTGTGGAAGGGAATTCCACATCCCTGCCGCTCTTACCGTAAAGAACCCTCTACGTAGTTTAAGGTTAAACCTCTTTTCTTCTAATTTTAATGAGTGGTCACGTGTCTTGGTAAACTCCCTTCCGCAAAAAAGTTTTATCCCTATTGTGGGGTCACCAGTCCGGTATTTGTATATTGTGGGGTCACCAGTCCGGTATTTGTATATTGTGGGGTCACCAGTCCGGTATTTGTATATTGTGGGGTCACCAGTCCGGTATTTGTATATTGTGGGGTCACCAGTCCGGTATTTATATATTGTGGGGTCACCAGTCCGGTATTTATATATTGTGGGGTCACCAGTCCGGTATTTGTAAATTGAAATCATATCCCCTCTCAAGCGTCTCTTCTCCAGAGAGAATAAGTTCAGAGCTCACAACCTTTCCTCATAACTAAGATCCTCCAGACCCTTTATTAGCTTTGTTGCCCTTCTTTGTACTCGCTCCATTTCCAGTACATCCTTCCTGAGGACTGGTGCCCAGAACTGGACAGCATACTCCAGGTGCGGCCGGACCAGAGTCTTGTAGAGCGGGAGAATTATCGTTTTAACATGACTGAGTAGTTGGTGGAGAAACCCTTGTTGGTGATCACAGAGGTCAGACGTTTCTTGTGGTTGTCCTTCAGGTTTGCACACATCTCAGGAGGGATTTTGTCCTCTTTGCAGATCCTCTCCAAGTCAATAAGGTTTCCAGGCTGACGTTTGGTAACTCGAACCTTCAGCTCCCTCCACATATTTTCTTTGGGATTAAGGTCTGGAGACCGGCTAGGCCACTCCAGGACCTTAAAGCGGAGTTCCAACAGTATACATTTTTTTTTTTTTTTAAGATTAATATCTTTGGATTAAAACTCATATATATAACTCACGTTTTTATGATCTATCGCCGCAAGTTTGACGATTTGCAATCAAAAGATATCTTTTATTATTGTCGCCTGGCATTTTCCATTTTGCTTGTGGGCACGTGAAACCCACAAGCACTATCTTCCGGGATACGGGGCTGCTGAGCGACCAGCATGCACCGCGTGTTCTCGTGCATGTGCAGTGTGTTTGGCTCGCAGCGCCATCAACTTCTGACATTTGACATCACAACGGGCGGGGTCGGCGGAAGTACCCGCCCCTGTTGTGATGGCAACTGTCGTCATCGCGTCACTTTCGGTTTCGGAATATCGCGCTCACGAGCGGTTGCCATCCACACTGACTCCTGGGAATTATGACACAAAACTCCCAGGAGACATTGCGCCGCTGGATGTGGCGGACATATCCGCGGGTGGCAGAAGCCGGAAACTAGATGGAAAACAGCAATATCTGGGTGAGGAGCCAAAAAAAAAATAATTAAAAAATTGACAATGCTTTATCTATATGGTATAATAATCAATTAGAGAAAAAGTTCTAAAAGTGGGTGGAACTCCGCTTTAATGTGCTTCTTCTTGAGCCACTTCTTGGTTGCCTTGGCCATGTGTTTTGGGTCATTGTCATGCTGGAAGACCCATCCATGACCCATTTTCAATGCCCTGACTGAGGGAAGGAGGTTCTCACCCAAGATTTGACAGTACATGGCCCCGTCCATCGTCTCTTTGATGCGGTGAAGTTTTCCTGTCCCCTTAGCATAATGTTTCCACCTCCATGTATGACGGTGGGGGATGGTGTTCTTGGGGTCATAGGACCTCCATGTATGACGGTGGGGGATGGTGTTCTTGGGGTCATAGGCAGCATTCCTCCACCTCCAAACATGGAGAGTTGAGTAGATGCCAAAGATCTTGATTTTGGTCTCCTCTCACCAGAACACTTTCCCCCAGTTCTCCTCTGAATCATTCAGATGTTCATTAGCAAACTTCAGATGGACCTGTACATGTGATTTCCTGAGCAGGAGGACCTTGCGGGGGCTGCAGGATTTCAGTCCTTCACGGTGTAGTGTGTTACCGATTGTTTTCTTGGTGACTATGGTCCCAGCTGAGATCATTGACAAGATTCTCCTGTGTAGTTCTGGGCTGATTCCTCACCGTTCTCATGATCATTGAACCTCCACGAGGTGAGATCTTGTATGGAGCCCCAGACTGAGGGAGATCGATCGTTATTTTGTGTTTCTTCCATTTGTGAATAATCCCACCAACTGTTGTCACCCTCTCACCAAGCTGCTTGGCGATGGTCTTGTTGCCCATTCCAGCCTTGTGTAGGTCTACAATCTTCTCCCCGACATCCTTGGACAGCTCTTTGGTCTTGGCCATGGTGGAGAGATTGGAATCTGATTGGTTGCTTCTGTGGACAGGTTTCTCTTATACAGGTAACAAGCTGAGATTAGGAGCACTCCCTTTAAGAGAGTGCTCCTAATCTCAGCTTGTTACCTGTATAGAAGACACCTGGGAACCAGAAATCTTGCTGATTGATAGGGGATCAAATATTTATTTCACTCACTGTAGGAAGGGAGCTTAGATTTACTTTTTTTTTTTTTTTTTTTTTTTTACATTTCTTCAGTTACTTCCCGATTTCTGGCCTAGGCCAAAATTATGTCATACATCCCAAAAGGCTTCAAGGGGGGAGGGGCTTTCTCAGCTAAGCCAATCCACCTGCCTGCATGCCTGAGCTAAGGGCAGATGGATTCCAGGAAGTAAATGATCACATCTGATGTTAACCCCTTCCCAGTCAGTGTCATTAATACAGTGACAGTGCATATTTTTAGCACTGATCACTGTATTGGTGTCACTGGTCCCCAAAAAGTGTCAAAAGTGTCAGTTAGTGTCCGATTTCTCCACCGCAATATCGCAATCCCGCTAAAGGTCGCTGATCGCCGCCATTACTAGTAAAAAATAAATAAATACAATTTCCATAATAATATCCCATAGTTTGTAGACGCGATAACCTTTGCGCAAACCAATCAATATACACTTATTGGGATTTTATTTTTTTTTTACCAAAAATATGTAGCAGAATACATATTGGCCTAAATCGATGAAGAAATTTGATTGTATACATTTTTTATTGGATGTTTTATAACAGAAAGTAAAAAATATTGTTTTTTTTTTTTTTTTTAATTGTGGCTCTTTTTTTAGTTTTTGGCGCAAAAAATAAAAACCACAGCGGTGATCAAATTCCACCAAAAGAAAGCTCTATTTGTGGGGAAAAAAAGGGTGTCAGATTTATTTGGGTACAGGGTCGCACGACCGCTCAATTGTCAGTTAAAATAAAGCAGTGCTGTATCACAAAAAAATGGCCTGGTCATGAAGGGTGGTAAACCTTCCGGAGCTGAAGTGGTTAACCAGTTCCTGACCGCGCTATAGTCTAAAGACGACTACAGCGCGGTCCTACAGTTCTGGGAAGGCATCCATGGAGCCCCCCCCCCCGGGGCGCACATCAGGAAGTGTCTGTGATCGCTGTGTGTCTTGGACACAGCTCATTACAGATCGGGGTAAAGAGCTAATCACTGCGGCCCTTTACCACATGATCGCTGTGTCCAATCACAAATCATCACAAGCGATCACAAATGTCATCGGGGGTTGTCAGCTCTCCTTCCCTCACACAGATACAGAGTGTGAGGGAAGGAGACATATTTGTACCGGGGACAGTCAGTCACTGAATTTTAAAGTGTGTGGAAGAATTGTGAAGTGGAAGGAAAATGATAACCGATACAAATAAATATGTGAAAAGTGTGGGGGGGGCATTTGTATGGCGCCCCCCGGAGTCAATACTTTGCAGAACCCCCTTTCTGTGCAATTACAGCTGCAAGTCTTTTTGGGGATGTCTCTACTGGGGATGGGTCGAACACCCTCGGGTTCGGTTCGCAGCAGAACATGCGAACAGGCAAAAAATTTGGCAGAACACGCCAACACCGTTAAAGTCTATGGGACACGAACATGAATAATCAAAAGTGCTAATTTTAAAGGCTTATATGCAAGTTATTGTCATAAAAAGTGTTTGGGGACCCGGGTCCTGCCCCAGGGGACACGGATCAATGCAAACATTTTTTTTAAAAAGCGGCCGTTTTTTCGGGAGCAGTGATTTTTTTAATGCTTAAAGTGAAACAATAAAAACAAAATATTCCTTTAAATATCGTGTCTGGGGGTGTCTATAGTATGCCTGTAAAGTGGCGCATTTTTCCCATGTTTAGAACAGTCTGACAGCAAAATGACATTTCTAAAGGAAAAATTGTCATTTAAAACTGATCGCGGCTGTCAGGTCTCGGCAATATAGATAAGACTCATTGAAAAAAAGAGCATGGTGTCCCCCCCCCCAATCCATTACCAGGCCCTTTGGGTCTGGTATCAATATTAAGGGGAACCCCAAAACAAAATTTAAAAAAAATTGCGTGGGGGTCCCCCTAAAATCCATACCAGGCCCTTCAGGTCTGGTATGGATTTTAAGGGGAACCCTGCGCCAAAATTTTTTTAAAAATGGTGTAGGGGTCCCCCCCAAAATCCATACCAGACCCTTATCTGAGCACGCAAACCTGTCAGGCCGCAGGAAAAGAAGGGGGACGAGAAAGCGTCCCCCCCCCTCCTGAACCGTACCAGGCCACATGCCCTCAACATAGGGAGGGTGCTTTGGGGTAGCCCCCCAAAGCACCTTGTCCCCATGTTGATGGGGACAAGGGCCTCATCCCCACAACCCTTGCCCGGAGGTTATGGGGGTCTGCGGGTGGGGGGCTTATGGGAATCTGGAAGCCTCCTTTAATGAGGCGACCCCCAGATCCCGCCCCCCCCATGTGAAATGGTAACAGGGTACAAGTACCCCTACCATTTCACAAAAAAAGTGTCAAAATGTTAAAAAACGATAAAACACAGCTTGGGGACAAGTCCTTTATTAAAAAATAAAAAAATAAAAATGTCCCACAATGTCCATTCATCTTCTATCACACCGCGACAGACTGAAAAAGAAAAAAAAAATCCGCAACCGATCCACCTCCATGGGAGGCTCCCGCCGTCTGATGCGTCTTCGCTTGTGACAACTCTTATATAACTGAGGGTCACCGGGTGGCCCCGCCCCTCTCTGACGCAGCGGGGGGAATCCCAAAAAAAAGTCAGTTTTTAAAAAAAAAATTTGCATTGATCCATGTCCCCTGGGGCAGGACCCGGGTCCCCAAACACTTTTTATGACAATAACTTGCATATAAGCCTTTTTTTTCATTTTGATTTTTCATGAATATGCTTTGATGTAAACCATTCCATTGTAGCTCTGGCTGGATGTTTCGGGTCGTTGTCCTGCTGGAAGGTGAACCTCCCCCCAGTCTCAAGTCTTTTGCAGACTCTAACAGGTTTTCTTCTAAGATTGTCCTGTATTTGCCTCCATCCATCTTCCCATCAACTCTAACCAGCTTCCCTGTCCCTGCTGAAGAAAAACATCCCCACCACATGATGCTGCCACCACCATGTTTCACGGTGGGGATGGTGTGTTCAGGGTGATGTGCAGTGTTAGTTTTCCGCCACACATAGTGTTTTGCTTTTAGGCCAAAAAGTTCAATCTTGTGTGAGCTGTGTCCCCCACATGGCTTCTCACAAACTGCAAACAGGGCTTCTTATGACTTTCTTTCACCAATGTCTTTCTTCTTGTCACTCTTCCATAAAGGGCAGATTTGTGGAGAACACGATTAATAATTGTCCTGTGCACAGATTCTCCCACCTGAGCTGTGGATCTCTGCAGCTCCTCCAGAGTTACCATGGACCTCTTGGCTGCTTCTCTGATGAATGTTCTCCTTGCCTGGCCGGTCAGTTTAGGTGGACGGCCATGTCTTGGTAGGTTTGCAGTTGTGCCATACTCTTTCCATTTTCCGATGATGGATTGAACAGAGCTCTGTGAGATGTTCAAAGCTTGGGAGATTTTTTTATAACCTAACCCTGCATTAAACTTCTCCACAACTTTATCCCTGACCTGTCTGGTGTGTTCCTTGGCCTTCATGATGCTGTTTGTTCACTAAGGTTCTCTAACAAACCTCTGAGTGCTTCACAGAACAGCTGTATTTATACTGAGATTACTGTGGTCAGTAGGCAATTTAGGGTAACATTGGGAAACTAGTAGAAGGGTGGTCAGGAGGCAGGCTGGGGTCACAACAAGAAATCCTCAGAATCGTGGTCAGGTAGCAGGCCAGGGTAACTCCGGTTAAAGACCAGAACCATGGTTCACACAGGAATATCAGCAGAATCGTGGTCAGAAGGTAGGCTGAGTTCACACTGGGATATCAGCAGAATCGTGGCCATAGGGCAGGCTAAGGTCAAACCAGGAAATCAGCAGAATTGTGGTCAGGTAGCAGGCCAGGGTGACTGGACTGGAACAGCATTTGGCAGGAATATGGGAACCAAAGACAAAGTAGCAGCAGGATCCGTGACACAACTTGGTCGGCTACCAGGAAAACAGATAGTAGACAAAATTGGAGGCAGAATCATGGTCAGGAGGCAGGCCATGACCACACTGGTAAATCAGTAGAATTGTGGTCAGGAGGCAAGCCAAGGTAGCACCAATAAATCTGCAGAATCGTGGTCAGGAGTTGGACTGGGGTCCCACTGAGAAATCAGCAGAATTATGGTCAGGTAGCAGGCTGAAGTCATACCAGGAAATCAGCAGAAGGGCGGAGCCCAGGGTAACTCCTCGATATCTGCAGGATCATGGTCAGAAGGTAGGCTAAGTTCACACTGGGATATCAGCAGAATCGTGGTCAGCAGGCAGGCTGAGGTCAAATCAGGAAATTAGCATAAGGGTGGTCAGGTAGTAGGCCATGGTGACTGAACTTGAACAGCAGCTACCAGGAATACCAGATGTAACGGCAAAGTAGCAGCAAGAACCGTGACACACCATGGTCAGCATCCAGGAAAACAGATAGCAGGCAAAAATGGGAGGCAGAATCATGGTCAGGAGGCAGGCCAGGGCCACACTGGTACATCAGCAGAATTGTGATCAGGAGATCAAGCCAAGGTAGCCAAGGTAGACCAAAAAATCTGCAGAATCTTTGTCAGGTAGTAGGTCAAGATATCTCCTTAGTATTAACAGAGTTGTGGGGAAACCAGAATTGCTGGGAAATCAGCAGAATCGTGATCAGAAGGTGGACTGGGGTCACACCGGGAAATAAGTAGAATCATGGTTAGGAGGTAGACTGGGGTGACGACTCCCTGAAGGAGCATATAACCTGTACAGTGCAACACTTCATGTACATTACCGTGCCCAACACTTTACCCCACATGTACCCAGCTGAGCCTGGTTCAGATAAAACCGGTCAAAACCAAGGAGAAGTCCAGTCTCGTAGATTTTCAATGCTTCACTTGAGAAACGGAATGGCAGACAAGATCCCACAGTACCTTCGCCAGAGTGGGCATACATTGTCCTGACCCTACAACTACTTCTGACTAAGGTGCCAGGAACTCTTGTTCCTTCAACTCTTCAATTATTCCCCAGATGGGGAATACCTTACACTTCGAAGGCTACATAGTTTCAAATAGGGCCCAAACCAGTCCCATGGGGGCCAAGTCCAACAACTACCTCCTTTCTCTTCTACGTCTCTACCCGAACTGACTATCTCACTTTGATCTCCATTTATAACCTTTAGGGTGCCACCTATTGGATAAACTGTGAATTCAGCTAAGTGACAGTGATGGGTCAGGTAAGAACACTGCCAGGAGTGCATGAACTGTTGCAGAAACAAAATATAACCAATGGGAATAAAGAGTAACCAATGAAGCCATTGCTGGCTGGTTTGGTTATTCCCAACCCTTGGATTTAGGCGCTACATTTGAAACTTAAAGAGAAGCTCCAGACTCCCCCACATAAAATGAAAAATCAGCAGCTTCACATACTGTAGCTGCTGATTTTTACCACTTAAGGACTGGAAAATTTGCCCCCTTAATGACCAGGCCATTTTTTGTGATACGGCACTGCGCCACTTTAACTGACAATTACACGGTCATGCGACATTGTACCCAAATAAAATTGATGTCCTTTTTTTCCCACGAATAGAGCTTACTTTTGGTGGTATTTGATCACCTCTGCGGTTTTTATTTTTTGCGCTATAAACAAAAAAAGAGCGACAATTTTGAAAAAAAAAACTATATTTTTTACTTTTTGCTACAATAAGTATCCCAAAAATAAATGTAAAAAAACTAATTTTTTCATCAGTTTAGACCAATATATATTCTTCTACATATTTTTGGTAAAAAAAAAAAAAAATCGCAATAAGCGTATATTGATTGATTTGCACAAAAGTTATAGCATCTACAAAATAGGGGATAGATTTATGGCATTTTTATCATTTTTATTTTTTTACTCGTAATGGTGGTGATCATCGATTTTTAGTGGGACTGTGACATTGAGGTGGACACATTGGACACTTTTGACACTTTTTTGGGACCACTGACATTTATACAGTGATCAGAGCTACAAAAAGGCACTGATTACTGTATAAATGTCACTGGCAGGGAAGGGGTTAACACTAGGGGGCGATCAAGAGGTTAAATGTGTTCCCTTGGAGGTGTTTCTAACTGTGGGGGGATGGGACTGCCTGGAGGATGAGAGAGATCGCTGTTCCTAATCACTAGGACCAGACGATCTGTCTCCTCTCCTCCCCTGTCAGAACGGGGATCTGTTTGTTTACATTGACAGGTCCCCGTTCTGGCGCTCTGTGGAGCAATCAGGGGTGGCTGGCAGACATCGTGGCTGGTGGACATCGTGGCCACTGGCCATGCGCATCGGCTCCCCTGCTGCACCTGCTGTAGCTGTTAAAGGGACCACTGTATAGCTAAGAAGATTCGCGGGAACAAGCCGACCTACCGCCGTATAATGACGGCGGGTGGTCGGCAAGTGGTTAATATAAGGACACTTACCTGTCCAAGGACCCAGCACTGTCCTTACCCAAGCTGATTCTTCAATTGACTTTTGGGGCCAGGAGATGGCATCTTAACTAAGGAAAACTGGCCAGTCTCCCACCGCACATGTGCAAGGCATGCTGTCCTTTGTTAATGGTCAGGCAGTCTTCTGGGACCTGTGATGTGTCCCAGAAGGCTCCTGGGGAAAGGGGGGGGGGTTAAAACTTGTCGAAACCAGGTACCCGCTCCCCCCCTCATAAAAAGTGGCAAATGTTAAAGGGGTGGGTGCATATAAGTGGACCTTCCCCTTTTGGGTGAATTTCCGCTTTAAGAGGCTTTCTATATCTTCTAGAACAGTGTTTCCCAGTGTGCAGTGGCACCCTGGGGAGCCGCTTGGGTTCTTCCGGGGTGCCTCGAGCATGAGACCCAGTCTGCTATCGATCAGCATGATGGGTTGTCATAATGAAGGGCTCTAAGGCCAGGACACATAGCGTCATTCCTTGTTATGGTGCTGGCTGACACCCCGCCTGCACCATGCCAAAACATGACTCTAATCCAGGGAAGGCGGCATAAAGGACCGCCCCCAGCATTCAGGAGGTAATGGAAGACTGTCTCCTTTAGACCTCCTCCACCTCCCACCCTCTGCCCCAACTGGGGCTCTGTGTGAATGGGGCACTGATATCACAGGGGAAATCATGCATGGGGGGGCTCCGGAGTATAGAGGTGACTCTGATGTGATGAGGGGCTCTCATGTATAGGGGGGCCTCTGAGGTGAAGGGATTCATCTGAGGTGAAGGAGGAATGCTGATGTGATGGTGAGACCTCTGACACGATGTGGAACCATTAATGTGATGGGGGGCCCTCGATGTGAAGGGGGACTCTGATGTAAAGGAGGGCTCTTATTTGATGGGGGACTTTTAATGTGATGGCACACTGTGATGTAAAGGGGGCTCTTATTTAATGAGGGGGCCTGTGATGTAAAGGAGGCTCTTATTTGATGGGGGATCTCTGACGTAAAGGGGTGTTGTGATGTAAAGCGGGGCTGTGATGTGATGGAGGGCCTCTGATGTAAAGGGGGCTCTGATTTGATGGGGGGCCACAGATGTAAAGGGGGCTATGATATGATGGGGGCCTCTGATGTGAAGGAGCACTGTGATATAAAGGGGGGCTCTGATGTACTGGGGGGCCTCTGATGTAAAGTTACATCATAGTCCCTCTTCACATCAGAAGTTCCCATATTAAATAAGTGCTGCCCTTTACATCACAGCGCCCCTTTACATCAGAGGTCCCCAGATCAAATAAGAGCCCCCCCCTTTACATCAGCGTTCCCTTCACATCAGAGGTCCCCCCATCAAATAAGAGCCCCCCTTTACATCAGATTCCCCCTTCATATCAGAGTTCCCCCCATTAAATAAGAGCCCCCCTTTACATCAGAAGTCTCTCATCATGTCAGAGGTCTCACTATCCCCTCAGCGTTCTTCCTTCACCTCAGAGGCCCCCCTATACATGAGAGCTCCCCATAACATCAGAGTGATGGGGGACCTCTGATGGTAAGGGGCACTGTGATGTAAATGGGGGCTCTGATTTCATGGGGGACCTCTAATGTGATGGGGGACCTCTAAAGTGTTGAAAGACCTCTGACATGATGAGGGTACTCTGATGTGATGGGAGGACCTCTGATGTGATGAGGGACCTCTGATGTGATGGGAGGACCTCTGATGTGATGGGGACCTCCGATGGGTTGGGGGGTCTCTGATGTGATGGGAGGACATGTGATGGAAGACCTCTGACATGATGAGGGTCCTCTGATGTGATGGGGGACCTCCGATGTGATGGGGACCTCCGACATGATGAGGGACCTCTGATGTGATGGAAGACCTCTGATGTGATGGAGGACCTCTGTTGTGATGGGGGACCTCCGACATGATGTGGGACCTCTGATGTGGTGGAAGACCTCTGATGTGATGGAGGACCTCTGATGTGATGGAGGACCTCTGATGTGATGGAGACCTCTGACGTGATGAGGGACCTCTGATGTGATGGGGGACCTCTGACATGATGAGGGGCCTCTGATGTTATGGGAGGACCTCTGATGTGATGGGAGACCTCTGACATGATGAGGGACCTCTGATGTGATGGGGGACCTCTGATGTGATGGGGGACCTCTGACATGATGAGGGACCTCTGACATGATGGGGGACCTCTGATGTGACGGGGGGGACCTCTGATGTGACGGGGGGGACCTCTGATGTGATGGGGGACCTCTGATGTGATGGGGAACCTCTGATGTGATGGGGGACCTCTAATATGATGGGACCTCTAATGTGATGGGGGGACATTTGATGTGAAGGGGAGCTTCTGATGAGAAGTTAATTTCATCAGGGGGATTCTGTGCAGCATCCCAGGTTCAGGTTTCCCATTGATAACATTTACATTTTAGATTGGAGTGACCTGAGATTTTGCATCCTTTTAAAGGGTGTCATGACTGAAAAAAGGTTGAGACATGTAGACCCCATTCTAGCCAAGTTTGGCCCTCTTATCCTGGGTAACCCTCCTACTATGCTGGGTCTGAGGATAAAGCCGGATTTGTGATGGGGGGACCTCTGACATGATGTGGGACCTCTGATGTGATGGAAGACCTCTGATGTGATGTGGGACCTCTGATGTGATGGAAGGCCTCCGATGTGATTGAGGACCTCTGATGTGATGAGGATCTCTCATGTGATGAGGGACTTCTGATGTGATGGGAGGACCTCTGATGTGATTGGGGACCTCTGATGCGATGGGGATCCTCTGATGTGATGGGAGGACCTCTCATGTGATGGGGATCCTCTGATGTGATGGGAGGACCTCTCATGTGATGGGGGGACCTCTCATGTGAAGGGGAGCTTCTGATGAGAAGTTAATTTAATCAGGGGTATTCTGTGCATCATCCCAGGTTCATGTTTCCCATTGATAACATTTACATTTTAGATTGGGGTGCCCTGAGGTTTTGCATCCTTTTAAAGGGTGCTGTGACTGAAAAACGGTTGAGACATGTAGACCCCGTTCTATCCAAGTTTGGCCCTCTTATCCTGGGTAACCCTCCTACTATGCTGGGTCTGAGGATAAGGCCTGATTTGTGATGGGGGGACCTCTGACATGATGTGGGACCTCTGATGTGATGGAAGACCTCTGATGTGATGGAGGATCTCTGATGTGAAGGGGACCTCCAATATGATGAGGGACCTCTGATGTGATGTGGGACCTCTGATGTGATGGAAGGCCTCCGATGTGATGGAGGACCTCTGATGTGATGGGGACCTCTCATGTGATGAGGGACTTCTGATGTGAAGGGGGACCTCTGATGTGATGAGGGACTTCTGATGTGATGGGAGGACCTCTGATGTGATTGGGGACCTCTGATGTGATGGGGATCCTCTGATGTGATGGGAGGACCTCTCATGTGATGGGGATCCTCTGATGTGATGGGAGGACCTCTCATGTGATGGGGGGACCTCTCATGTGAAGGGGAGCTTCTGATGAGAAGTTAATTTAATCAGGGGGATTCTGTGCATCATCCCAGGTTCATGTTTCCCATTGATAACATTTACATTTTAGATTGGGGTGCCCTGAGGTTTTGCATCCTT
This sequence comes from Aquarana catesbeiana, assembly GCF_042186555.1. Taxonomy (NCBI): domain Eukaryota; kingdom Metazoa; phylum Chordata; class Amphibia; order Anura; family Ranidae; genus Aquarana; species Aquarana catesbeiana. The sequence goes on along the minus strand of NC_133326.1, from coordinate 4,980,767 downwards.
TTAAAGGGTGCTGTGACTGAAAAACGGTTGAGACATGTAGACCCCGTTCTATCCAAGTTTGGCCCTCTTATCCTGGGTAACCCTCCTACTATGCTGGGTCTGAGGATAAGGCCGGATTTGTGATGGGGGGACCTCTGACATGATGTGGGACCTCTGATGTGATGGAAGACCTCTGATGTGATGGAGGATCTCTGATGTGAAGGGGACCTCCAACATGATGAGGGACCTCTGATGTGATGTGGGACCTCTGATGTGATGGAAGGCCTCCGATGTGACGGAGGACCTCTGATGTGATGGGGACCTCTCATGTGATGAGGGACTTCTGATGTGAAGGGGGACCTCTGATGTGATGAGGGACTTCTGATGTGATGGGAGGACCTCTGATGTGATTGGGGACCTCTGATGTGATGGGGATCCTCTGATGTGATGGGAGGACCTCTCATGTGATGGGGGGACCTCTCATGTGAAGGGGAGCTTCTGATGAGAAGTTAATTTAATCAGGGGGATTCTGTGCATCATCCCAGGTTCATGTTTCCCATTGATAACATTTACATTTTAGATTGGGGTGCCCTGAGGTTTTGCATCCTTTTAAAGGGTGCTGTGACTGAAAAACAGTTGAGACATGTAGACCCCGTTCTATCCAAGTTCGGTCCTTCTTATCCCAGGTAACCCCCCCTGCTATGATGGGTCCGGGGATAAGGCCGGATTTGTCTCTTTATTATAATGCCGGTCAGCAGACTGCAGAGAAGAGAACACTTCTTTAGCATTTCAGAGGCTCTCTACACATATTTGCTTCCCTTCATTTATCTGAGTGCTCCTGGAAATGATAGATTTATATTTCTGATCATCTCTTTTTTTTTTTTTGCCCGTCGGTCGCTGACATTTTTTTTTTTTTTTTTGCAGTAAGCCATCCATTTATTTTCACATTTCCCTTAATGTGCCCTGACTAAGTTCTTCTGCACAGTGCTTAATTCAGCGGCTTTTGCTCCATTTTAATATCACCATCAACATCTGCAGTAATGCGCATTAAACGCCGGAATAAAATGCTGCTTTTCCCTTTCCCTCCCCCTTCCACCCACTAGAGGGCAGTAAAGCCTCTGCTATCGGCGCGCTCCTCACAGCAATGCTAATATTTGGAATTATATTAAAATCCTCCAAATGCAACATTAAAATATAATATAAAGTCAATTTTGCAAGAAGTTTATAAAAATTGCAAAGAGCTGGAAAAAAAAAAATAAAAAAAATAGAGTCAACATTATTGCTCCAACTGATCTGTTTTAGAATTTCAGCTCCCACTGTAGGTCTTGGTTTGCTACAGAAGACTCTGCAGACGCCGAGCCGAGCGATCTGGTTATTAAAGCCCCCGAGCTATCGCTATTACAATAAGTCCTTTATTAGTTTCCAGTATATTTTTCTCTGTTGGGGGGGTTTAACGCCTGGTGACGTCTTCCTTTTCACAACAATGAATATATTTTTGAAGACAAAGCGGGACGTTAAATAATGATGGCCCCGCGCTTTATAAAAAGTCCATCAATTTAGGTCTGTGGGTTTGAATTATTGAAGATGACCGGTCATTTCTTTCTTGGGAAACCGCCGGTTTCTCCAGAGAACAAATTTGTCGCTTTTAGCGACTTGGTTTTAATAGGTTAAGTCCACTAATACAGATGTTTCCTTGCAGTTTCATGTATCTTTTGGGACTTTTCCATATAAAAGCTGTCCTAGACATTGAAGGGAAGTTGCATGTGCAGGTAGGCGGCTTTAGGGTGACCACGTGTCCCGGATTGCCCGGGACAGTCCCACATTTTGCAGGTCTGTCCCGGGTCCTGGGCACCTTCATTCCGGGACAACACAGTGTCCCGGAATGAAACGGACACTGGGAGCAGTCCGGAATGCAGGGGTGGACTGACTCGGTGCATGTCCCTGAGCACGATGGGACCATTCCCATAGCTCCCAACTGTCCCTGATTTCAAGGGAATGTCCCTGAGCATAATGGGACCATTCCCATAGCTCCCAATTGTCCCTGATTTCAAGGGCATGTCCCTGAGCATAATGGGACCATTCCCATAGCTCCCAACTGTCCCTGATTTCAACGGCATGTCCCTGAGCATAATGGGACCATTCCCATAGCTCCCAACTGTCCCTGATTTAGATGGAATGTTCCTGAGCATGATGGGACCAAGAATGCATAGCTCCAAGCTGTCCCTAATTTCAAGGGAATGTCCCTGAGCATGATGGGACCATTGCTGTTTAGTCTATGGAGTGAGGTGGAGCACTGCAGAAATTGCTGCAATGGCGGAACCACCAGAATCACAAAGGTCTGGGCCCTGGCATGCCACCACTGTAGGGGGGAGGGCAAGAAAGCAGGGAGGGAGTCCCCTTTAGAACATGTGAACGGGTCCAGTTGTGGGACAATAAGGCTCAGTTCACACTGCTGCGACCCCTGAGTTTTGCGACTTGTGTAGCACCCTCTAGTGTGCTAGAATAGGTTGTACATAGTAAGTGATAGTGTAGGTAAATTTTTAATCTGGGTCAGGGTGAGTGACTCAGGAAAGCTGGATGACTCATCAGGCAGCACCTCTGGTATCTCTCCCTACTTGCTGAAACCTTAGAGAAACTTCCAGAAGAATGGGAGGAAGGTTAGGAGGAGCTGCCTGGAGTATTGAGGAGGGCCCCAGCCAATCCCCAGCAATTGGTCTGGCAGGGGGTGGGCACTTCTTAAATACTCTGAGTCATGCCAGGAGGGGGGGTAGTTGGGTGGAAGCTGGAGATGGAGTACTGAGGATGCTGTCGGTGGCCCTTGAGGGTGCCCCCTAGTCTGGGGGGAGGGGGGTGACGTCGGGCCTGGGGCTTGGGAGGAGTCCTGTCCTGAAGGCACAGGAGCAAGAGCGAGGACAGCGGGAGAGAGTCAGCACGTCCAGGAGATCTCCAAGGAGAAGTCAGCCGGATGGGCTGGTGAGTTTGCAGTCTATGAGGACTGGGCGAAGTATCCGGGTGGGTTAGTGGAAGGGGCAGCTGCAGCCAGGGCTGAAGAGGTGGTGCTGGGATCAGTGACCACAAGGATGTAGCTGGACACTGAACTTTTCTCTACACTCCAAAGGGTCCGTGGTCCCTGCCTGTAAAGGGCTTTTGCTGATCTGGTTGAGTGCTTTTTGCCAGATTTACCAAAGTCTGCCAGTGAGTGCTGCAGGAAGAGGGGTGTATATATAGCTGTATATAGGAAGAGTTGTCCCTTGAAGTTTCTAAAGTCAAGTGGGCATCCCATAATTTCCCTAATCCCTATCCAAGTGTAGCAAGGCCCCAGGCCTCCTTCAGTCTAATGAGAACATCCAGAGTCAGGGATAGCTGACATCCTTCTGTATATGGTGGTTTGCAAGGGAAAGTGGGTGCAGTACGAGGTCTATTGATTGGGCGCCAGACACTTCTTGAACACAAAAGAGATTTTATTTCTCTTAACAGAACTTTGGGAGAGAGGGTTAGGGCCAGGACACCCCTAAGTAGTTGCAAGGTTAATTGGCAGACTCCGAGACGTCAACAGAAGAACAGCCATGCAGGGAAAGGCCTCCAGCAAGATGCCACATCTGTATGTCTAGGAATGCTGTCTCCTATGGCAACAGTCTTTAACAGTTTCTAACACAAAGTGTAACAGTCCCTTCACTTCCACTACAATCACTTCTTGTAGTTCTTGAACTCACTGAGGTCCTGATCTCTCACTAGACTAGTTGATTCACTGCCATGGAATCCCTTGAGCTCATCCAATCTTCACGGTAGTATCTTCATCATCCCTAGCTTGGCACTCAAGATATTTCTCAAGCTTCACCCCACTGGCCTGCTCGGTCCCTGGCTTGACACACAAGGCTGCTCTGCGAGCCTCACCTCCGCTGGCTGGGTCCCTGGCTTGATACCCACTGAAGTTTCCTGATACTTCACCGTCCCCGGTTGGCAGGGCTGGACTGGGACAAAAATTTGGCCCTGGACTTCACCCAGACTGGCCCACTTTGACAGGTCTCTCCCATGCCGGCTTGCCACCCAAGCCCCCCCCCCCCCACTAGCTATTAGCCGTTCTACATTATTTCTCTTATAGGCAGTATCAGTGGGGAAGCTAGACATTATTTCACCTGGGGCAAAGAATCATTTCGGCGCCCCCCCCCCCCCAATGGAACAAGATTAGGCAGGAAAGTGAGGCCGCCCTCCTTCCAGATCGTATGATGAGCTTCTAAGTGTTGACTCCTGAGCATCATGTCTGTATTCAGGCGCGCTGCATAACTAGCCAGGGAGAGGAGGTGAGCACTGCGGGGGGGGGGAACAGAGGATTGGAGGGAGGCAGCGGTCCACTGTCACTGAAATCGGCCCACTGAGCCATCGGCCCACCGGGAAACTCCCTGTAGTCCCAATGGCCAGTACATGCCTGCCGGTTGGTGAGAATACTGCTCCAGTACTTGCTTCAGTTACTCACTGTGGTCCCTGGTAATAAGGTGGATGGTCCCTTACTGGCGACAGCTTCCCCTCTACCTCCGACCACTGACAGGTTCTCCGGCCGGCAGAACCGTCTCTTCTGGTTGGACTGCAAGCTTCAGTCCCAACCCTACGCTGCTCTCTTACTTCTGGATAGGCCCAGCAGCCAGATGTGCCCAGTATAGGCCCAATCTCCGGCCTAGCAGCCCAGACAACACACGTCCACACAGACAGCTGTCCAGGTGGCACAGAACCTCGATCACCTGACCTCACCCAAATAAATAGGTTCTCCCAGCAGGCCAAGGGACCAAAGAAAATCCCCGCCCATTGGCTGAGATACCCCATATAACCATAATCTGACCTTGCACTGCCCTTCTCATATCTAATGCCACCAAGTACCCGGCCACCTAGCGGCAGAAGAGAAAAGTGCAACAATGCCAGACTTAGAGAGAAATCAATTGATCCCTAACAATTAGCCAAGGTAGCTATATCTGGCAGGTAAATTTAGGAGCAACTCTGCCTAAACACCAGGGTGCTACACAAGTTTTATCCAGTAAAAAAACAAAGTGCTGGACTGTTCACTGACTCCAAGTGTGCCTGTGAAGAATTGGTGTTCTTGGCTCTGCAAGGTGGGGGAACCCTAGGCTCCTACATGGGGTGCGCTACACTTACTTGCAATTTCCTTGAGACTTCCTTCCAACTTACTAGTGATTTCCATGTGTGCAACTTACTAGTGATTTCCTCGTGACCTTTTTACATAGTTAGTAAGGTTGAATAAAGACACCAGTCCATCAAGTTCAACCTGAGCAAGTGTGGGTGCGTGTCTGCAACTATCCCTATTTTTATTTAAGGTACCCATATAGCGCTATGTCAATTTTTTACGCAGCGCTCCACCCATATATCGCACACTCACATCGATCCCTACCCTCAAGGAGCCCACAATCCACAGTCCCTAACATTCATATACTGGGGCCAATTTTGGACAGAAGCCAATTAACCTACCAGCATGTCTTTGGAGTGTGGGAGGAAACCGGAGTACCCGGAGGAAACCCACACAGGCACAGGGAGAACATGGAAACTCCAGGCAGGTAGTGTCGTGGTTGGGATTTGAATCAGCGACCCTTCTTACTGCTAGGCGAGAGTGCTACTCACTACACCACTGCACTGCCCGATTTTTTGATTTACTGTTGCAGTCTATGGCACTCGAATTGTACCAAAGTCGCTGAAAAAGTAGTCCAGGAACCTTTTTTTTTTTTTTTTTTGTCGCTGCCACTTAAAGTGGTTGTAAACCCTAAGGAAAAAAAAAACCTGCAAGACAAAGGCATAATGCATACTAGCTCATTATGAATTACTTACCTGCATAGGTTTGCGCAGCCTATTGCATTAGGGTGTGCACCCCAAAGCTAAAACGTACATGCATGTGTGTGTCTACATACTGTACAGTATATATGGTGCAGGCACCTTGATCTCCCTGCAGGCACAGTGAAAGAGAAGTTCGTAAGCACTTCTCTTATGGCAGAGGCGGTAAGAGGGGAAACTGTCCCCATCCCCACTGCCAAAAAAAAGAGCAATAATGCTAATGCGCACTGATTAGGGTGTGCCCAGGCACAACTGGCACACCCTGTGCGCACGCCTATGCTTACCTGAGATCGAAGCCCCCGCAGCCATCCTCGTACACCGCTCCGGCGGCCGTCATCGCTCCTGGAGTTACTTCCGGGTATCGCGGGCTCTGGCGCTATGATTGGCTGGAGCAGCGATGAAGTTACTCCCACGCATGCGCACGGGAGCCGCCAGCAACGGCACACTCACTGAAGCAACGGCACGTACGTGCTATTGCTTCAGTTTCATTCTGTGCGCATGTGCCGATGACGTCGGCACATGCAAATACAGGGGATATCTCCTAAACCATTCTGGACCAAAGGAAAGGTCTCCAGGACCAGAGGAAAGGGCTCCAGGACCAGAGGAAAGGGTTCCAGGACCAGTGGAAAGGGCCCCAGCGGGGCACCAGGGGCCCTGAAGGTTCTAGTTACACCTCTGCATCTCTGGCACACTAAGAAGAGAACAGATATGATTGGACATAGCTTCCCAACCTCTGATCAATTCTCCCTCTGTCCAGTCCGAGGTGGTTGCATCTGTTAGAGACGCATAGACATGAAAACATATAATTTAGTAATCTGTGGCCCCGGCTGGCGGCCCCTTTAAAGTGGAATTTAACTGTATCTGAGCACCACAAACTGAAAATTATATTTAATTCATTTTTTAATATTCAAAGCAAACTCCTCCCATCCATCCATGCCTCCATCCATCCATTCATTCACTTCCCCATCCCCCCCTACTCCCATGAAGACTCCAGAGATATAGGACATCATTTTGGCCTAGGCCAGAAACCAGGAATACACTGAAGAAATACTTTATTTTGTTGAGAAACCACTTTGAACCTCCCCCCTCCCAGCATTTCCATCTTGAGTAAGGGCAGATGGATTGTGCAGCATTTACTTTCTGCAATTTATCTGCCCTTAGCCCAGGCATGCAGGCAGGGGGGTGTGCTTAGAGGAGAAAGCCCCTCCTCCCTTGAAGGCTACTGGGGTGTGTGACATCATTTTGGCCTAGGCCAGAAACTAGGAAGCAAATTAATAAATCACTTTGAAACCCCCCCTCCCCTCAGCATTTCTAGTCGCGGCCATCTTGAGTAAGGGCAGATGATTTGTGGAACCAGGAAGCAACTGAAAAATAGTAAAAAAAAGGTTAAAACAAGAGAAATATATTTTGCCTTCCTATCTAAAATAGTTATTTTTTGTTTTATATATCCTCCTGATAAAGCGGTAATACACAGCGAAACATGTAGAGGACCATATGTCCCATGATGACCTATTACATTTGTCTCCATCCTGTAGCATACTAAGTATCAGCTGGGGAAGACACAGCTGTCATGGTGCACGTTGGCACCAAGGACAAAGTCAGAGGCAGATGGAGTGTCCTGAAAAAACTTGGGAGCTAAATTGAGGAAAAGGACCTCCAAGGTAGTATTCTCAGGAATACTTCCGGTACATCGAGCCACACCAGAAAGGCAGAGGGAGGTTAGGAAAGTAAACAAGTGGCTGAAGAGCTGGTGTAGTAAGGAGGGGTTTGGGTTCCTGGAGGACTGGGCCGACTTCTCAGTCGATCACCGGTTCTATAGAAGGGATGGACTGCACCTAAATGAGGAGGATGGAGATGTGCTGGGAGCAAAAATGGCCAAAAAGTTAGAAGGGTTTTTACCAACAATACAGACCTGATCACGGATGTGGAAATACGTGGCAATTTAGGTAACAGCGTCAATTGGCTTCAGTATAAATCACACAAGTAGGAAACATAAGGGGAATACAAAGACACTGAATTTCAAAAGAGCCAACTTCCCTAAACTAAGAACCTTGCTAGAAGATATAAATGGGATAAAATCTTAGGAACGAAGAACACAGAGGAGAGATGGGTTTGCTTTAAGAGCATATTAAATAAGGGCATTAGCCAATGCATCCCATTGGGTAATACATTTAAAAGAGCGAACAAAAGTCCTGGATGGCTTAACTCCAATGTAAAAATGTATATAAAAGCAAAGGAGAAGGCCTTCAAAAAATACAAGGTTGAGGGATCATCGTCAGCATTCAGACTTTGGAAAGAATACAATAAGAAATGTAAGGGTGCAATAAGGGCAGCTAAGATAGAACATGAAAGACACATAGCGGAGGAGAGCAAAAAAAATCCCAAGACATTCTTTAAGTATGTAAACAGTAAAAAAGGGAGGACAGACCATATTGGACCCATAAAAAATGAGGAAGGACATCTGGTTACAAAGGATGGGGAGATGGCGAAGGTATTCAATTTATTCTTCTCCTCAGTCTTTATGAGGGAATCGGGGGCTTTAGTAACCAAAACTGCAGTGCATATCCTCAAGATACGTGACAAGAAGCATCCTCATGGCTAACAGGGGACAGAATTAGAATTAGACTTGGGAAACTTAACATTAATAAATCACAGGGACCGGATGGCTTGCACCCGAGGGTACTTAGGAAACTCAGTCAAGTAATTGCCAGACCATTGTTCCTAATTTTTACTGACAGTCTACTGACTGGAATGGTACCAGCAGATTGGAGAAAAGCCAATGTAGTACCAATATTTAAAAAGGGCCCAAAATACATCCCTGGGAATTACAGACCAGTTAGCCTAACATCAATAGTATGTAAACTCTTGGAGGGGATGTTAAGGGACTATATTCAAGATTTTAGTAATGAGAACGGTATCATTAGCAGTAATCAGCATGGATTCATGAAGAATCGTTCTTGCCAAACCAATCTATTAACCTTCTATGAGGAGGTGAGTTGCCATCTAGATAAAGGAAGGCCCGTAGACGTGGTGTATCTGGATTTTACAAAAGCATTTGACACAGTTCCCCATAAATGTTTACTGTACAAAATAAGGTCCATTGGCATGGACCATAGGGTGAGTACATGGATTGAAAACTGGCTACAAGGGCGTGTTCAGAGGGTGGTGATAAATGGGAAGTACTCAGAATGGTCAGGGGTGGGTAGTGGGGTTCCCCAGGGTTCTGTGCTGGGACCAATCCTATTTAATTTGTTTATAAACGACCTGGAGGATGGGATAAACAGTTCAATCTCTGTATTTGTGGACGATACTAAGCTAAGCAGGGCAATAACTTCTCCGCAAGATGTGGAAACCTTGCAAGAAGATCTGAACAAATGAATGGGGTGGGCAACTACATGGCAAATGAGGTTCAATGTAGAAAAATGTAAAATAATGCAATCTATAGACTGGAGGGAGAACCTCTGGGGGATCTAGGATGGAAAAGGACCTGGGGGTCCTAGTAGATGATAGGCTCAGCAATGACATGCAATGCCAAGCTGCTGCTAACAAAGCAAACAGAATATTGGCATTAAAAAGGGGATCAACTCCAGAGATAAAACAATAACTCTCCCGCTCTACAAGACTCTGGTCCGGCCGCACCTGGAGTATGCTGTCCAGTTCTGGGCACCAGTCCCCAGGAAGGATGTACTGGGAATGGAGTGAGTACAAAGAAGGGCAACAAAGCTAATAAAGGGTCTGGAGGATATTAGTTATGAGGAAAGGTTGTGAGCACTGAACTTATTCTCTCTGGAGAAGAGACACTTGAGAGGGGATGATAAACTTTTTTGTGGAAGGGAGTTTAACAAGACACGTGGCCAGTCATTAAAATTAGAAGAAAAGAGGTTAAACCTTAAACTAAGTAGAGGGTTCTCTGTGGATGTGGAATTCCCTTCCACAGGTGGTGGTCTCAGCGGGGAGCATCGATAGTTTCAAGAAACTATTAGATAGTCACCTGAATTACCGCAATATACAGGGATATACAATGTAATACTGACATATAATCACACACATAGGTTGGAATTGATGGACTTTTCTCATCCTCACCTATTATGTAACTATGTAAGGATATTGTATAAGACACCCCTATATATAATTTAATTGTTCTGTTTTTGAACACTAAAAATTATGTGTTTTTTCTATATTTGATTTACGTGTGTTTTTTTTACTTTGGTATATAAATAAAATCATATTTTTATAACAATCATACACTATATTTCTTTGGTACCAAGATAGTCCATTTATCTCCAATTGAGACTGGTTTTGGGAACCGTCTCCACCTCCATTTTTCTGAAATAGTTCATGTTGATTGACAGAGTTTAGTTCCACTAATACAGATATTCCATTTCAGTTTCTTATATCTTTTTGGACTCTCGCATATGAAAGCTGTCATGGACATCGAAGGGAAGTTGGACATGCAGGCAGGTGAGAGCCCCCCGGGTCCCTGAACACGATGGGATCATTTGTGGTAAGCCATTGGAGCGGGGTGGAGCACTGCAGACATCTCTGGCACTGGCTTATCAGTGAACCATAGTGATTGGACAAGGGTTCCCAACAGCCAATCAATTCTTCCCCTGACAAGTCTTTGACGGTGGTTTTAGTCGGCAACCCATAGACATTTAAGTGTCTTCCTATCCAATGGAAGATGGTCAGGTTGTACAAGGCTTGAAGTGCACCGGTGCTTTGGCCTGCCCAGATTTACTTTCGCTTAGCCTTCCCCATCAGCATTTACATTGGACTTACCTTCTTCTTGCTTTCCTTCCTTCAGCTGTTGGGAATGAAGGGAAGACCTATATTAGGTTATGGACTCCCACTGACCGGACAGCCGTCACATGGAGTGAGTCACATAAGATCCTCCATACCGGGACATACTGCCCCACTGAATGGAGATGTGGGGGAGTGAAGAAGAAGTAAAAAATATGCTGGTAAGAGGTGGGCAAAATGAACATTTTCTTCAAAGTTGATCTTCAGCCTTTAGTAAAACCTTGCCTTTTATTGCCGTAGAGACTGCATATGTCCCCTCTGAAATAAGAGTTCCTCTTCTGCCTGCTACTAATGAGGTCACTTCTGAAGGCAATTGGTTCCACTAGATTTTAGTTAGGGGTATCAGAGTAAAGGGGGCTGACTACAAATGCCCCCCCCCCCCCCCACTTTTCACATACTGTATTTATTGGCGTATAACACTCACTTTTTCACCATGAACATTGGGTGCAAATAGTGTGTGCGTGTTATACGCCAATACTTCAATTTTAGCTGCCTCGGAGGGGACAGGGAGGGGGTGGGACGAGCGCCGTCAGGTTACAGTGAGAATCTTCTGTTTACTTGGCGGCCTCTGTAATAAAAAGTCCTGTCTCCTGGGCCGCCATTGGACTACTGTTCTGTCTATCATAAGAGATTCTCACTGTATGTAATCTGTTGTGCTCGTCCCGCCCCCTCCCTGTACCCTCTAGGCTGCAGATGGGCATCGATCAGCCTGTACTGATGCCATTGGCGAGACTGCTGCATTGAAGGTAATGGTGAGGCTGATGCATTCATGGTAATGGGGAGGCTGCTACATTGATGGCAATAGTGAGGCTGCTACATTGATGGCAATGGTGAGGCTGCTACATTGATGGCAATGGTGAGGCTGCTACATTGATGGCAATGGTGAGGCTGCTGCATTGATGGCAATGGTGAGGCTGCTGCATTGATGGCAATGGTGAGGCTGCTGCATTGATGGCAATGGTGAGGCTGCAGATGGGCACTGACCCTAATTTTGCTTCAAAGTTCCTTATTCCTGAAACTTCCCTCTTAAAATGAATGTGCGTGTTATACGCCGATAAATACGGTATTTATTTGTATAATTTATCATTTTCCTTCCACTTCACAATTATGTGCCACTTTGTGTTGGTCTATCACATAAAATCCCAATAAAATACATTTATGTTTTTTGGTTGTAACATGAGAAAATGTGGGACATTTCAAGGGGTGTGAATACTTTTTCAAGGCAAAGAGAAGACCGTAGCAAAAGACGCAGGAATAGGCGTAGGGCTGGCATGACAGGGTAGCAGGGCCAGCTTGCCAATTAAGGGTTAACTGGGTTGGTCAGAGTAGAGGGGGTGGCCAGAATAGTATGCAGCATAGACAGGGAGGGGCCAGTGTCCGGTGGTCAGTCGGAGGTCACCGGACGAAGAAACAGCTCCCGCCCTGTTGTTTGTATTATATTTGGAACATTTGGCATTATTGTTGTAAGTTATAGCGGTTGAGATCTTTGGAAGCCTTCTAAACTGGGACCAGTATGGCATAGTGGGGAACCATCTCGGTATGGGATCCTCGGGAAGGTGCCAGTTAACGAAGGTTTAACTGGGCATCTGGATATGGGTATCAGCGTTGGAAGTTGAAGAGTTGGTATTGTCCCAGAGTCGGCGTGCTGCGACTGGGGACCTGGTGTGTCATGTTGATACTATATAAATTTGGGGTCTTTCCAGTGCCTTCAAAGATCTACAACATGGTTAGGATTGGTCTGAAAAAGTATTGTTTGAAAATAATATGTTTATGGTTTATTGTTAATAAAATGGCCGGTATGGCCAAGTTTACTCCAAAAGGGTGTCGTCTGGTTATTTAAGATGGTAAACATAATAGTAGGTTATGTGCAAAGGTATCAGGCCAGCTTGCATCTGTCTTACCATAGTCATGTATTTTGGTTTTCACCTATACCATTATCACCCATAATGAATCTGTATGCCTGGAAGGCTGGAGGGCTGGAAGGGTTGTTTTCTTGTACTCTCGCTTCCTATTCTCACTTTCCTCTGTTCAGCATGGGATTGGATTACACGCCTTTTGGAAAACTATAGAATACGAGACACAAAAGCATCTAAAAGTAAGGGATGACAATAGCCGGAGTTGTTATAGAGATGAGCACGCCGAACTCTTCACTCTCCTTCCTTCCATCGTGTGTTTGGCAAAAGACGAGGAAGTGGCGGAGCCAAGACATATTGTGCGGCACTACAGCGGAGAGAACAAAAGTTCTTTATACAGCGACAGATCTCTTCTCCCCGCTAATGCAAGACTAAATGGAGAACGAAACCCCCCATGGGAAGAGTGAGCGTCGCTGAGTGCCTCTCTGTCATCTGCCTTCCCTCTCTGTACTCTCCTGACTGAGGATGTGAGATCCATCGTTCTACACAGAAACATCGATCACTATGCTGTACTGCCTTGGAACACCTCTGTGAACCCCCCACCTTCCCCATGTTACCCAAAACATGTCGGGTGAATATTTAGGCAAACCTATCTGTATGCAGCCAGGTCACACACTAAGTCAGTGTATACTTACATACACTATATTACCAAAAGTATTGGGACACCTGCTTTTACAACCACATGAACTTTAATGACATCCCAGTCTTAGTCCGTAGAGTTCAATATGGAGTTGGCTCCGCCCTTTACAGCTATAACAGCTTCAACTCTTCTGGGAAGGCCGTCCACAAGGTTTAGGAGGGTGTCTATGGGAATGTTTGACCATTCTTCCAGAAGTGCATTTATGAGGTCAGGCACTGATGTTGGACGAGAAGGCCTGGCTCGCAGTCTCCGCTCTAATTCATCCCAAAGGTGTTCTATCGGGTTGAGGTCAGGACTCTGTGCAGGGCAGTCAGGTTCCTTCACCCCAAACTCGCGCAATAATGTATTTTATGGACCTTGCTTTGTGCACTGGTCCAAGCCATTTGGTGGAGGGGGGATTATGGTGTGGGGTTGTTTTTCAGGGGTTGGGCTTGGCCTCCGCTATAGGACTTGACCCCCCCACTACAGTCCATGGCCCTCCACTACAGGCCCTGACCCCCCCCCCCTACAGCCCATGCCCCTCCACTACAGGCCCTGACCACCCCCCTACAGCCCATGCCCCTCCACTACAGGCCCTGACCACCCCCCCTACAGCCCATGCCCCTCCACTATAGGTTCTGACCCCCCCCACTACAGCCCATGGCCCTCCACTACAGGCCCTGACCACCCCCCCTACAGCCCATGCCCCTCCACTATAGGTTCTGACCCCCCCCACTACAGCCCATGGCCCTCCACTACAGGCCCTGACCACCCCCACTACAGCCCATGGTCCTCCACTATAGGTTCTGACCCCCCCACTACAGCCCATGGCCCTCAACTATAGGACATGACCCCCCCCACTACAGCACATGGCCCTCCACTACAGGCCCTGAACACCCCCACTACAGCCCATCATCCTCCACTATAGGTCCCGACCCCCCCACTACAGCCCATGGCCCTCCACTATAGGTCCCGACCCCCCCACTACAGCCCATGGATCTCCATTATAGGTCCCGACCCCCCCACTACAGCCCATGGCCCTCCACTACAGGCCCTGACCACACCCACTACAGCCCATGCCCCTCCACTATAGGTCCTGACCACCCCCACTACAACCCATGGCCCTCCACTATAGGTCCTGACCACCCCCACTACAGCCCATGGCCCTCCACTATAGGTCCCGACCCCCCCACTACAGCCCATGGCCCTCCACTATAGGTCCCGACCCCCCCACTACAGCCCATGGCCCTCCACTATAGGTCCTGACCACCCCCACTACAGCCCATGCCCCTCCACTACAGGCCCTGACCACCCCCACTACAACCCATGGCCCTCCACTATAGGTCCTGACCACCCCCACTACAGCCCATGCCCCTCCACTATAGGTCCTGACCACCCCCACTACAGCCCATGGCCCTCCACTATAGGTCCTGACCCCCCCACTACAGCCCATGGCCCTCCACTACAGGCCCTAACCACCCCCACTACAGCCCATGGCCCTCCACTACAGGCCCTGACCACCCCCACTACAACCCATGGCCCTCCACTATAGGTCCTGACCACCCCCACTACAGCCCATGGCCCTCCACTATAGGTCCTGACCCCCCCCACTACAGCCCATGGCCCTCAACCATAGGACCTGACCACCCCCACTACAACCCATACCCCTCTACTACAGGCCCTGACCCCACCACTACAGCCCATGCCCCTCCACTACAGGCCCTGACCACCCCCACTACAGCCCATGGTCCTCCACTATAGGTCCCGACCCCCCCACTACAGCCCATGGACCTCCACTATAGGCCCTGACCACCCCCACTACAACCCATGGTCCTCCACTATAGGTCCTGACCACCCCCACTACAGCCCATGCCCCTCCACTATAGGTCCTGACCCCCCCCCACTACAGCCCATGGCCCTCCACTATAGGTCCTGACCACCCCCACTACAGCCCATGCCCCTCCACTACAGGCCCTGACCACCCCCACTACAGCCCATGGCCCTCCACTATAGGTCCTGACCCCCCCCCCACTACAACCCATGGCCCTCCACTATAGGCCCTGACCACCCCCACTACAGCCCATGGCCCTCCACTATAGGTCCTGACCCCCCCCCACTACAACCCATGGCCCTCCACTATAGGTCCTGACCACCCCCACTACAGCCCATGCCCCTCCACTACAGGCCCTGACCACCCCCACTACAGCCCATGGCCCTCCACTATAGGCCCTGACCACCCCCACTACAGCCCATGGCCCTCCACTATAGGTCCTGACCCCCCCACTACAGCCCATGGCCCTTCACTATAGGCCCTGACCACCCCCACTACAGCCCATGGCCCTCCACTATAGGCCCTGACCACCCCCACTACAGCCCATGGCCCTCCACTATAGGCCCTGACCACCCCCACTGCAGCCCATGGCCCTCCACTATAGGTCCTGACCCCCCCCCACTACAACCCATGGTCCTCCACTATAGGTCCTGACCCCCCCACTACAGCCCATGGCCCTCCACTATAGGTCCTGACCCCCCCCACTACAGCCCATGGCCCTTCACTATAGGCCCTGACCACCCCCACTACAGCCCATGCCCCTCCACTACAGGCCCTGACCACCCCCACTACAGCCCATGGCCCTCCACTATAGGTCCTGACCCCCCCCCACTACAACCCATGGCCCTCCACTATAGGCCCTGACCACCCCCACTACAGCCCATGGCCCTCCACTATAGGCCCTGACCACCCCCACTACAACCCATGGCCCTCCACTATAGGCCCTGACCACCCCCACTACAGCCCATGGCCCTCCACTATAGGCCCTGACCACCCCCACTGCAGCCCATGGCCCTCCACTATAGGTCCTGACCCCCCCCCCCACTACAACCCATGGTCCTCCACTATAGGTCCTGACCCCCCCACTACAGCCCATGGCCCTCCACTATAGGTCCTGACCCCCCCCACTACAACCCATGGCCCTCCACTATAGGCCCTGACCACCCCCACTACAGCCCATGGCCCTCCACTATAGGCCCTGACCACCCCCACTGCAGCCCATGGCCCTCCACTATAGGTCCTGACCACCCCCACTACAGCCCATTCCCCTCCACTATAGGTCCTGACCACCCCCACTACAGGGTCTGACCCCCCCAGAAGTGAAAAGAGGTATTTCTTCACTTTAAGTACATTTTCGTGTTACATACAAGGTCTGGTCCCATTGTGTACTTACAAGTGGGGTATGCCTGTATTGATTGGTTTGTGCCAAAGTTATCATGTCTACAAACTATGGGATATTTTTATGGAATTGATCGTTTTTTTTAAGTTTTTTTTTTACTAGTAATGGCGACGATCAGCGACTTATAGCGGGACTGCAACATTGTAGCAGACAAATCTGACACCTTTTGGGAGTATTTGTATTTATTTATTTGTATTAGTAATGGCAGCGATCAGCAACTTATAGCGGGACTGCAATATTGTGGCGGACAATCAGACACCTAACTGACACTTTGTGGGGACCAGTGACACTAATACAGTGATCAGTGTTAAAAATATGCACTGTCACTGTACTAATGACACTGGCTAGGAAGGGTTTAAATATCAAGGTGGATCAAAGGATTAAATGTGTGCCTAGCCAGTGTTTTTCTAAACTGTTGGGGGAGGGGCTTTTACTAGGGGAAGGCATGGATTCATGTTCCCTGTTTTGCAGAGACCCAGGATCCACGTCATCCCTCCTGTCAGACCACCAATCTGCTTCTCTGCTGGACGATCGGCGGCCACCCAGTACATGGTACCCGCTGCTGGGCTCCCCGCTGTGGTCACCACTGGTTAGCGCGCATGCGTGCCCCCTGCCGGGAAGCGCTGGATCATGTTTGTATAATGCGATCCGACGCAGAGGTAAAGCTTAGATTTGTGCAATTTGTTTAGTTTTAGACAAATTGAAAACCCTTTTAGCAAATTTTTCCAAAAATTCATAAATTCGCAAATTTGAAAATTTGAAAATTCGTAAATTTGTAAATTCCGAAAAATTATTAAATTTGTAAATTCCGAAAATTCGGAAATTCGTAAAATTCATAAATTCGAAAATCTGTAATATTAACTAACTATTAAATTATAGGTATTGGAATTTCCTTTCAAATTTTGGCTGTTAGTGAATGTAACGAATACGAATTTATCCGAAGTTACGAATTATCCGAAATAATGAATGTCTATCTAAACAAATGGAACAGAACAAATTAATAATAAATAATCATAATAATAAAAAGTTTTTAATATTATTATTATTCTTATTTAATATTGTTATTTTGTTAGGTTCCATTTGATCAGAAACAGCGTTCGTTATTTCAGATAATTCGTAACTTCGTATAAATTCGTATTCGTTACATTCACTAACAGCCAAAATTTGGAAGGAAATTCCAATACCTATAATTTAATAGTTAGTTATTATTTCAGATTTTCACATTTTTGGTTTTCGGATTTTCAAATTCCGAATTTCTGAATTTTCGAATTTACGCGTTTTCGAAGATTCAAATTTACAAATATTCAAAAAATTCGGTAAACGGGTTTTTTCGTTAATACGGATGTCTTCCGAATTTATGAATTTGTCGAAATTCGTAAAAAAAAAAAAAACGAATTCGGAATGAAACAAGTTGCACATATCTAGTGATCACCCCCGGTGGCGCGCATGCGTGTCCCCTACCGGGAAGTGCTGGATCATGTTTGTATATGTGATCCGGCGCAGAGGTAAAACTCCTAATCCCTAGGCGCCGAGCACACGCCAATATGCTGCCTCTCAATGTTTTTTGCTTGCATTAGCGCTGATAGAGCTGTGCAGAAAACGGGCGTCCTGCGCGCTCCCGGCACAGTGACCGGCGGCCCACGAAAGGCTCCCGATTTGCCTCTTACAATCTGTAGTATTCCAATCACGGCAGTCGCATGGTCACAAGCTCCGCCCCACCTCCCAGGAAAAAAAATGACTCTGGCAGCGAAAGTGTTAAAGGGGCTGCAAACGATTAAATGCATTTGTGTGTGTGTAAGGGGGGAGGGGGGGGATTAAATGGAACCAGTTGCTTTTGCCTCCACAGGTTTACTTTAATCCGGTGCCAAGGTGCGGGTTGCGGGAGAGAACATTGCATTAAGATGTGATGAGGAATAAAGGAAACTAAAAATATGGTAACAAGGGGGCTTCAGTGAGAAATGTGTCAGAGTTCTCTTCTTTTACGTCTTTATAAGTTGCGTCCATGAGACGCCGACAACATGTGATCTTCAGAAGACAATGAGCAAACAGGTGACGCCGACACGCCGGAATTTTAATCATATAGAGAGATACAAAAGAACACAAAAAGGTTTCTTTGTATTTGTTTCCTTGTCAATGTTTTACATGTTAATAGTTCAAAAAAATAAAAAATAAAAAATAATAATAATAATATAAAAAAATATATATATAAAAATAAATCTCTGGCAGGCTCATTCAAACGGGGAAAAGTTGATAGATTTCTGAGTGCGCCGATTTTCTTTGTGATTTCCAATATTTCGGTGTTTTCAATGTTTATTAGGAATATTTATACACAAAAAAACATTTCTGGTTCAAACAAAGAAATGTCAAATTCACAGAACACAAGGTTATATTTCAGCTGAGCTGTCACTGAAATTGCGTTCCCATGGTTACTGAAAGAATAAACACATCGGGATAATTCACCGTTGCAACAAGCCAGCGACTATTATATTATTGTAACAAATAAAAAAATAAAAAAAGACTCTCCCGTCACTCGCTCACTTCCCGCGCTCTCCATCCTCTCTGTTCCAGCCAAGGAGAAAAAAAAAAAAAAAACCATCAACACACGTCCTATTTTTATGGCTCATGTACAAAACTGGCACATCTTGGTTAGTACATAAAGGTGATGGGACCTTGTGGATATTATATTTATTTAACCACTTCCTGTCTAGAGCAATTTTTTTAATTTTTCACATTAAAAATCAGTTTTTTTTTTTTTTTTTGCTAGAAAATGACTACTTTTAAACATTATCTATTTTCTGAAAGCAAATGGAGAATAACAAAGGTGGTTCATGCAATTTTTTTTTAATAACATACATAACCAAATTTATATAAAAACAATCTGCTAAATTGAATTTTAGTTCACACAAACACAATATAATATGCAATTTTTTTTGGTAAAATATAAAAGATGATGTTGTATCGAATAAATTGATACCAAACATGTCAAGAGTTAAAATGAAGCATACCTGTGAAATGGCAAAAAAAAAAAAACTACGACTCCTGGAATTGTCTATAGGTGACGCTTTAAAAGCCTTTGCAGATTACCGGATTAGAGTTAATTATGGCCCCAGAATTATTGCTCTCGCCCACATTAGCAGCCATTATCTCTGTGTGGTGCAATCACTGTGTACATATGCGTACCAGACACATGCACACACTTACATTTCTGTTTATACTCAGGGAAAGGGTGGGTGCTTTTAATTTATATTTATTATTATTATTTGTATTTCTTTTTATTTCTTTTTTATAATTTTATTTTTTTTTTACACTTTTTTTATTTTCTCATTTAACTTTATTGCTATCAAAAGGGGGTGAGCAAGCAATAGCTTTCGGTGGTTGACAGGTGTTTAATTTAAATAGTTTTTTTTTCCATTTTTTTTTTTTCCATTTAACTTTATTGCTATCAAAAGGGGGTGAGCACGCAATAGCTTTGGTTGTTTGAAAGGTATTTATTTTATTTAAAAACTTTTTTTTACACATTTCATTTTTTTTTCATTTAACATTATTGATATCACAAAGGGGTGAACAAGTGATCACTTTAGGCAGGTGACAGGTATTTTTTTTTATTTAAAGTGGAGGGCCACCCTGGAAAAAAAATTCCACCAAAAATCCTAAACAAAATAAAAAAAAAAATTTGTACAAAAAAAAAAATTTTTTATACTTACCTAAACCCTTGTTGCTGGGCCGTCTTCTTAATCTGCCTCTTCCTATTCCGCGGCGCGTTCTTTTCCTCGGTGAGCGGCCCCGTTGTCTTCTGGGAGCTGTGTGTGTTCCCAGAACACCACGAGCCATCCACAGATCGCCGCGCCGCTCGCGCGTGCGCAGTAGGAAACTGGCAGTGAAGCCACAAGGCTCCACTGCCTGTTTCCCTTAGGATGGTGGGACCCGAGAGCCGAGGGATGGGTCAGCCTCGGGCGGCCGACATCGCGGGCACCCAGGACAGGTAAGTACTTATTTAAAGTCAGCAGCTACAGTGTTTGTAGCTGCTGACTTAAAAAATTTTTTTTAGCTGGCTGGAATCCCGCTTTAAATCATTTTTTTTTTTTTACACTTTTTTTTTTTTAACTATATTGATATCACAATGGGGCAGCAAGCCATAGTTTTTGGGTAGGGATGGGCCGAACGGAGCCCTGTTCTGTTTGCACCAGAACTTTCAAACACCGCGAATGTTCGGACCCGAACAACGAACCCCATTAAAGTCAATGGGACCCGAACGTCAAAAATCAAAAGTGCCCATTTTGAAGGCTTATATGCAAGTAATTGGGCATACAATGGTTATAGGGGTCCGGGTCCTGCCCTGGAGGACATGGATCAATAAAAAAAAAAAAGTTCGTGAAAAACTTCACTTTTAACCACCTCAATACAGGGCACTTTCACCCCCTTCCTGCCCAGGCCATTTTTCAGTTTTCAGCGCTTTCGCAATTTGAATGACAATTGCGCGGTCACGCTACACTGCACCCTAATGAAATTTTTATCATTTTTTCCCCAAAAATAGAGCTTTCTTTTGGTGGTATTTGATCACCTCTGCGGTTTTTATTTATTGCGCTATAAACAAAAGAAGAGGGACAATTTTGAAAAAACACAATATTTTTTACTTTTTGCTATAATAAATATCCATTTTTTTTTTTTTTTTAACAAATTTTTTCCTCAATTTAGGCCGATACGTATTCTTCTACATATTTTTGGTAAAAAAAAATCGCGATAAGCGTATATTGATTGGTTTGCGCAAAAGTTATAGCGTCTACAAAATAGGAGATAGATTTATAGCATTTTTATTTATTTATTTATTTTTTACTAGTAATGGCGGCGATCTGCGATTTTTATTGTGACTGCGATATTGCGGCAGACATATCGGACACTTTTGACACATTTTTGGGACCATTCACATTTATACAGCGATCCATGCTATAAAATTGCATTGATTACTGTGTAAATGTGACTGGCAGGGAAGGGGTTAACCACTAGGGGGGCGATCGAGGGGTTAATGTATGACCTAGGGAGGTGATTCTAACTGTGGGGGGAGGGGACTGACTGGGGGAGGTGACCGATCGGTGTCCCTATGTACAAGGGACACGCCATCGGTCTCCTCTCCTCTCTGACAGGACGTGGATCTGTGTTTACATGCACAGATCCACGGTCCTGCTCTGTTACCCGGCAATCGCGGGTGCCCGGCGGACATCGCGGCGGCCAGGCACGCGCACCTGGAGCCAGCGGCGCGCGTGCCCCCTAGTGGCTCGGGAGGGCGATCTTGTCATATGACGTCCGCCCAGAACAAGAGAAGCCTCGTCCCGCCGTCATATGATGGTGGGCGGTGGCTTAGTGGTTAAATGAGCAGTGATTTTTTGTGATTTTTAAAGTGAAAGCATAAAAATAAAAAATTCCTTCCAATATAGTGCCTGGGGATCCCCTTAGTCTACCTGTAAAATGGCAGATCTGTACCATGTCTAGAATCTGCTGCAGCAATAATTGCATTTATAAAGCTAAAAAAAATGACATTTTCCCTGCAGGCTGCCTTTATATTGTTCAGCAACAGCTGGGGAGCCGGTGTGTATGATGAGGCCACAATGTAGTGCACTGGGAACAAGATTAGAGATTTTTTGGATACATTCTGGTGTCACTTTGACTTTGGATAGAAGTAACGAGTGCGTAAAAATTGATCTTTGGGTGTCGGTGGGACACCCTATAGAGGTACTCTTGATGAAAGCAAGAATTGGCCTTGCTGTAAAAAAATGCAATGATATTCACCTGTCAAACAGGTGCAGAAAAATTACTCTTTGGGTGTCGGGGGAACCTTCCCACCGTTACCCTATAGAGGTACTCTTGATGAAGGCCAAAAAAATTGCAATGATATGCACCTGTCAAACAGGTGCTGAAAAATTAGTCTTTGGGTGTTAATTGTGTCCATGAAACCTATACCAAGAACATTCTTCCAGATGAAATGATTGAACACCCTCAAAGCTAGGCAGCCTCGAAGTTCTGAAGAGATTCCACATCCCAAAAAGACTTAATCTGTGACATCGACATCAGGGGCTTCATAGCTGGTAATCCAGGACTGATTAATTTTTATAAATGTCAGACAGTCCACGGAGTCTGTGGACAGACACGTTCTATGATCAGTAATGAAACCTCCTGCAGCACTGTATGCCCGTTTTGAAAGCACATTGGATGCAGGGCAGCCCAACAACTCAATAGCATACTGGGCAAGTTCTGGCCAGTGGTCTATTCTCATGACCCAGTGAGCGAGTGGATCGTCAGCTGGAAAGCTCTCCATCTCTGTTTTGGCCCCGAGGTAGTCGTCCACCATGTGATACAGATGCTGCCGATGGGATGTGGAAGCTGACAGCCCTGGGCAGCGAGGACTAAAAAAATTCCAAAATGCCTCACTTAGGTGGACGCCTTCTCCAACGCTTCTCTTTTGACCAACAGAAGACTCAAAATGACGTTTTCCACCACACTGTAACCTACTGGAGTCAGGGAAAACGTTAAATAAAATCCTCTTTAACGTGTCCTCAAGAGATTTTATCTTCTGCACTCTCTGTGGGGACGGGATGAGTTCTGAGACCTTCCCCTTATAACGGTGGTCAAGGAGGGTTGCCAACCAGTAATCATCCTTCTCCTTTATGCCATGTATTCTTGGGTCCTTCCGCAAGCTTTGAAGCATGAGGTTGCCCATGCACCTCAAATTTGGCGAGGCTTGAGAAGCAGACTCCTCGGAGTCACTCAGGATGACAGCATCTGGAACTTCCTCCTCCCAGCCACGTACTAATCCCAAGGGTCCTGGGGTTGGAAAGCCATCGCTTACAGATTGACACATGTCTTCCTCTTCTTCAAAGCCTATGAAAGTGCTCCTCCCCTCTCTCCTCCTCATGCTCCTCCCCTCTCCTCCTGTGTGTTCCGTGACATAGGAATGATGGAGTCTGGATAAAGTGGGCCTTGAGAGGAAAGGAATTCCCCCTCTTCCTCCTGCTGCTCTGCCTCCAGTGCCCTGTCCAGACTCTGCCACGCAGAGTCTGCTCCAGCAGGAACACAACAGGGATTGTGTCACCGATGCATGCACTGTCACGGCTCACCATCCTTGTGGCCTCCTCAAATGGTGACAGTACAGTGCATGCATCCTTAATGATCAGCCATTGGCGTGGGGAAAAAAAAGCAGAGGTGGCCTGAGCCTGTAGTCATGCCGTACTGGCACAGGTACTCGTTGATGGCCCTCTGCTGCATGTGTAGCCGCTGCAGCATTCCCAAAGTTGAGTTCCACCTGGTGGGCATGTCACAAATCAGGCGGTTTACAGGTAAGTGGAATTCCTCCTGAATTTCAGCCAACCGAGCACTGGCTGTGTATGACCGCCTGAAATGGCTACAGACTCTTCTGGCCAGCCTTAGTACATCTTGCAACCCTGGGTACGTACTTAGGAAACGCTGCACCACCAAATTGAGGACATGTGCCAGGCATGGCACATGTGTCAACTTTCCAGGTCTAAGGGCGGTCAGGAGGTTTGAGCCACTATCGGGCACCATCATTCCTGGCTCCATCTGGCGTGGTGTGAACCACCTCTGGGCATGTCCCTGCAGAGCTGCAAGAATCTCTGCTCCGGTGTGGTTCCTGTCCCCTAAACACACCCTCTCTGAACGCACAACACATCCAACCTGGAAGCAGATGGGCTACAGCAGCAGAAGACCACACCGGGTGCCACTCCTGCCAGCTAAGAACAGGAAACTGAGGCTACAATTGGCACAGGATGACCAAAATTGGACAATAGAAGATTGGAAAATACGTTGCCTGGTCTGATGAGTCTGGATTTCAGCTGCGACATTCAGATGGCGGGGTCAGAATTTGGTGCCAGAATCCATCCTGCCTTGTACCACCGGTTTAGGCTGGTGGTGGTGGTGTAATGGTGTGGGGGATGGGGTATCACCGGTTCAGGCTGGTGGTGGGGGTGTAATGGTGTGGGGGATGGGATATCACCGGTTCAGGCTGGTGGTGGGGGTGTAATGGTGTGGGGGATGGGGTATCACCGGTTCAGGCTGGTGGTGGAGGTGTAATGGTGTGGGGGATGGGATATCACCGGTTCAGGCTAGTGGTGGGGGTGTTATAATGTGGGGGATGGGATATCACCGGTTTAGGCTGGTGGTGGAGGTGTAATGGTGTGGGGGATGCGATATCACCGGTTCAGGCTGGTGGTGGGGGGTGTAATGGTGTGGGGGATGGGATGTCATCGGTTCAGGTTGGTGGTGGGGGTGTAATGGTGTGGGGAGATGGGCTATCACTGATTCTGGCTGGTGGTGGTGGTGTAATGTATTCCAATACCATGGAGTTTGTTTCCGGTCAGTTTCTGCATTGGTGTGAACTGCCCTAAATCCGTCAACGGATTGGTCGACATACACTGAACAATTCAATGTCCAGATCACCTTCTTCCACATGTTTGCTGTGTCCTCCACATGGCTTCTCACAAACTACAAACAGGACTTCTTATGACTTTCTTTCACCAATGTCTTTCTTCTTGTCACTCTTCCATAAAGGGCAGATTTGTGGAGAACACGACTAATAGTTGTCCTGTGGACAGATTCTCCCACCTGAGCTGTGGATCTCTGCAGCTCCTCCAGAGTTACCATGGACCTCTTGGCTCTTCTCTGATGAACGTTCTCCTTGCCCGGCCGGTCAGTTTAGGTGGACGGCCATGTCTTGGTAGGTTTGCAGTTGTGCCATACTCTTTCCATTTTCCGATGATGGATTGAACAGAGCTCCGTGAGATGTTCAAAGCTTGGGAGATTTTTTTATAACCTAACCCTGCTTTATACTTCTCCACAACTTTATCCCTGACCTGTCTGGTGTGTTCCTTGGCTTTCATGATGCTGTTTGTTCACTATGGTTCTCTAACAAACCTCTGAGGGCTTCACAGAACATCTGTATTTATACTGAGATTAAATGACACACAGGTGGATTCTATTTACTAATTAGGTGACTTCTGAAGGCAATTGGTTCCCCTAGATTTTAGTTAGGGGTATCAGAGTAAAGGGGGGCTGAATACAAATGCCCCCCCCCCACACACTTTTCACATATTTATTTGTATCATTTATCATTTTCCTTCCACCTCACACTTATGAGCCACTTTGTGTTGGTCTATCACATAAAATCCCAATAAAATACATTTACGTTTTTTGGTCGTAACATGACAAAATGTGGGGAATTTCAAGGGGTATGAATACTTTTTCAAGGCACTGTATGGAAGGCCCCCATTAAATCTCCTGGTAGTACCGTCTGTGAGTAATGTCCCGGCTTCTCCCGGTGATCCGCCCCTCCTTCCGCCTGTCTCTGATTTAATGGAACCCACCGGCAGTATATTGTATTCTAGGAAGATCCATACATTTTTATGCACACCCTCTTCCAGCGGAGCGCCATTTATTATTAAAGGTTGGAATGCATTTCTCTTCTGTAAGATGCGTGTCCCGGGGATTTACATTACAAATGCCGCCTTGCCCCGGTGCGGATACCTACAGTATCTCACAAAAGTGAGTACACCCCTCACATTTGTGTAAATCTTTTCTTCTATCTTTTCATGTGACAACACTGAAGAAATGACACTTGTCTACAATGTAAAGTAGTGAGTGTACAGCTTGTATAACAGTGTAAATTTACTGTCCCCTCAAAATAACTCAACACACAGCCATTAATGTCTAAACCGCTGGCAACAAAAGTCAGTACACCCCTAAGTGAAAATGTCCAAATTGGGCCCAAAGTGTCAATATTTTGTGTGGCCACCATTATTTTCCAGCACTGCCTTAACCCTCTTGGGCATGGAGGTCACCAGAGCTTCACAGGTTGTCACTGGAGTCCTCTTCCCCTCCCCCATGATGACATCACAGAGCTGGTGGATGTTAGAGACCTTGCGCTCCTCCACCTTCCGTTTGAGGATGTCCCACAGATGATCAATAGGGTTTAGGTCTGGAGACATGCTTGGCCAGTCCATCTCCTTTACCCTCAGTTTCTTTAGTAAGGCAGTGGTGGTCTTGGAGGTGTGTTTGGGGTGGTTATCATGTTGGAATACTGCCCTGCGGTCCAGTCTCTGAAGGGAGGGGATCATGCTCTGCTTCAGTATGTCACAGTACATGTTGGCATTCATGGTTCCCTCAATGAACTGTAACTCCCCAGTGTCGGCAGCACTCATGCAGCCCCAGACCATGACACTCCCACCACCATGCTTGACTGTAGACAAGACACACTTGTCTTTGTCCTCCTCACCTGGTTGCCTCCACACACGCTTGTCACCATCTGAACCAAATACGTTTATCTTGGTCTCATCAGACCACAGGACATGGTTCCAGTAATCCATGTCCTTAGTCTGCTTGTCTTCAGCAAACTGTTTGTGGTCTTTCTTGTACATCATCTTTAGAAGAGGCTTCCTTCTGGAATGACAGCCATGCAGACCAATTAGATGCAGTGTGTGGCGTATGGTCTGAGCACTGACAGGCTGACCCCCCCCCCCCCCCCCCCCCCCCTACAACCTCTGCAGCAATGCTGGCAGCACTCATACGTCTATTTCCCAAAGACAACCTCTGGATATGACGCTGAGCACGTGACCTCAACTTCTTTGGTGGACCATGGCGAGGCCTGTTCTGAGTGGAACCTGTCCTGTTATACCGCTGTATGGTCTTGGCCACCATGCTGCAGATCAGTTTCAGGGTCTTGGCAATCTTCTTATAGCCTAGGCCATCTTTATGTAGAGCAACAATTCTTTTTTTCAGATCCTCAGAGAGTTCTTTGCCATGATGTGCCATGTTGAACTTCCAGTGACCAGTATGAGAGAGTGAGAGCGATAACACCAAATTTAACACACCTACTCCCCATTTACACCTGAGACCTTGTAACACTAACGAGTCACATGACACCGAGGAGGGAAAATGGTTAATTGGGCCCAATTTGAACATTTTCACGTAGGGGTGTACTGACTTTTGTTGCCAGCGGTTTAGACATTAATGGCTGTGTCAAATAAAGCGCTCGTGCTCAAAAATGGATTTGGGATCTCATACTTGATAAGTGCTCAGACAAGGTGCCCCCACATAGATGTAAACTTACCCCTCAGAGTGGACCAACTATTGCTAGTATGGTCAAACGCACGTGTGGGGAAGCCCCTGTAGATCTTCTTTAGACTGGCGTTGTCTGGGATAAATATTCCTCGTGTGGATAGATGCGACAAAAAAACCTCATTGCGCAATATCGTTTAAAAATGTATTCCAAATATAAAAAACATGGTGGTCAACTCACATGTAATGCCCTGTACACACGACCGGTTTTGCTGTTGGAATAAACTCTGAAGGTTTTTCAGATTGAGTTCCGATGGAATTTCGCTCAAGCTGTCTTGCCTACACACGGTCACACCAAATTCCGACTGTCCAGAACGCGGTGACGTACAACACGTACGACCAGACTAGAAAACGGAAGTTCAATAGCCAGTAGCCAATAGCTTCCATCTTGTACTTGCTTCAGAGCATGCGTCGTTTTTGGTGCGTCAGAACAGCATACAGACGAGTGTTTTTTCCGTCAGAAAAATATAGAACATGTTCTCTAAGTCCATCTGAATTTTCGACAAAAAAAGTCCGATGGGGCATACACACGGTCGATGAAAAGCTCCCATCAGACTCTTTCTGTTTGAAATCCTGTTCGTGTTTACGCGGCAACAAGGTGCCTAAAAGCCTGGCACCTGGTGTGAATAGCAGGTAAGTTATCCAGGAAATCTGCCCATAGGCAATAGTGGGCCGCCACCGCGGGTTAGTATTCGATTTCCGGAAACGGATGTTAGCGCGGAAGTATGTCGCGATGATGCGAATCAACCTCAACGCGTTTCGGCCTATCAAATGGGCCGTCATCAGGAAGTTGTGAGCTTAGCACAAGTACTTTTCTTTTGGAACTTTGTAGTTTCAGCGACCCTATTTCCAGGTTGCCATAATACAACGCGGTTTATGTTTTCTAACACCTGCTGTGTTTTTGATTACATGATACGCGAGTCCCTTGAAGTGGAGGAACGGCTGAATAATCTCGTAGATCGGCCCCCTATCTGTGAGGGACATATTGGGTGGAGTGGAGATTGTGAAAGGGAGAAAATTGAACAGCCGAGTCCTGAGAGGAAGAAAAGATGTTTGGGGAGTGAAAATAAGGAGTTCATTTGAGTCTTCCTGACTCCTCCTTGAGGTGAGCAGAATAAATAGCTGGTGGTGGTGTGCACAAACGATAAGAATCATTGAGAAGCGCGGTGATATGATAATAACACGGGAGCGCTACGATCAAGATTGATATTGATTTATGGAACATTTATTATGAATTTTTTATGATTTTGAATTTTATTGCATGTATACATACCACTTAATATAGCTGTGAATTATCACTGTAGTAGTAAATATATAGTCACATCCCATCCACATACATTCCGGAGTCACCAGACATTACATAGTCAATCGCATTTAGTGGACGGTCCGCAGTAGTCACGTGTAAAAGAATAAGCAGCACTTTTAGCAGCCATCTCCCTCACAGTCTCTCCTTTTACCCAGGGTCATTAGTACTCACAGGACTGGACTCTCTGTAGTCAGTGCCTCCATAGGTACACCTCTCCTTGGACCCTCCAGGGAAGCAGCCTCACCCAGGGAACTCTTGGCCTTTTTCAATCTGCCCTACCCCCCCCCCCCACCTCCATAAGGCTCAGAAAGTCTACAGCCGCCTCTTCCAGTGTGCAGGTCTACTCTTCCCTGGCCTCCTGCCCTATACAGGGCCTACATGTGCCGGTTATATCGACATAGGTGTGGGGTGTTCAATTCCTATGCCCCAAGATGTGTCTGTGCTCCTCCCTACCTGACTTATAGATGGGTGCCGACTTCACTGCAGGAGGGCTCCACCTTAAAGAGGTTGTAAACCTCCTTGGGGAAGTTGTACCTATTGGTAAGCCTAGAATAAGGCACACCGAGCGCACAGGTGTCGTCTCACCGCCCACACACAGGTGTTGTCTCACCGCCCACACACAGGCGTCCTCTCACTGAGCACACACAGGCGATGTCTCACTGCGCACACACAGGCGACGTCTCACCGCGCACACACAGGCGTTGTCTCACCGCGCACACACAGGCGTCGTCTCACTGACCACACACAGGCGTCCTCTCACCGCGCACACACAGGCATCCTCTCACTGAGCACACACAGGGGTTGTCTCACCGAGCACACACAGGCGTTGTCTCACCGCGCGCACACAGGCGTCCTCTCACTGAGCACACACAGGCGTTGTCTCACCGCGCACACACAGGCGTCGTCTCACTGACCACACGCAGGTGTCGTCTCACCGCGCGCACACAGGCGTCCTCTCACTGAGCACACACAGGCATCGTCTCACCGCGCACACACAGGCGTCCTCTCACTGAGCACACACAGGCGTTGTCTCACCGTGCACACACAGGCGTCGTCTCACTGACCACACACAGGCATTGTCTCACCGCGCACACACAGGCGTTGTCTCACTGACCACACACAGGCATCGTCTCACCGCGCACACACAGGCGTCCTCTCACTGAGCACACACAGGCGTTGTCTCACTGAGCACACACAGGCGTTGTCTCACTGAGCACACACACACAGGCGTCCTCTCACTGAGCACACACAGGGGTTGTCTCACCGTGCACACACAGGCGTTGTCTCACCGCACACACAGGCGTCGTCTCACCGCGCACACACAGGTGTCCTCTCACTGAGCACACACAGGCGTTGTCTCACCGCGCACACACAGGCGTCGTCTCACTGACCACACACAGGCGTTGTCTCACCACGCACACACAGGCACTATTTCACCACGCACACACAGGTGTTGTCTCACCGTGCACACACAGGCGCTGTCTCACCGCGCACACACAGGCACTATTTCACCGCGCACACACAGGTGTTGTCTCACCGTGCACACACAGGCGCTGTCTCACCGCGCACACACAGGCACTATTTCACCGCGCACACACAGGCGCTGTCTCACCACACACACAGGCGTTGTCTCACCGCGCACACACAGGCACTATTTCACTGCGCACACACAGGCGCTGTCTCACCACACACACAGGCGTTGTCTCACCGCGCACACACAGGCGTCGTCTCACCGTGCACACACAGGCGTCGTCTCACTGCGCACACACAGGCGCTGTCTCACCGCATGCACAGGTATCGTCTCACCGTGCGCACAGGTATCACACTCCCCAGTCTAACCAGGCACAAAACTGGTTCCAGGATGGAGAAACTCTCTTTGCATGCTGGGAGTTTTTGTAGAGGCCTTAATGAGCCAACTTAATTCATCTGGGCTCATTACCTCCATATACCCTGGCAGGACTCTCAGCACTTCCCCCTAGTGGTACAAATCGGCATAGAGCCTGAATCTGGGACACACATATTTGCCATCCTGGATGTAACCAGGTGATCTTACCTGCCTGCTGTCACACTACATAAATATTCCTTAGTTGCCAAAGGGTCTTATTACCAAAACTCCACCAAAATTTCCAGAGTCCCCGGTGCTTAACCACTTCGCGCAAAATCACGTACCTGTACGTCATTTTGTTGAAGTGGCTGCACCGGGGTGAGGCCTGTAGCCAGAGGCATCCATCACCCCAGTACCATTTTTTTAGAACTGGCGGTCGGCTTTCTCATGATAACAACCGATGCGGCTCAGCAGCCATTATCACCAGCAGCGGGAGGGGATGTCCCCCACCTTCTGCCACCTTCCCCCACCTTCTGCCACCTTCCCCCACCTTCTTCCACTGAAATTTCGGAAATTGGACAATTTAAAAATTCAGAAATTCAGAAATTCGAAAATTCGAAATGAGGAAGTTTGAAAATCCGGAAATTTGAAAATCCAAAAATAAGAATGAAAATCTGAAAATTCAAAGTAATGAAAATCCGAAAATTCGAAAACCCGAAAATCTGAAATAATAACTAACTAATAATAACTATTAAATTATAGGTATTGGAATTTCCTTTCAAATTTGGTTGTTAGTGAACGTAGCGAGTTCCAATTTATCTGAAGTTATGAATGATCTGAAATAACAAATGCCGTATCTAAACGAATGGAACAAAATGATCTAATAATAATAAATAACAATAATAATAATAAAACCTTTTTATTATTATTTATCATTAATTTGTTCCTTTCCATTTGTTTAGATGCGGCATTCATTATTTTGGATAATTCGTAACTTCAGATAAATTTGTATTCATTACGTTTATAAACAGCCAAATTTGAAAGGAAATTCCAATACCTATCATTTAATAGTTAGTTATTATTAGTTAGTTATTATTTCAAATTTTATTAATTTTCTTTCTTTCAGATTTTTGAGTTTTCGGATTTTCAAATTTTTGAATTTTCGAATTCCGAAAATTTGGAAATTCGGAATTCGAAAACTTGAAACTTCGGAAATTCGTAATGTAAAAATTCGAAATTTTGAAAATTCAATATTTTAGAAATTCGAAAATTCAGAAATCTGAAAATTCGGAGTTCGAAAATTCGGAAATTTGGAATTCGGATATGCGAAATTTGAAAATTCAAAGTTCGGAAATTCGGAATTCAAAAATTCAAAGTTCGAAATCTCGAAGTTCGAAAATTCGAAGTTCGAACATTCGAAGTTCGAAATTTGGAAGTTCGGAAATTCGAAGTTCGGAAATTCAAAAATTCGGAAATCCGAAAATTCAGGAATTTGGAATTTTGAAAATCCAAATTTTCGGATTTCTGAATTTCCGAACTCCGAATTTTCGAATTTCCAAATTTTCGAATTTCAGAATTTTCAAATTTCCAAAAAAAAACAAAAAACGAATGGAACGAAAACGAACACATTTTTTTGTCAGTGCACATGTCTAGTGTACGGCCACACAGATGTTTTGAGTTGCGCCCCCTTGCGGATTGCATTTTTTTACGTCACACGGTATTTCCGCAGCAATTTTTAAAATGCGTTTTTTTTGGGGGGGGGGGGGGAATAACACTTTCATGAAATAAAAAAAACAACATTTTGTATAATGTGAAAGATGATGTTATGTTGAGTAAATAGATACCTAACATGTCACATTTGAAAATTGCGCAAGCTCGTGGAATGGCGCCAAGCTTCGGTACTTAAAAATCTCCATAGGCGACGCTTTACATTTTTTTACAGGTTACCAGTTTAGAGTTACAGAGGAGGTCTTGTGCTAGAATTATTGATCTCGCTCTAATGTTCGGGACGATACCTCACATGTGTGATTCAAACGCCATTTACATATGCAGGCGTGACCTACATACGCGTTTGCTTCTGCCTGCGAGCACATGAGGACGCTTTTAAATTATTATTTTTTATTGCTTATTTTATTTTTATTTTTTTATTTTTATACTTTCCCTTTATTTTTTTTTTTATTTTATTTTTGATCACCTTTATTCCTATTACAAGTAAGGCAAATCCCATGTAGTAGGAATAGGGCGTGACAGGTCTTCTTTATGGAGAGATCAGGGGTCTATAAATCCCCAAATCTCTCTTCTAGGCTGGAAAGCCTGAGATTTTAAAAAAAATAGCGTTCTCTGGCTTTCCAGCTAAATTTACATCTGCCAATGCTGGAAGTGACGTGGTGAGGTCGCTCTCGGACTCCGAAGGTCATAGAGATGGCCGGGGACATCTGGTCCTTGGTCAGCTCCATAGTAAACCGCTGCTGCTGGCGGATTCATTCTCTGGCTCTCCAATCGCATGGGCAAGCGCTGGGAGAAGCACCGGAGGGCCGCAGGAGGGGGTGGGCGTCCCCTCCCACCACCTGTAAAAGCAATCAAGCGGCTAAACAGGGAATCTGAATGATATCATCAGGTATCATTCAGATTTAACCACTTAAAATCCAGGATGCCATTTGACATCCACCTAGGGTTAATACCGATCAACAGACTGTTATTATAGCATTGCCCCTTAGGAAGGATCGTCTCCAGTGTAGGGCTTAGGGCTCATCCTCTGCTCCATTGGCCTATTACAACTACAGTATATACCCTATTTGATGCTGTTTTATATATTTTTTGAGGGCTTGTTGCTAAATCTATTTCTCTGGTTAATACACACTTCTAGGGTCGTTGTCCTGCTGGAAGGTGAACCTCCGCCCCAGTCTCAAGTTTTTTGCAGACTCCTACAGGTTTTCTTCTAAGATTGTCCTGTATTTGTCTCCATCCATCTTCCCATCAACTCTGACCAGCTTCCCTGTCCCTGCTGAAGAAAAAGCATCCCCACCACATGATGCGATCACCATCATGTTTCACGGTGGGGATGGTGTGTTCAGGGTGATGTGCAGTGTTAGTTTTCCCCACACATAGCGTTTTGCTTTTAGGCCAAAAAGTTGAATTTAGGTCTCATCTGACCAGAGCACCTTCTTCCACATGCAGGGGCGGACTGACAATTCATGGGGCCCCCCGGCAATAGGAGATTATGGGGCCCCCAGGCAATCAGAGATTATGGGGCCACACAGTATACAATCACACAGTATACACAGACATGTTTCTATTGGCTGAGAAGGTACTGGAGAGGTGGGGCAGCTATAATCTTGGGATTTTTAGCCCAAAAGGATATCGTTAAGGGACATTTCAGAGACAGATGTAAAAAAAACACAGATTTTTACATACTGTCCCTGGTTTTATTGAGACTGGCAACCCTGATGGGGCCCCCTAGTGGCTCAGGGCCCTTGGGCAGTGCCCGAGTGGCTCAATGGTCAGTCCGCCCCTGTCTACATGTTTGCTGTGTCCCCCACATGGCTTCTCACAAACTACAAACAGGACTTCTTATGACTTTCTTTCACCAATGTCTTTCTTCTTGTCACTCTTCCATAAAGGGCAGATTTGTGGAGAACACGACTAATAGTTGTCCTGTGGACAGATTCTCCCACCTGAGCTGTGGATCTCTGCAGCTCCTCCAGAGTTACCATGGACCTCTTGGCTCTTTTCTGATGAATGTTCTCCTTGCCCGGCCGGTCAGTTTAGGTGGACGGCCATGTCTTGGTAGGTTTGCAGTTGTGCCATACTCTTTCCATTTTCTGATGATGGATTGAACAGAGCTCCGTGAGATCTTCAAAGCTTGGGAGATTTTTTTATAACCTAACTCTGCTTTATACATCTCCACAACTTTATCCCTGACCTGTCTGGTGTGTTCCTTGGCCTTCATGATGCTGTTTGTTCACTAAGGTTCTCTAACAAACCTCTGAGGGCTTCACAGAACAGCTGTATTTATACTGAGATTAAATGACACACAGGTGGACTCTATTTACTAATTAGGTGACATTGGACTTACCTTCTTCTTGCTTTCCTTTCTTCAGTTGTTGGGAATGAAGGGAAGACCTATATTAGGTTATGGACTCCCACTGACTGGAGCTGTGACATGGAGTGAGTCACATATGATCCTCCATAGAGGGAAGTACAGCCCCACTGAATGGAGATGTGGGGGAGTAAAGAAGAAGTAAAAATATGCTGGTAAGAGGTGGACAAAATGTAAATTTTCTTCAAAGTGGAACCTTAGCCTTTAGTAAAACCTTGCCTTTTATTGCCGTAGAGACTGCATATGTCCCCTCTGAAATAAGAGTTCCTCTCCTGCCTGCTACTAATGAGGTGACTTCTGAAGGCAATTGGTTCCACTAGATTTTAGTTAGGGGTATCAGAGTAAAGGGGGCTGAATACAAATGCCCCCCCCCCCACACTTTTCACATATTTATTTGTATCATTTATCATTTTCCTTCCACTTCACAATTATGTGACACTTTGTGTTGGTCTATCACATAAAATCCCAATAAAATACATTTATGTTTTTGGTTGTAACAAAATGTGGGAAATTTCAAGGGGT
Source organism: Aquarana catesbeiana (assembly GCF_042186555.1). Taxonomy (NCBI): domain Eukaryota; kingdom Metazoa; phylum Chordata; class Amphibia; order Anura; family Ranidae; genus Aquarana; species Aquarana catesbeiana. The sequence goes on along the minus strand of NC_133326.1, from coordinate 4,945,524 downwards.
ATGAATACTTTTTAAGGTACTGTACATATATACAGTGGGGATGGAAAGTATTCAGACCCCTTACATTTTTCACTCTTTGTTATATTGCAGCCATTTGCTAAAATCATTTAAGTTCATTTTTTTCTCCTCATTAATGTACACACAGACCCCATATTGTACACACAGCACCCCATATTGTACACACAGCCCCCCATATTGTACACACAGCCCCCCATATTGTACACACAGCCCCCCATATTGTACACACAGCACCCCATATTGTACACACAGCACCTCATATTGTACACACAGCACCTCATATTGTACACACAGCCCCCCATATTGTACACACAGCCCCCCATATTGTACACACAGCACCCCATATTGTACACACAGCACCTCATATTGTACACACAGCACCCCATATTGTACACACAGCACCCCATATTGTACAAACAGCACCCCATATTGTACACACAGCCCCCATATTGTACACACAGCACCCCATATTGTACACACAGCACCCCATATTGTACACACAGCACCTCATATTGTACACACATCACCCCATATTATACACACAGCACCCCATATTGTACACACAGCACTCCATATTGTACACACAGCACCCGATATTGTACACACAGCTCCCCATATTGTACACACAGCTCCCCATATTGTACACATAGCACCTCATATTGTACACACAACACCTCATATTGTACACACAGCCCCCCATATTGTACACACAACACTCCATATTGTACACACAGCCCCCCATATTGTACACACAGCTCCCCATATTGTACACATAGCACCTCATATTGTACACACAACACCTCATATTGTACACACAGCCCCCCATATTGTACACACAACACTCCATATTGTACACACGGCACCCCATATTATACACACAGCCCCCCATATTGTACACACAGCTCCCCATATTATACACACAGCCCCCCATATTGTACACACAGCACCCCATATTGTACACACAGCACCTCATATTGTACACACAACACCCCATATTGTACACACAGCACCTCATATTATACACACAGCCCCCCATATTGTACACACAGCACCCCATATTGTACACACAGCACCCCATATTGTACACACAGCACCCCATATTATACACACAGCCCCCCATATTGTACACACAGCACCCCATATTGTACACACAGCACCCCATATTGTACACACAGCCCCCCATATTATACACACAGCCCCCCATATTGTACACACAGCACCCCATATTGTACACACAACACCCCATATTGTACACACAGCCCCCCATATTGTACACACAGCTCCCCATATTATACACACAGCCCCCCATATTGTACACACAGCACCCCATATTGTACACACAGCACCCCATATTGTACACACAACACCCCATATTGTACACACAGCCCCCCATATTGTACACACAGCCCCCCATATTGTACACACAGCACTCCATATTGTACACACAGCACCTAATATTGTACACACAGCACCCCATATTGTACACACAGCCCCCCATATTGTACACACAGCACCTCATATTGTACACACAGCACTCCATATTGTACACACAGCCCCCCATATTGTACACACAGCACTCCATATTGTACACACAGCCCCCCATATTGTACACACAGCACTCCATATTGTACACACAGCACCTAATATTGTACACACAGCACCCCATATTGTACACACAGCACTCCATATTGTACACACAACACCCCATATTGTACACACAACACCCCATATTGTACACACAGCACCCCATATTGTACACACATCACCCCATATTGTACACACAGCACCCCATATTGTACACACAGCACCTCATATTGTACACACAGCACCTCATATTGTACACACAGCACCCCATATTGTACACACAACACCCCATATTGTACACACAGCACCCCATATTGTACACACAGCACCCCATATTGTACACACATCACCCCATATTGTACACACAGCACCCCATATTGTACACACAGCCCCCCATATTGTACACACAGCACCTCATATTGTACACACATCACCCCATATTGTACACACAGCACCCCATATTGTACACACAGCACCCCATATTGTACACACAGCACCCCATATTGTACACACAGCACCTCATATTGTACACACAGCACTCCATATTGTACACACAACACTCCATATTGTACACACAGCCCCCCATATTGTACACACAACACCCCATATTGTACACACAGCCCTCCATATTGTACACACAACACCCCATATTGTACACACAGCCCCCCATATTGTACACACAACACCCCATATTGTACACACAGCTCCCCATATTGTACACACAACACCCCATATTGTACACACAGCCCCCCATATTGTACACACAACACCCCATATTGTACACACAGCTCCCCATATTGTACACACAACACCCCATATTGTACACACAGCACCCCATATTGTACACACAGCACCCCATATTGTACACACATCACCCCATATTGTACACACAGCACCCCATATTGTACACACAGCACCCCATATTGTACACACAGCACCTCATATTGTACACATAGCACCCCATATTGTACACACAGCACCCCATATTGTACACACAGCCCCCCATATTGTACACACAGCACCCTATAGTGTACATACAGCCCTCCATATTGTACACACAGCACCTCATATTGTACACATAGCACCCCATATTGTACACACAGCACCCCATATTGTACACACAGCCCCCCATATTGTACACACAGCACCCCATAGTGTACACACAGCCCTCCATATTATACACACAGCACCTCATATTGTACACAGAGCACCCCATATTGTACACACAGCACCCCATATTGTACACACAACACCCCATATTGTACACACAGCCCCCCATATTGTACACACAGCCCCCCATATTGTACACACAGCCCCCCATATTGTACACACATCACCCCATATTGTACACACATCACCCCATATTGTACACACAGCCCCCCATATTGTACACACAGCCCCCCATATTGTACACACATCACCCCATATTGTACACACAGCACCCCATATTGTACACACAGCCCTCCATATTGTACACACAACACCCCATATTGTACACACAGCCCCCCATATTGTACACACAGCACCTCATATTGTACACACAGCACCCCATATTGTACACACAGCACCCCATACTGTACACACAGCACCCCATATTGTACACACATCACCCCATATTGTACACACAGCCCCCCATATTGTACACACAACACCCCATATTGTACACACAGCACCCCATATTGTACACACAGCCCCCCATATTGTACACACAGCACTCCATATTGTACACACAGCACCCCATATTGTACACACAGCACCCCATATTGTACACACAGCACTCCATATTGTACACACAGCACCCCATATTGTACACACAGCACCTCATATTGTACACACAGCACCCCATATTGTACACACAGCACCCCATACTGTACACACAGCACCCCATATTGTACACACATCACCCCATATTGTACACACAGCCCCCCATATTGTACACACAACACCCCATATTGTACACACAGCACCCCATATTGTACACACAGCCCCCCATATTGTACACACAGCACTCCATATTGTACACACAGCACTCCATATTGTACACACAGCACCCCATATTGTACACACATCACCCCATATTGTACACACAGCCCCCCATATTGTACACACAACACCCCATATTGTACACACAGCACCCCATATTGTACACACAGCCCCCCATATTGTACACACAGCACTCCATATTGTACACACAGCACCCCATATTGTACACACAGCACCCCATATTGTACACACAGCACTCCATATTGTACACACAGCACCCCATATTGTACACACAGCACCTCATATTGTACACACAGCCCCTCATATTGTACACACAGCACCCCATATTGTACACACAGCCCCCCATATTGTACACACAGCACCCCATATTGTACACACAGCCCCCCATATTGTACACACAGCCCCCCATATTGTACACACATCACCCCATATTGTACACACAGCCCCCCATATTGTACACACAACACCCCATATTATACACACAGCACCTCATATTGTACACACAGCACCCCATATTGTACACACAGCACCCCATATTGTACACACAGCCCCCCATATTGTACACACAGCTCCCCATATTGTACACACATCACCCCCATATTGTACACACAGCCCCCCATATTGTACACACAGCACCTCATATTGTACACACAACACCCCATATTGTACACACAGCACCCCATATTGTACACACAGCACCCCATATTGTACACACAACACCTCATATTGTACACACAGCACCTCATATTGTACACACAGCCCCCCATATTGTACACACAGCACTCCATATTGTACACACAGCTCCCCATATTGTACACACATCACCCCATATTGTACACACAGCTCCCCATATTGTACACACATCACCCCATATTGTACACACATCACCTCATATTGTACACACAGCTCCCCATATTGTACACACAACACCCCATATTGTACACACAGCCCCCCATATTGTACACACATCACCCCATATTGTACACACAGCACCCCATATTGTACACACAGCACCTCATATTGTACACACATCACCCCATATTGTACACACAACACCCCATATTGTACACACAGCACCCCATATTGTACACACAGCACCTCATATTGTACACACAGCACCCCATATTGTACACACAGCACCCCATATTGTACACACAGCACCTCATATTGTACACACAGCACCCCATATTGTACACACATCACCCCATATTGTACACACATCACCCCATATTGTACACACAACACCCCATATTGTACACACATCACCCCATATTGTACACACAGCACCCCATATTGTACACACATCACCCCATATTGTACACACAGCACCCCATATTATACACACAGCCCCCCATATTGTACACACAGCACCCCATATTATACACACAGCCCCCCATATTGTACACACAGCACCCCATATTGTACACACAGCACCTCATATTGTACACACAGCACCTCATATTGTACACACAGCCCCCCATATTGTACACACAGCCCCCCATATTGTACACACAACACCCCATATTGTACACACAGCCCCCCATATTGTACACACAACACCCCATATTGTACACACAGCCCCCCATATTGTACACACAACACCCCATATTGTACACACAGCACCCCATATTGTACACACAGCACCCCGTATTGTACACACAGCACCTCATATTGTACACACAGCACCCCATATTATACACACAGCTCCCCATATTGTACACACAGCCCCCCATATTATACACACAGCCCCCATATTGTACACACAGCCCCCCATATTATACACACATCCCCTCATATTGTACACACAGCACCCCATATTATACACACAGCTCCCCATATTATACACACAGCACCCCATATTATACACACATCCCCTCATATTGTACACACAGCACCCCATATTGTACACACAGCCCCCCATATTATACACACATCCCCTCATATTGTACACACAGCACCCCCATATTGTACACACATCCCCCCATATTGTTCACACAGCTCCCCATATTGTACACACAGCACCCCATATTGTACACACAGCACCTCATATTGTACACACAGCACCCCATATTGTACACACAGCCCCCCCATATTGTACACACATCCCCTCATATTGTACACACAGCACCCCATATTGTACACACAGCACCTCATATTGTACACACAGCACCCCATATTGTACACACAGCCCCCATATTGTACACACAGCACTCCATATTGTACACACAGCACCCCATATTATACACACAGCACCCCATATTGTACACACAGCACCTCATATTGTACACACAGCACCCCATATTGTACACACAGCCCCCCCATATTGTACACACAGCACCCCATATTGTACACACAGCACCTCATATTGTACACACAGCCCCCCATATTGTTCACACAGCTCCCCATATTGTACACACAGCCCCCATATTGTACACACAGCACCCCATATTGTACACACAACACCCCATATTGTACACACAGCACCCCATATTGTACACACAGCACCCCATATTGTACACACAACACCCCCATATTGTACACACAGCACTCCATATTGTACACACAGCCCCCCATATTGTACACACAGCCCCCCATATTGTGCACACAGCACCCCATATTGTACACACAGCACCCCATATTGACAGAAAAACACAGAATTGTTGACATTTTTGCATATTTATTAAAAAAGAAAAACTGAAATATCACATGGTCCTAAGTATTCAGACCCTTTGCTCAGTATTTAGTAGAAGCCCCTTTTGATGAGTCTTTTTGGGAAAGATACAACAAGTTTTTCACACCTGGATTTGGGGATCCTCTGCCATTCCTCCTTGCAGATCCTCTCCAGTTCTTTCAGGGGGGGTGGTAAACGTTGGTGGACGGCCATTTTTAGGTCTCTCCAGAGATGCTCAATTGGGTTTAAGTCAGGGCTCTGGCTGGGCCATTCAAGAACAGTCACGGAGTTGTTGTGAAGCCACTCCTTCGTTATTGTAGCTGTGTGCTTAGGGTCATTGTCTTGTTGGAAGGTAAACCTTCGGCCCAGTCTGAGGTCCTGAGCACTCTGGAGAAGGTTTTCGTCCAGGATATCCCTGTACTTGGCCGCATTCATCTTTCCCTCGATTGCAACCAGTCGTCCTGTCCCTGCAGCTGAAAAACACCCCCACAGCATGATGCTGCCACCACCATGCTTCACTGTTGGGACTGTATTGGACAGGTGATGAGCAGTGCCTGGTTTTCTCCACACATACCGCTTAGAATTAAGGCCAAAAAGTTATATCTTGGTCTCATCAGACCAGAGAATCTTATTTCTCACCATCTTGGAGTCCTTCAGGTGTTTTTTAGCAAACTCCATGTGGTCTTTCATGTGTCGTGCACTGAGGAGAGGCTTCCGTCGGGCCACTCTGCCATAAAGCCCCGACTGGTGGAGGGCTGCAGTGATGGTTGACTTTCTACAACTTTCTCCCATCTCCCGACTGCATCTCTGGAGCTCAGCCACAGTGATCTTTGGGTTCTTCTTTACCTCTCTCACCAAGGCTCTTCTCCCCCGATAGCTCAGTTTGGCCGGACGGCCAGCTCTAGGAAGAGTTCTGGTCGTCCCAACCGTCTTCCATTTAAGGATTATGGAGGCCACTGTGCTCTTAGGAACCTTAAGTGCAGCAGAAATGTTTTTGTAACCTTGGCCAGATCTGTGCCTTGCCACAATTCTGTCTCTGAGCTCTTCAGGCAGTTCCTTTGATCTCATGATTCTCATTTGCTCTGACATGCACTGTGAGCTGTAAGATCTTATATAGACAGGTGTGTGGTTTTCCTAATCAAGTCCAATCAGTATAATCAAACACAGCTGGACTCAAATGAAGGTGTAGAACCATCTCAAGGATGATCAGAAGAAATGGACAGCACCTGAGTTATATATATGAGTGTCACAGCAAAGGGTCTGAATACTTAGGACCATGTGATATTTCAGTTTTTCATTTTTAATAAATCTGCAAATATGTCAACAATTCTGTGTTTTTCTGTCAATATAGGGGTGCTGTGTGTACAATATGGGGTGCTGTGTGTACAATATGAGGTGCTGTGTGTACAATATGGGGTGCTGTGTGTACAATATGGGGTGCTGTGTGTACAATATGAGGTGCTGTGTGTACAATATGGGGTGCTGTGTGTACAATATGGGGTGCTGTGTGTATAATATGGGGGGCTGTGTGTACAATATGGGGGGCTGTGTGTACAATATGGGGTGCTGTGTGTACAATATGGAGTGCTGTGTGTACAATATGGGGTGCTGTGTGTATAATATGGGGTGCTGTGTGTACAATATGGGGTGCTGTGTACAATATGGGGCGCTGTGTGTACAATATGAGGTGCTGTGTGTACAATATGGGGTGCTGTGTATACATTATGGGGTGCTGTGTACAATATGGGGTGTTGTGTGTACAATATGGGGGGCTGTGTGTACAATATGGGGTGCTGTGTGTATAATATGGGGTGCTGTGTGTACAATATGGGGTGCTGTGTACAATATGGGGCGCTGTGTGTACAATATGGGGGGCTGTGTGTACAATATGGGGTGCTGTGTGTACAATATGGGGTGCTGTGTGTACAATATGAGGTGCTGTGTGTACAATATGGGGGGCTGTGTATACATTATGGGGTGCTGTGTACAATATGGGGTGTTGTGTGTACAATATGGGGTGCTGTGTGTACAATATGGGGTGCTGTGTGTATAATATGGGGTGCTGTGTGTACAATATGGGGTGCTGTGTGTACAATATGAGGTGTTGTGTGTACAATATGAGGTGCTGTGTGTACAATATGGGGTGCTGTGTGTACAATATGGGGTGCTGTGTGTACAATATGGAGTGCTGTGTGTACAATATGAGGTGCTGTGTGTACAATATGGAGGGCTGTGTGTACAATATGGGGTGCTGTGTGTACAATATGAGGTTTTGTGTGTACAATATGGGGGGCTGTGTGTACAATATGGGGGGCTGTGTGTACAATATGAGGTGTTGTGTGTACAATATGAGGTGCTGTGTGTACAATATGGGGTGCTGTGTGTACAATATGGGGTGCTGTGTGTACAATATGGGGTGCTGTGTGTACAATATGGGGTGCTGTGTGTACAATATGAGGTGCTGTGTGTACAATATGGAGGGCTGTGTGTATAATATGGGGTGTTGTGTGTACAATATGGGGTGTTGTGTATACAATATGGAGTGCTGTGTGTACAATATGAGGTGCTGTGTGTACAATATGAGGTGCTGTGTGTACAATATGAGGGGCTGTGTGTACAATATGGAGGGCTGTGTGTATAATATGGGGAGCTGTGTGTACAATATGGGGTGCTGTGTGTACAATATGGGGGGCTGTGTGTACAATATGAGGTGCTGTGTGTACAATATGGGGGCTGTGTGTACAATATGGGGTGTTGTGTGTATAATATGGGGTGATGTGTGTACAATATGGGGGACTGTGTGTACAATATGAGGTGCTGTGTGTACAATATGGAGTGATGTGTGTACAATATGAGGTGCTGTGTGTACAATATGGGGGCTGTGTGTATAATATGGGGTGCTGTGTGTACAATATGGGGGGCTGTGTGTACAATATGGGGTGCTGTGTGTACAATATGGAGTGCTGTGTGTACAATATGGGGGACTGTGTGTACAATATGAGGTGCTGTGTGTACAATATGGAGTGATGTGTGTACAATATGGAGTGATGTGTGTACAATATGAGGTGCTGTGTGTACAATATGGAGTGCTGTGTGTACAATATGGGGTGCTGTGTGTACAATATGGGGTGCTGTGTGTACAATATGGGGTGCTGTGTGTACAATATGGAGTGCTGTGTTTACAATATGGGGTGCTGTGTGTACAATATGGGGTACTGTGTGTACAATATGAGGTGCTGTGTGTACAATATGAGGTGCTGTGTGTACAATATGGGGTGCTGTGTGTACAATATGGGGTACAGTGTGTACAATATGGGGGCCTGTGTGTACAATATGAGGTGCTGTGTACAATATGGGGGGCTGTGTGTATAATATGGAGTGCTGTGTGTACAATATGGGGGGCTGTGTGTACAATATGGGGTGCTGTGTGTACAATATGGGGTGCTGTGTGTACAATATGAGGTGCTGTGTGTACAATATGGAGGGCTGTGTATATAATATGGGGGGCTGTGTGTACAATATGAGGTGCTGTGTGTACAATATGGGGTGCTGTGTGTACAATATGGGGTGATGTGTGTACAATATGGGGGGCTGTGTGTACAATATGGAGTGCTGTGTGTACAATATGGGGAGCTGTGTGTACAATATGGAGTGCTGTGTGTACAATATGGGGTGCTGTGTGTACAATATGAGGTGCTGTGTGTACAATATGGAGGGCTGTGTATATAATATGGGGGGCTGTGTGTACAATATGAGGTGCTGTGTGTACAATATGGGGTGCTGTGTGTACAATATGGGGTGATGTGTGTACAATATGGGGGGCTGTGTGTACAATATGAGGTGCTGTGTGTACAATATGGGGTGCTGTGTATACAATATGGGGGGCTGTGTGTACAATATGGGGTGCTGTGTGTATAATATGGGGTGCTGTGTGTACAATATGGGGTGCTATGTGTACAATATGGGGTGCTGTGTATACAATATGGGGGGCTGTGTGTACAATATGAGGTGCTGTGTATACAATATGTAGTGCTGTGTGTACAATATGAGGTGCTGTGTATACAATATGGAGTGCTGTGTGTACAATATGAGGTGCTGTGTGTACAATATGGGGGGGCTGTGTGTACAATATGGAGTGCTGTGTGTACAATATGGGGTGCTGTGTGTACAATATGGAGGGCTGTGTATATAATATGGGGGGCTGTGTGTACAATATGAGGTGCTGTGTATACAATATGAGGTGCTGTGTGTACAATATGGAGTGCTGTGTGTACAATATGAGGTGCTGTGTGTACAATATGGGGGGGCTGTGTGTACAATATGGAGTGCTGTGTGTACAATATGGGGTGCTGTGTGTACAATATGGAGGGCTGTGTATATAATATGGGGGGCTGTGTGTACAATATGAGGTGCTGTGTGTACAATATGGGGTGCTGTGTGTACAATATGGGGTGCTGTGTGTACAATATGGGGGGCTGTGTGTACAATATGGGGTGCTATGTGTACAATATGGGGTGCTGTGTATACAATATGGGGGGCTGTGTGTACAATATGGGGTGCTGTGTGTATAATATGGGGTGCTGTGTGTACAATATGGGGTGCTATGTGTACAATATGGGGTGCTGTGTATACAATATGGGGGGCTGTGTGTACAATATGGGGAGCTGTGTGTACAATATGGGGTGCTGTGTGTACAATATGGGGTGCTATGTGTACAATATGGGGTGCTGTGTATACAATATGGGGGGCTGTGTGTACAATATGGGGTGCTGTGTGTACAATATGGGGTGCTGTGTGTATAATATGGGGTGCTGTGTGTACAATATGGGGGGGCTGTGTGTACAATATGAAGTGCTGTGTGTACAATATGGGGTGCTGTGTGTACAATATGGGGTGCTGTGTGTATAATATGGGGTGTTGTGTGTACAATATGAGGGGCTGTGTGTACAATATGGGGTGTTGTGTGTACAATATGAGGTGCTGTGTGTACAATATGGGGTGCTGTGTGTACAATATGGGGTGCTGTGTGTATAATATGGGGTGCTGTGTGTACAATATGAGGTGCTGTGTGTACAATATGAGGGGCTGTGTGTACAATATGGGGGGCTGTGTGTACAATATGGGGTGCTGTGTGTACAATATGAGGGGCTGTGTGTACAATATGGGGGGCTGTGTGTACAATATGGGGGGCTGTGTGTACAATATGATGTGCTGTGTGTACAATATGGGGTGATGTTTGTACAATATGGGGTGATGTGTGTACAATATGGGGGGCTGTGTGTACAATATGGGGGGCTGTGTGTACAATATGGGGTGCTGTGTGTACAATATGGGGTGCTGTGTGTACAATATGAGGTGCTGTGTGTACAATATGGGGGGCTGTGTATACATTATGGGGTGCTGTGTACAATATGGGGTGTTGTGTGTACAATATGGGGTGCTGTGTGTACAATATGGGGTGCTGTGTGTATAATATGGGGTGCTGTGTGTACAATATGGGGTGCTGTGTGTACAATATGAGGTGTTGTGTGTACAATATGAGGTGCTGTGTGTACAATATGGGGTGCTGTGTGTACAATATGGGGTGCTGTGTGTACAATATGGAGTGCTGTGTGTACAATATGAGGTGCTGTGTGTACATTATGGAGGGCTGTGTGTACAATATGGGGTGCTGTGTGTACAATATGAGGTTTTGTGTGTACAATATGGGGGGCTGTGTGTACAATATGGGGGGCTGTGTGTACAATATGGGGTGATGTGTGTACAATATGGGGTGCTGTGTGTACAATATGGGGTGTTGTGTGTACAATATGAGGTGCTGTGTGTACAATATGGGGTGCTGTGTGTACAATATGGGGTGCTGTGTGTACAATATGGGGTGCTGTGTGTACAATATGAGGTGCTGTGTGTACAATATGGAGGGCTGTGTGTATAATATGGGGTGTTGTGTGTACAATATGGGGTGTTGTGTATACAATATGGAGTGCTGTGTGTACAATATGAGGTGCTGTGTGTACAATATGAGGTGCTGTGTGTACAATATGAGGTGCTGTGTGTACAATATGAGGGGCTGTGTGTACAATATGGAGGGCTGTGTGTATAATATGGGGAGCTGTGTGTACAATATGGGGTGCTGTGTGTACAATATGAGGTGCTGTGTGTACAATATGGGGGCTGTGTGTACAATATGGAGTGATGTGTGTACAATATGGAGTGCTGTGTGTACAATATGGGGGACTGTGTGTACAATATGAGGTGCTGTGTGTACAATATGGAGTGATGTGTGTACAATATGGAGTGATGTGTGTACAATATGAGGTGCTGTGTGTACAATATGGAGTGCTGTGTGTACAATATGGGGTGCTGTGTGTACAATATGGGGTGCTGTGTGTACAATATGGGGTGCTGTGTGTACAATATGGAGTGCTGTGTGTACAATATGGGGTGCTGTGTGTACAATATGGAGTGCTGTGTGTACAATATGGGGTACTGTGTGTACAATATGAGGTGCTGTGTGTACAATATGAGGTGCTGTGTGTACAATATGGGGTGCTGTGTGTACAATATGGGGTACAGTGTGTACAATATGGGGGCCTGTGTGTACAATATGAGGTGCTGTGTACAATATGGGGGGCTGTGTGTATAATATGGAGTGCTGTGTGTACAATATGGGGGGCTGTGTGTACAATATGGGGTGCTGTGTGTACAATATGGGGTGCTGTGTGTACAATATGAGGTGCTGTGTGTACAATATGGAGGGCTGTGTATATAATATGGGGGGCTGTGTGTACAATATGAGGTGCTGTGTGTACAATATGGGGTGCTGTGTGTACAATATGGGGTGATGTGTGTACAATATGGGGTGCTGTGTGTACAATATGGGGTGATGTGTGTACAATATGGGGGGCTGTGTGTACAATATGGAGTGCTGTGTGTACAATATGGGGAGCTGTGTGTACAATATGGAGTGCTGTGTGTACAATATGGGGTGCTGTGTGTACAATATGAGGTGCTGTGTGTACAATATGGAGGGCTGTGTATATAATATGGGGGGCTGTGTGTACAATATGAGGTGCTGTGTGTACAATATGGGGTGCTGTGTGTACAATATGGGGTGATGTGTGTACAATATGGGGGGCTGTGTGTACAATATGAGGTGCTGTGTGTACAATATGGGGTGCTGTGTATACAATATGGGGGGCTGTGTGTACAATATGGGGTGCTGTGTGTATAATATGGGGTGCTGTGTGTACAATATGAGGTGCTGTGTGTACAATATGGGGTGCTGTGTGTACAATATGGGGTGATGTGTGTACAATATGGGGGGCTGTGTGTACAATATGAGGTGCTGTGTGTACAATATGGGGTGCTGTGTATACAATATGGGGGGCTGTGTGTACAATATGGGGTGCTGTGTGTATAATATGGGGTGCTGTGTGTACAATATGAGGTGCTGTGTGTACAATATGAGGGGCTGTGTGTACAATATGGGGGGCTGTGTGTACAATATGGGGGGCTGTGTGTACAATATGGGGTGCTGTGTGTACAATATGAGGGGCTGTGTGTACAATATGGGGGGCTGTGTGTACAATATGGGGGGCTGTGTGTACAATATGATGTGCTGTGTGTACAATATGGGGTGATGTTTGTACAATATGGGGTGATGTGTGTACAATATGGGGGGCTGTGTGTACAATATGGGGGGCTGTGTGTACAATATGATGTGCTGTGTGTACAATATGGGGGCTGTGTGTACAATATGGGGGGCTGTGTGTACAATATGGGGTGCTGTGTGTACAATATGGGGGGCTGTGTGTACAATATGAGGTGCTGTGTGTACAATATGGGGTGCTGTGTGTACAATATGGGGTGCTGTGTGTACAATATGAGGTGCTGTGTGTACAATATGAGGTGTTGTGTGTACAATATGGGGGGCTGTGTGTGCAATATGGGGTGATGTGTGTACAATATGGGGTGCTGTGTGTACAATATGGGGTGCTGTGTGTACAATATGGGGTGCTGTGTGTACAATATGGGGTGCTGTGTGTATAATATGGGGTGCTGTGTGTACAATATGAGGTGCTGTGTACAATATGAGGTGCTGTGTACAATATGAGGTGCCGTGTACAATATGGGGGCTGTGTGTACAATATGGAGTGCTGTGTGTACAATATGGGGGGCTGTGTGTACAATATGAGGTGCTGTGTGTACAATATGGAGTGCTGTGTGTACAATATGGGGTGCTGTGTGTACAATATGGGGTGTTGTGTGTACAATATGGGGTGCTGTGTGTACAATATGGGGTGCTGTGTGTACAATATGGGGGGCTGTGTGTACAATATGGAGTGCTGTGTGTACAATATGGGGTGATGTGTGTACAATATGGGGGCTGTGTGTACAATATGAGGTGCTGTGTGTACAATATGGAGTGCTGTGTGTACAATATGGGGTGCTGTGTGTACAATATGGGGTGATGTGTGTACAATATGGGGGCTGTGTGTACAATATGGGGGCTGTGTGTACAATATGGGGTGATGTGTGTACAATATGGGGTGCTGTGTGTACAATATGAGGTGCTGTGTGTATAATATGGGGTGCTGTGTGTACAATATGGGGTGCTGTGTGTACAATATGGGGTGCTGTGTGTACAATATGGGGTGCTGTGTGTACAATATGGGGTGCTGTGTGTACAATATGGGGGGCTGTGTGTACAATATGGGGTGCTGTGTGTACAATACGGGGTGCTGTGTGTACAATATGGGGGGCTGTGTGTACAATATGGAGTGCTGTGTGTACAATATGGGGTGCTGTGTGTACAATATGGGGTGCTGTGTGTACATTAATGAGGAAAAAATTAACTTAAATGATTTTAGCAAATGGCTGCAATATAACAAAGAGTGAAAAATTTAAGGGGGTCTGAATACTTTCCCTCCCCACTGTATATGTAATGAATATTTCCTCTTCTTGGGCTTGGTGCTGTTTGTAGAGTAATGGACTCTGGAAACAGGGGACCCCAAAAATAGTGACCCCCATTGTGGGGGTAAGCATTGCATTCCTCCATGACAAGATGCAGCAAAACACAGAATGGTCACGGATGACACATGTAGAATGGTCACGGATGACACATGTAGAATGGTCACGGATGACACATGTAGAATGGTCACGGATGACACATGTAGAATGGTCACGGATGACACATGTAGAATGGTCACGGATGACACATGTAGAATGGTCACGGATGACACATGTAGTATGGTCACGGATGACACATGTGCTCCTCGGATTCCCTGCTGAGACGCATTGGACGGCGCCCATGTGATGAAAGCCGTCTAACCGAATGCCAGAACTATAAAATAAAGATTTCACTTTTTTTTTGACATTACAGAAGAATTTGCATTATCAGCATATTTTAAGTCTATGGATTTATATGCAGCAGCATTGCCGGAGCTGAAAGGTAGCTAATTACTTCCCAGCAGATCTGCGCGGATCAGATGAGGAGCTCCGGACGGATATACCGCATTTTGTATAATGATTAGATTGGAAGCAGAACTTTGTCTTCATTTACTACGACAGGCCCCCAAAAAACTTCTACAGTTTGACTTTTTCTTCATAAAAAAGAAGGTAAAAAGCGGGATCAGATAAATATTTATGTATTTATTATCAAATATTTATTCTTTGACTTGGAGGCTTTCCTGCGGGATGAAAGGAACATGTGAAGTTTATAAAAAAAAGTCGAGTTCTATCGCACTTAAAAGTGAGCATTTTGGCGTTGTGGTTAGGCAAGGCTTGAAAAGGGTTAAATCTAGACGAGAGGAAAAAGAGCTGAAAGTATCAATCAAGTCATCAAAGCGAGCAATCTCCCTAACTAGATCTCCATGTCTGTGAAGAGCTTGGTGTAATCAAGTCTCCGGCTCTTGCCGTGAGAAATCAGGGGGTATTATGAGCAAGAAAGGAGCAGGGCTACCCAAAGCTGCATAATCTCCATGTCTAATGGCCCACTCCAGCCGTGAAGGGCATGAGAGTGAGGGCAGGCGGAGAGGGTGGAAGATTAGCAGCGAGATGAGAGTAGGCCCTCTGCCAGAGCATTGGCAAGCAAAACCCAACATCTTTTGCTCATCACAAATGTAATTACGGCTGACAAGCTTGGGATAATTTTAGCAAAAATTGGTAGATGAGCCATTTTAGGAATTACACGAGAAGACAGGTACAGATGTGACCCGCATTACCTGCTGCTTGTTTACCGGATGGAACCGTATTCCGGGACGTCACGCTACATGGGTTTTCCGCTAGGCTTCGCTCGTCCTGCTGCATAGCTTCTGGAAGGTGGCCAGGGTCAGCGCGAGGAAGGGGCGAGGTGACGCTCTACACAAATGTTGACCGTGTGCATGAAATCCTTCTCCGTGTGCTCCAGATTGTTGTTAGATCATCAAGACGGGCCTGGTAACCACCACTCTAACCACTGACAATTGTATAGAAGGCAGTTCCCACCCAGGCCAATTCTCACAATTCTCTAAAAAAATCTGTATTTTTTTGCTAGAAAATTACTTAGAACCCCCAAAACATTATATATATATATATATATATATATATATATATATATATATATATATATATATATATATATATATATATTTTTTTTTTTTTTTTTTTTTCAGCAGAGTCCCTAGAGTGGTGGTTCTCAACTCCTGTCCTCAGGACTTACTAACAGGCCAGGTTTTCAGTATTGAAAAAATATATAATCAGCAGCGCAATAAACAATGTGATTGTGAAAATATAAATAAAATATTCAATATAATAGCCTACTAATAGACTTGACGTGATTGCTGCCCACACCACTTATGCCGCGTACACACGAGCGGACTTTCTATCCTACTTGGTCCGGCACACTTTCCGACGGACTTTGTCCGCCAGGTGCGCCGGACTTTAAAACGGACGGACTTGCCCACACACGCCGGGACTTTCCGGCGGGCTAAGTCCGCCCGTCTTTCCGACGGACTTTCGCCGGAGTTCCGGCGGACTTTCAGAATGAACGGACTTGCCCACACACGGACAAGTCCGTTCATTTTGAACGTGACTCAGGTGCGACGGGACTAGAAAAGGATGTCAATCTTGCCGCTTTTATCGGCGAGATTGACACCTTGCTAGCCCCGTCGCGGGGCATACCAGGCCCTTAGGTCTGGTATGGATTATAAAGGGGAACCCTGCTACGCCGAAAAAACGGCGTGGGGTCCCCCTAAAATCCATACCAGACCCCGATCCGAGCACGCAGCCTGGCCGGTCAGGAAAGGGGGTGGGGACGAGCGAGCGCCCCCCCCCCTCCTGAACCGTACCAGGCCGCATGCCCTCAACATGGGGGGTGGGTGCTTTGGGGGAGGGGGGCGCCCTGCGCCCCCCCCCCCAAAGCACCTTGTCCCCATGTTGATGAGGACAAGGGCCTCTTCCCGACAACCCTGGCCGTTGGTTGTCGGGGTCTGCGGGCGGGGGCTTATCGGAATCTGGGAGCCCCCTTTAATAAGGGGGCCCCCAGATCCCGGCCCCCCACCCTATGTAAATGAGTATGGGGTACATGGTACCCCTACCCATTTACCTAGGAAAAAAGTGTAAGTAATAAAACACACTACACAGGTTTTTAAAATATTTTATTAAACAGCTCCGGGGGGGGGGAATCTTCCTCCGGCTTCGGGGGTCTTCTTCCGGCTTCGGGGGTCCCTCCGCTTCATCTTCTCCCGGCGTCCGGTTGGTTCTTCTCCGCTCTCCGGCCTCTTCTCCCGGTGTCGCAGGTCTTCGGCCGGCCCCTCCGCTCTCTTCATGTAGCTCTATTGCGAGCGGAGGTCCGGACTTCTGGGCTTCTTGGCTTCTTGGCTTCTCTTCTCTTCTCTTCCCCCAGATGTTGACACGACGCTCTCTCCGGCTGGACTGGTCTCTGAGGGCTGCGTTGTGACTTATATAGGCGGAGACCCCGCCCCCATATGATGTCACAGTCCTTGGGCATGCTGGGACTGTGACGTTTTAGGGGGCGTGGTCGACCACGCCCCCTAAAACGTCACAGTCCCAGCATGCCCAAGGACTGTGACATCATATGGGGGCGGGGTCTCCGCCTATATAAGTCACAACGCAGCCCTCAGAGACCAGTCCAGCCGGAGAGAGCGTCGTGTCAACATCTGGGGGAAGAGAAGAGAAGAGAAGCCAAGAAGCCAAGAAGCCAAGAAGCCAAGAAGCCCAGAAGTCCGGACCTCCGCTCGCAATAGAGCTACATGAAGAGAGCGGAGGGGCCGGCCGAAGACCTGCGACACCGGGAGAAGAGGCCGGAGAGCGGAGAAGAACCAACCGGACGCCGGGAGAAGATGAAGCGGAGGGACCCCCGAAGCCGGAAGAAGACCCCCGAAGCCGGAGGAAGATTCCCCCCCCCCGGAGCTGTTTAATAAAATATTTTAAAAACCTGTGTAGTGTGTTTTATTACTTACACTTTTTTCCTAGGTAAATGGGTAGGGGTACCATGTACCCCATACTCATTTACATAGGGTGGGGGGCCGGGATCTGGGGGCCCCCTTATTAAAGGGGGCTCCCAGATTCCGATAAGCCCCCGCCCGCAGACCCCGACAACCAACGGCCAGGGTTGTCGGGAAGAGGCCCTTGTCCTCATCAACATGGGGACAAGGTGCTTTGGGGGGGGGGGCGCAGGGCGCCCCCCTCCCCCAAAGCACCCACCCCCCATGTTGAGGGCATGCGGCCTGGTACGGTTCAGGAGGGGGGGGGGGCGCTCGCTCGTCCCCACCCCCTTTCCTGACCGGCCAGGCTGCGTGCTCGGATCGGGGTCTGGTATGGATTTTAGGGGGACCCCACGCCGTTTTTTCGGCGTAGCGGGGTTCCCCTTTATAATCCATACCAGACCTAAGGGCCTGGTATGCCCCGCGCTCGCCGAAATAGGAAGATTTGTTTTTCCTATTGCAGCGAGCGCGAGATGCAATACCATCCCCTCGTGTCGTATTTGGTCTGTCGGACCAGCCTACACACGAGCGGGCTTTCCGTCGGACCAGCACACACACGAGCGGACTTTCCGCCCGAAACTGAGTCCGACGGAAAGATTTCAAACATGTTTAAAATCTAGGTCCGGCGGGCTTTTGGGAAGAAGTCCGCCGGAAAAGTCCGCCGCCGCCCACACACGGGCGGATTGTCCGGCACACTCTGGTCCGCCGGACCAAGTATGCCGGAAAGTCCGACCGTGTGTACGCGGCATTAGAGTGTATAGACTTGTGACTCTCAATAAGTAATAAACAAAATATGATAATATAGTGTAGCGCAACCCAAAACTCATAAATCAAGTCCAAATATTTAACAAAATTCCACCGTAGTGCAACCTTCAGTGACAGTTCATTGATATCCAGTGACTTCAGTGACCACCACCTCTAGCTGGAATGCCTGCTCACCTCCCAATGTTGACCCCACTACAGAGTCACACACGCCTGTAGTAATATCTCTCAGGATGCCTCGGGGAAACCCTTCCTCCTCCTGGTGTTCCTGGACAAGACAGACCTCCTCCCGGGTTCTCACGATATGGACCCCACTACAGAGTCACACACGCCTCTAGTAATATCTCTAAGGATGCCTCGGGGAAACCCTTCCTCCTCCTGGTGTTCCTGGACAAGACAGACCTCCTCCCGGGTTCTCACGATATGGACCCCAATACAGAGTCACACACACGCCTGGTGAAATATCTCTCACAGTGGCAGCTGGTGAACTTTTAGGATGGGGGGGCGCCAGACCCCTCCCTTCCTTTTTGACCCTCCCATTTGGTGAAAATGGGCGTGGTTTCAGTGAAATAGTGGGCGTGGCTCTAAGGTGGTGTGGCTAGCGTCTGGGATGAACGAGGGATGGAGGGAGAGGGAGAGAAGGATGGAGGGACAGCAGGCCCAGATCCTACACAACAATATAAATATGTGTATTCTAGAAAGTTTAACAATCAGCAGATAAAGATACTCCAAACACCTGGTGTTAGCACCTCAATCATCCCGGCACCATGGTTGTTATGGTGTCAGGATGATTGAAGCGCATTATTTCTATCATTACATTTTAATATAAAATTAAATAATTCAACTCACCATAATGCAGAATCAGTGGGAGCCCCGAGTGTGTCACCTGCCACGTCGCCTGCCACCAGATTCCATCAGGTGTCCCCAGTGGAGTCTGTCCTTACATGCAGCCTGTGTCCCACCAAATGCAGCCTGTGTCCCCCAAAATGCAGCCTCCTGTGTCCCCCAAATGCAGCCTCCTGTGTCCCCCAAATGCAGCCTCCTGTGTCCCCCAAATGTAGCCTGTGTCCCCCAAATGCAGCCTCCTGTGTCCCCCAAATGCAGCATGTGTCCCCCAAATGTAGCCTCCTGTGTCCCCCAAATGTAGCCTCCTGTGTCCCCCAAATGCAGCCTCCTGTGTCCCCCAAATGCAGCCTCCTGTGTCCCCCAAATGCAGCATGTGTCCCCCAAATGCAGCCTCCTGTGTCCCCCAAATGTAGCCTGTGTCCCCCAAACGCAGCCTCCTGTGTCCCCCAAATGCAGCATGTGTCCCCCAAATGCAGCCTCCCGTGTCCCCCAAATGCAGCCTCCTGTGTCCCCCAAATGCAGCCTCCTGTGTCCCCCAAATGCAGCCTCCTGTGTTCCCCCAAATACAGCCTTGCCTGTGTCACATCGAACCCCCCCCGGGAGCACAGCGGTACTACTTACCTTGCTGTGTGTTGTCCTCTCCTGTCCTGCATTGTCCTCTTCCACAGCGGCGATGGAGGGGTCCGTCCGTTCCTCTCATAGTACTTCCTGTTTCCTTTCTCCCCGGCGCAATGGGAGAATGAAAACAGGAAGTGACATCAAAATGAGATGTCAATCAAACCGCCTGGCCGTAGTAATATATACTACAAGCACCGGGCGGAAGCTACTCGGCGCTTCGGAAAGTGCCTCAAGGCGGGCTAAACGCCCGCAAATGAAGCGCTACATCTGCAATCTTGTGATTGCATAGAAGTAGCACTTCCCATAAGTGCACTGTGTCCAGCGTCCGAACACAGTGCACTTAAGGCCCTTTTTTTGTATATTTTTTTTAAAGGGCAAGTATTAAAAAAAAAAATATTATTTTTTTTGACTGCCTGGAGGGGGGGCGCCCATGTGCCCCCTATGGACGGGCCGCCACTGATCTCTCAGGATGCCTCAGGGAAACCCTTCCTCCTCCTGGTGTTCCTGGACAAGACAGACCTCCTCCCGGGTACTCACGATATGGACCCCACTACAGAGTCACACACGCCTGTAGTAATATCTCTCAGGATACCTCGGGAATGCGAATCCTCATCACAGTGCACCTAGACAGCTCAGACCTCCCCCTGGGATCTCAGTCAGTCATGTGTAGCCATATAAAACAAACGCAAATCATAGTGCTCTCTGCTAATAACATTTAATAAAACTTAACTCAGGGATAAAATACTCACATAAAAATTGGAAAAACATGCATATCATCAATATTGATGAAAGCAGAGAAGAACGTCCTGAATGGCGGCACCTCACACCTGTACGTGTTACGCTCTCTAATGAGCTGTATGCGTTACACTCTCGAATGAGCTTCTTCAGCAGGTCACCTACTGAAGAAGCTCATTAGAGAGCGTAACGCGTACAGGTGCAAGGTGTTGCCATTCAGGATGTTTTTCTCAGTTTTCATCAATATTGATGATATGCACGTTTTTAAAATGTGTATGTGAGTATTTTATCCCGGAGTTAAGTTTTATTAGATGTTATTAGCAGAGAGCACTATGGTTTGCCTTTGTTTTATACGGCCACACATGCCTGACTGAGATCCCAGGAGGAGGTCTGAGCTGTGCACTGTGATGAGGATTCGCATTCCTGGGGTATCCTGAGAGATATTACTACAGGCGTGTGTGACTCTGTAGTGGGGTCCATATCGTGAGAACCCGGGAGGAGGTCTGTCTTGTCCAGGAACACCAGGAGGAGGTCTGTCTTGTCCAGGAACACCAGGAGGAGGTCTGTCTTGTCCAGGAACACCAGGAGGAGGTCTGTCTTGTCCAGGAACACCAGGAGGAAGTCTGTCTTGTCCAGGAACACCAGGAGGAGGTCTGTCTTGTCCAGGAACACCAGGAGGAGGTCTGTCTTGTCCAGGAACACCAGGAGGAGGTCTGTCTTGTCCAGGAACACCAGGAGGAGGTCTGTCTTGTCCAGGAACACCAGGAGGAGGTCTGTCTTGTCCAGGAACACCAGGAGGAGGTCTGTCTTGTCCAGGAACACCAGGAGGAGGTCTGTCTTGAGGCATCCTGAGAGATATTACTTATTATTATTATATTATAGTGCACTGTGATGAGGATTCGTGTTCCCGAGGTATCCTGAGAGATAGTGTAGTGGGGTCCATATCGTGAGAACCCGGGAGCGGGTCTGTCTTTTTTAAATTATTTAAATTATTTAGGATTTATATAGCACCAAAAGTTTACGCAGCGCTTTGCAATATCTACTTGCCAACCAATATATATATATATATATATATACACAGTATCTGACAAAAGTAAGTACACCCCTCAGTGACATTTGTGTAAATCTTTTCTTGTATCTTTTCATGTGACAACACTGAAGAAATGACACTTGTCTACAATGTAAAGTAGTGAGTGTACAGCTTGTATAACAGTGTAAATTTGCTGTCCCCTCAAAATAACTCAACACACAGCCATTAAATAAACGAGGGGGGTTGTTGGGACTTTTTATGAAGCACAACAAAGGGAATTGAATATACAATCACATGTTAATGGATTGGAGACAAATATGCATAAAATAGTAAGTATAACAAGATAAACAGAAGTAACACCTTAACAATTTATTGTACATAATGACAGTAAAATGGTAAAGCAAACGTGGCGTTTTTTCTTACATCTCGTGCAGGAGGACTAATGCCGCGTACACACAATCGGTTTTCTCATCGGAAAAAGATATGATGGCTTTTCCGACGGGATTGCGCTCAAGCTTGCCTTGCATATACACGGTCACGCAAAAGTTCGCTGAAATTACGACCGTCAAGAACGCGGTGACGTACAACGCTACGACGAGCCGAGAAAATGAAGTTCATTGTTTCCGAGCATGCGTAGGAATTTTGCACGTCTGAATAGCTACAGACGATCGCATTTTCGGATAAGAACTTTGAACTTTTTTCGACCGAAAAATTGAGAACATGCTCTCAATCTTTTGCTGGCTGGAATTCGGCCAGCAAAAGCCCGATGGAGCAATGCACACGGTCGCATTTTCCGACGAAAAACTCTCATCGGTCTTTTGCGAGACGAAATTCCGATCGTGTGTACGCGGCATAACAGTTACCCAGTCAGCTACAGCTTGAATTCTTATGCCAAGCCTGGTGTCTGGGAGCCCCTCCCTCCCAATATTCAGGGGCTGGATTAGCCGGATAGCGGTGCTGGACAGGGGAGGAGACCAAAAAAATGGTTTCTTTTCAATTTATTTAAATATTTTTGTTTAGTTTGGTTTTAGAAAATTCCAATCAGCATTCAAATTCAAATTTATAACATTTGAAATTCAGATATTCTTTCTATTTTTTTATATTCTGTTATATTCAATTGTTTTTCTATTCTATTCTATTCTTTTCTCTAATTTTCCATTTTATTATTTTTTATTCTAATCTATTCAATTCAAATTCGATTTTCAGAAGACCGTTATATTCTTTCTTTTTTCTCTATTCTAGTCTATGGTTTATTCTATTCTCTTCTAATTTTTATATTCTATTCTTTTCTCTTATTTTCTATTCTGTACTGTTATATTCTATTCGCATTCGAATTTATTCTATTCGAAATTGGAATTTCGGAA
Organism: Aquarana catesbeiana; assembly: GCF_042186555.1. Lineage (NCBI taxonomy): Eukaryota > Metazoa > Chordata > Amphibia > Anura > Ranidae > Aquarana > Aquarana catesbeiana. The sequence goes on along the minus strand of NC_133326.1, from coordinate 4,921,404 downwards.
AGTGGTTTTATATTTGTTAATATTATTCTATTCTTTTCTAGTCTATTGTTTATTCTATTTTCTTTTATTCTATTCTCATATTTCTATTCTATTCTTTTCTCTTATTTTCTATTCTAATCTATTCCATTCAAAATTCGAATTTCAGAAGATGGCTATATTCTTTCTATTTCAATTTATTCTATCCTATTGTTTTTCTCTATTCTATTTTATTCTATTTTAAGCTATTCTATACAAATTTAAATTTATTGTGATCGAAATTCGAATTTTCGAAAGACAGTCATATTTTTTCTATTCTAGTCTATTGTTTCTATTCTATTATTTTATTTTCCATTTTAAACTATTCTATTCGCATTCAAATTCATTCTATTCGAAATTCGATTTTTGATAGATGGTTATATTATTTCTTCTATTCTACTATATTCTATTATGTTCCATTATATTCTAAACTATTCTATACAAATTCAAATTTATTGTATTCGAAATTTGAATTTTGGAAGATGGTTATATTTTTTCTATTCTATTGTTTTTCTAATCTATTCTTTTATTTTCTATTCTATTTTATTCTATTTTTGTGTTCAAATTAAATTTAAAATTTCAGCTGATTTTTTTTATGTTATTTTGGATTTTTTTAAAATTAATGGATGGAGACTTAGATGGATGAATGGATGGATGGAGACATGGATGGATGGGTGGAGACATGGATGGATGGGTGGAGACATGGATGGATGGATGGGATAGTGAAAGGATGGATGGAAACAGGAATGGATGGATGGAGACATGGATGGATGGATGAAGACATAGATAGAGACATGGATGCAGACATGGATGGATGGATGGAGACATGGATGGATGGATGGAGACATGGATGGATGGATGGATGGAGACATGGATGGATGGAGACATGGATGGATGAATGGATGGAGACATGGGTGAATGGATGGAGACATGGATGGATGGATGGATGGATGGAGACATGGGTGAATGGATGGAGACATGGATGGATGGATGGATGGGATAGTGAAAGGATGAATGGATGGAAACCTTGATGGATGGATGGATGCGATAGTGAAAGGATGGATGGATGGAAACATGGATGGATGGGTGGAGACATGGATGGATGGATGGAGACATGGATGAATGGATGGAGGCATGGATGAATGGATGGAAACATGGATGGATGGATGGATGGATGGAGACATGGATGAATGGATGGATGGATGGAGACATGGGTGAATGGATGGAGACATGGATGGATGGGATAGTGAAAGGATGAATGGATGGAAACATGGATGGATGGATGGATGCGATAGTGAAAGGATGGATGGATGGAAACATGGATGGATGGGTGGAGACATGGATGGACGGGTGGAGACATGGATGAATGGATGGAGACATGGATGGATGGGTGGAGACATGGATGAATGGATGGAGACATGGATGAATGGATGGAGACATGGATGGATGGGTGGAGACATGGATAAATGGATGGAGACATGGATGGATGGATGGAGGCATGGATGAATGGATGGAAACATGGATGGATGGATGGGATAGTGAAAGGATGGATGGAAACATGGATGGATGGGTGGAGACATGGATGGACGGGTGGAGACATGGATGAATGGATGGAGACATGGATGAATGGATGGAGACATGGATGGATGGGTGGAGACATGGATGAATGGATGGAAACATGGATGAATGGATGGAGACCTAGATGGATGAATGGATGGATGGAGACATGGATGGATGGTTGGGGACATGGATGGATGGATGAAGACATGGATGATGGATGGAGACATGGATGGATGGAGACATGGATAATGGATGGAGACATGGATGAATGGATGAAGGCATGGATGGATGGAGATATGGATGGATGGGTGGATGAATGGATGGATGGATGGAGACATGGATGGATGGAGACATGGATGGAGACATAGATGGAGACATGGATGGATGGGATAGTGAAAGGATGAATGGATGGAAACATTGATGAATGGTTGGCTAAATGGATGAATGGATAGAGACATGGATGGATGGATGGAGCCATGGATGAATGGATGAGGCATGGATGAATGGATGGAAACATGGATGGATGGATGGATGGGATAGTGAAAGGATGGATGGTGGAGACATGAATTAATGGATGGAGACATGGATGGATGGGTGGAGACATGGATGGATGGATGGAGACATGGATGAATGGATAGAGACTTGGATGGATGGATGGATGGATGGGATAGTGAAAGGATGGATGGTGGAGACATGAATGAATGGATGGAGACATGGATGGATGGGTGGACACATGGATGCATGGATGGAGACATGGATGAATGGATGGAGACATGGATGAATGGATGGAGACATGGATGGATGAATGGAGACATGGATGAATGGATGGAAACATGGATGGATGGGTGGAGACATGGATGGATGGAGACATGGATGAATGGATGGAGACATGGATGGAGACATGGATGAATGGATGGAGGCATGGATGGAGACATGGATGAATGGATGGAGGCATGGATGAATGGATGGAAACATGGATGGATGGATGGATGGGATAGTGAAAGGATGGATGGAAACATGGATGGATGGGTGGAGACATGAATGGATGGATGGAGACATGGATGGATGCATGGAGACATGGATGAATGGATGGAGACATGGATGGATGGATGGATGGGTGGAGACATGGATGAATGGATGGAGACTTGGATGGATGGAGACATGGATGGATGGAGACATGGATGGATGGAGACATGGATGGATGGAGACATGGATGAATGGATGGAAACATGGATGGATGATGGGATAGTGAAAGGATGGATGGATGGAAACATGGATGGATGGATGGATGGATGGAGACATGGATGAATGGATGGAGACTTGGATGAATAGATGGAAACATAAATGGATGGGTGGAGACATAGATGAATGGATGGAGACATGGATGAATAGATGGAAACATAAATGGATAGGTGGAGACATGGATGAATGGATGGAGACATGGATGGATGGATGGAGACATGAATGGATGGAGACATGGATGGATGGATAAATGAATGGAAACATGGATGGATGGATGGAGACATGGATGGAGACATGGATGAATGAATGGAAGCATGGATGGAGACATGGATGGATGGGTGGAGACATGGATGGATGGATGGATGGAGACATGGATGGAGACATGGATGAATGGATGTAGGCATGGATGAATTAATGGAAACATGGATGGATGGGTGGAGACATGGATGGATGGGTGGAGACATGGATGAATGGATGGAGGCATGGATGAATGGATGGAGGCATGGCTGAATGGAAACATGAATGGAGACATGGATGGATGGAGACATGGATGGAGACATGTATGAATGAATGGAGATATGGATGAATGAATAAAAACATGGATGGATGGGTGGGTGGAGACATGGATGAATGGTGGAGGCATGGATGAATTGATGGAGACATGGATGAATGGATAGAGACATGGATAGATGGGTGGAGACATGGATAGATGGGTGGAGACATGGATGAATGGATGGAGACATGGATCAATGAATGGAAACATGGATAGATGAGTGGAGAACTGGATTTAGACATGGATGGATGTAGACATGGATGAATTTATGGAGACATGGATGAATAGATGGAGAACTGGATGGAGACATGGATGAATAGATGGAGAACTGGGTGGAGACATGGATGGATGGATGGATGGATGGATGGGAGAGATTACATTGAGTATTAAAAATGAATTAAATAGTGTATTCAGTTGGTGGTGCTCAGATACAGTTGCGTAGGAACCCATGTTGCCCTTAGTGTTCTCTGTCGGTTTTAATTTACCAGGTGGGTCTAATGATATGAAAAGATGAATTGAAGTGTCTCCCAATATGCTTCCTGTTGAACGCACAGTTGGTGGCCGCCTGTCTACTGGATGAATGAATAAAAACATGGATGGATGGGTGGGTGGAGACATGGATGAATGGTGGAGGCATGGATGAATTGATGGAGACATGGATGAATGGATAGAGACATGGATAGATGGGTGGAGACATGGATAGATGGGTGGAGACATGGATGAATGGATGGAGACATGGATCAATGAATGGAAACATGGATAGATGAGTGGAGAACTGGATTTAGACATGGATGGATGTAGACATGGATGAATTTATGGAGACATGGATGAATAGATGGAGAACTGGATGGAGACATGGATGAATAGATGGAGAACTGGGTGGAGACATGGATGGATGGATGGATGGATAGATGGGAGAGATTACATTGAGTATTAAAAATGAATTAAATAGTGTATTCAGTTGGTGGTGCTCAGATACAGTTGCGTAGGAACCCATGTTGCCCTTAGTGTTCTCTGTCGGTTTTAATTTACCAGGTGGGTCTAATGATATGAAAAGATGAATTGAAGTGTCTCCCAATATGCTTCCTGTTGAACGCACAGTTGGTGGCCGCCTGTCTAC